>NC_092099.1:21189645-21542528 GCF_045679555.1 Salvelinus alpinus | reverse complement strand
ATGTCATTAGGCACACTTTTGTAAACAGATGTCTATTTCCATTCCTTGAACTGTTTGGATGATTTTGGACTGGATGAACATGCACAGGTAGCCTACTTTTTGAAGTGATTTGTTTGACAACCAGATAAAAGCATCATGGCTGGTTGTGTTCATGCCACATTAAATAGTGATACATCTTTACAGTTAAATTACATCTTTATTATTAGGTTTTATCCACCCAACAGAGACTCCCCTGAATATCATGGTGTAATTCACATTCTGCACTTAGTGCTGACTTTTCAATATGACCCCACCTGGGATTTGAACTGATCTTTCTGCTGCTCCACAAAATCTGTAGTTTTCTCAGAAGTCCCCTACAGATTAAGTACCTCTAATACATCTCTGCACTTAGGAAAAGAGTGCCATCTGCATTTCTATTTTAGTAAGCAGTTAATCTGACTATTTTCTCATCGTCGATTACATTTACTTATTTCAGCAATTTGAGGGTTTTCTGTATAATGTTGGTGGGGCATATTATTCTGCTTTCATGTTACTCCTGAATCACTATGATGAATATAATCGTTTTTTTTTTGTATATTTATAAAAAAGCTGGGATTTAATTTGAAGTCCAAAGTGTTGGAAAACAAGTGAAATCGGTTATAGACTCAGATATGGTAGCAGATATGGTAGCAGATATGGTAGCAGGAAGATCGGAATGCCGTAAACCAAGAGGTGTTGAGTTAAAATCCCAGGTGAATACACGTTGAATAATAATTACTGTATAAATAAACATATACAACATAATCATGTTTGTCAGATATGTACATTGAAAGACTGCGTGATATTCTGGGGACATCCTAACAACACATTTTTGTTTGCAGGGCATCAGCTGTGAAACTCCATGTGAAATAGAATCTCACGTGAAGTGTTCCAAAACCACATGGTTTCACATGATATCACATGTGAAATGTTATGGGATCATGGGAAAATCCACATGTGAAACTTCATGTGAAATATTATCATGTGTTTTCACATGATTTCGCATGGGATTTTCCTATATGTATATAGGCCATTCAATTTATGCTGAGATCTTAACTTCAGCTCTGTGCCAAAATAAACTTTTGTAATATAGACTCAAGGTTAAAATGCAACATTTGATTTGAGTTGTAGGCAAATATATAGTTTCTTCAAAAGCTTATGTAATGTATACTGTATGCATATAGCTCATTAGTTGTATTCACGCTGTAATTTACAGTATTTGGTGTATGATCTCTGAGGATCTATTTACCTATTCCCCATGATCCTGTTCTCTCTACCTTAGTCCTACTCAAATGTGACTTTGATAGAACGCTGGCCATAAACGAAACTAGACGTTAATGGCAAAGGCCTCGCTTTCTCTGTGGAAAGAGAGAAAAATGATCCCCATTTTCGTGACTTTTTAAGAGGCATCTTTCGTAAGGCGTTCATTAGGCAGAGGAAGAGAGCCATAATAAAAATACTATCCAGACTTACAAAACGACCCTATTAGTTTTGACTGACGGTACTTAAATTACTTTCATAATCCTTAAATTGTATTAGGATTATTTACTTGGGATTTTGGGCATACTTTATGGACACAACTGGAAATGTTGAAAAGGAGTCTTGAGGGGAAATACTTTGTTGGATTCATCATTCTTAACCCCAAATGGAGGATATTCTTTATTTGCTATGGTTTTGCTGCCCTACACAAAATCATGTCAGACACATGAGCCATTGGCATTGATATAGTTCACCCAGTGTGAATTTATAATAAAATATTTGGTATGGCAATGCACTGCTTTATTTGCTGTAGCTATAAAATACAGCCAAGGGGGTAACATATATATTATACCCCACCACCCCAAAAAGTGACAATGACATGTCCTTCTACTGTGTAAGACTCGTCCTGCACATTTCAGACTTTCATACAGACAATCAATTTGAGTAGGTGCAAGCGAACTGTTCCAGCAAATAAACGGTGCAGCAATCTGGTGTTGACATTATTGAGTCAGAAACGGTTTAGTGTGGTCGGGCTGTCTTTGCGTGTTTACAGTACATCTGTTCTCCCTCAGTCTTGAACCATTGTGAAAGATTTATGTCACAGACCGGACATTAGCTAATCTTGTGATCGGTTGCCATGGAGCTCCTCAATTAGTGGTTACACATCACGTCACTGCAGATATGCTAAGATAATAGATTTGGTCCACAGCTAAGTAACCATAAAAATTAGGACGGAAGCCAATGAGCTCAATTCTCCATCCAAGTATTACAACATATTTTTTTATAAACTCAAGGCCAAATAAATCTCTAATGAGGGATAATTGAGAGAAGACATTGTTAAAAGATCATGTGGTTATTAATACGTTGCTAAATAGAGGAGAGGAGGTTGCACATATCAGTAGATCATGTCTGTCAATGCTAATCACATTACAGAGGTTTTCTTTAGGAAGTTATTTTCTGCAGTTCATGTAGATTTATAGCCTTGGAGAAGTGGAGTTCTGTCGTCAATCATCTACTGAGCGGTGTCTAGCACATATCCAGGGGCTGTGTTAAATAAGTATAAAGCATTACGTGAATAGCAGGATCTGTACTAAAAAGTGTCTAAGAGTGGGAGTGCTGATCTATAATCAGGTCCCCCATGTCCATATAATCTTATTTATTATTATCAAAAAGGCCAAATTGATCCTATATCAGCACTCCTATAAAGCCCAGGCTTTTATGAGTGTGAGACATCCTCCATGGGTCTGGCTGAAATTAAGCCTGTCGAAAGAAAATGTACAGTCCAGCGGGTTATTCCAGCAGCCGAGCTGCCTGCTTGATTGGCTCTCCTAATCACCCACGAGCCTCTTTGTGTCCCATGAGAGCCTATGTTCCCCTCACGCCATCGCCGGGGGGATGTCGATGGACATTAGACAACACACAGGCTTGGTTTCAACATGTGAGCACTGACCCCTAGTGCGTATCACTTTGCACTCATTTAAAAGGTCGGGACAGGTCAGGACACCGGGGAGACCTCATCCCTTTTGTCTACCCTGACCTTTGACCCCAGACAGACACTTGTTCAGTCTTCAGACCAGACAAAGGGCCCTTTCAGAGGAGGGCAACCTGTAGAACATCTGCTGCTGTTTATAGGGAGAGGGACATGGCTGTGATATAGGTAATGGTAACAATGAGAAGCCATATTGAATTGGTTTCTGATTTTACAGTACCTATAATCTAGAATGCAATATTTGATATACTGTATAATGAAAAGGTTATTTATATGTTGAGTAAAGTAGTAAAACAGTATGTTTAATATGTTGTTGTTTTATAGATACCAACATGCTGCATTTACTATTTTCAGAATGATATTTAACCCAGTCTATGAAAATACTTTATTGAGGCCTATTTTGATATATCCCATATGTTTTTTACCCAGATTTAAAAATGATCATAACTGCCTAAGGCTAAAGCTTGGAGTTCTTCTCTGTAGTTTTGAACATTTAGGCAAGCATTTTGAGCACATGGTCTAAATAAGACTAGCTGGTATCATCACAAACTTGTTTTGATTATCAATAAGCAGGATATCATTGCATATTTTAATGGTGTATGGTCAAGCAGAATATATATATTTTTTTCAGAATAGAAAAGGTCAAGACCCTACGGCAACCACATTTCAGATTTCATTTAATGTGAGTGTTTTGTGTCTGGCTTTGTGGTTGCACAACACATTTTAGCTCTTTAAGGATATCACATGCACGCTCGCTTGCACACCTACACACACACACCTACACACACAATACGGCATGGGGAGTCATACTATTTACATTGCAATAAACAATCTCATCTTGTCTAATCAAAATGAGAAAAAGACCCTGCAGACTTCACGCAAGGCATATCCAGTTACACCAGTCAGTGTGCTGCGTGATATGTACAGTAATTGGCCCCTGTCGTGCCAATCTATTTTCTGCTGATCCAGGCGCAGAGGAAAGGCGTGACGTGACAGGCGTCTCTCTATCCTCAGGCGTTGCATCGATGGTAGACAGGCAGCAACAAGACGTTGAGTCACAGCAAAATAGTGCTGAGACGCTCACTTTCTGCTCTCGTCGCCAGTAGAAAAGGGGCCAGAGTCACTCGGCCTATAAAATGAGTCAGCAAAACTGTTAAACTCTGCCCTAGAGTTTTCATGTCACTTTTTTAAGTGTGCCTTTTTTTATTGTTCCTTGAGCAGTCGTATATTTTGAGGTTTTGGATCTATCAGAGAAGATATATTCCTTTTTGAACTGGCGGTAGTGGTTGGGGAGGGATGGCTGAATGGTTGGTGAAGACGTGGAAGAAACATACAGTACCAGCCAAAAGTTTGGACACACCTACTCATTCCAGGGTTTTTCTTAATTTTTTACTATTTTCTACATTTTAGAATAATAGTGAAGACATCAAAACTATTAAATAACACATATGGAATCATGTAGTAACCAAACAAGTGTTAAACAAATCAAAATATACTTTATATTTGAGATTTGTCAAAGTACCCACCCTTTGCCTTGATGGCAGCTTTGCACACTCTTGACATTCTCTCAACCAGCTCCATTAGGTAGTCACCTCGAATGCATTTCAATTAACAGGTGTGCTTTGTTAAAAGTTAATTTGTGGAATTTCTTTCTTTCTTAATGTGTTTGAGCCAATCTGTTGTGTTGTGAAAGGGTAGGGGTGGTATACAGAAGATAGCCCTATTTGGTAAAAGACCAAGTCCATAGTATGGCAAGAACAGCTCAAATAAGTAAAGAGAAACGACAGTCCATTACTTTAAGACATGAATGTTTTGATGTCTTCACTATTATTCTACAATGTAGAAAATAGTCAAAATAAAGAAAAACCCTTGAATGAGTAGGTGTGTCCAAACTTTTGACTGGTACTGTACGTGCTTCAAAAATGTACCGAAGTTAAAAGGTAAATGCATGTACATTACTTTGTGTGTGTGTGTTTGTGTGTGTGTTTGCTGGTGTGTGTTTGTGTGTGTGTTTGCGTGCGTGTGAGCGTGCATGTAATGCATGGGTGGGTAGATGTGTGTGTGTGTGTGTGTGTGTGTGTGTGGGTGAGAGATATGTGAGACATTCATTCTCCACATTTACAGTGTGAATGGATATGATCAATAAGCAGTGGAGAGGGTCACTGTCAATGATGTCACAGTGGGTGTGTATGCCCAATCCAATTACTACTCCCTGGGTATGTGTGTGTGTGTGTGTTATTACTGATATCATAATTCTTTGTACACTCTCCCTTTCAAATCGGCAGTTGTTATCCTGGATTTGGTCTTATGTAGCATCATTTGTAATGGTGTTTTTTACATTGGATAAAAGTAGAGACTCAGAGCTACAAAATGGTATATCATACACTTCATTTTTGAGGAACAATGGAAAAGTAATTCTGCTTTCAAAATTGATAAACTTGTAAACTCACTTTTGAGAAAATGGCCTTTGAACGTTTTCGTATCTAGTGAAGAACTCTTGTCTACACCCATTCAGCATCGTTCACACCCTCTTAAGCTTTAGCCCTACCCATCTCGTTTCGCTATCAGAGCGTTCAGAGCCCACATTTGATGCTCTGGTCAATGATTTGTTTACCTTTGGATAAGATGAAAACAGCCTAACCAGCTCTGCTGGCAACAATTTCGTTGTGCTTTTTTGCCAACGTTTACTGACACCGGCCATATTCAACGGGTGTTGTACACTTTAGCTGAAGACATGTAACTAGATAGCCAGGTAAACAATGAACCTAGCTAGGTAAACAATGTGTAAGATCACACACGTTATGTAACGTTAGCTAACAATCCAGCCAGCTAGTTAAACAACAATGAATATTGTGCCAAATCATGTAGTTACTACCCTGCATGAATCTGCTGGGAGCTAACCAAACAGGTTCAATGTTAGCTAGCTAACATTAGGCTCTAACTAGCAAAACAAACTGTTCTGGGATGCAAATAATAACGTCATACACATAACATTAGCTAGGGAGCCAGCCAGCTAACGTTAGCTAGCTAGCTAACAGTACACTTTAGCTTAAAAGGAAACCCCTTTCTGTCAAAATTAGAAACGTGTAATATCTGAAAATCTAGTTAGCTAGACTATCTTACCATCCATCATCATGCATGATGGATGCCTCTCCCTGTCACGGATGCCATGCCTTAGTTTGAAGATGTAATCTGGAGACAGGTGTTTTCTCCATCTCTTTAGCTATCATACTCTAATTCCACTGATTTCCAAACTCGATCCTCCAGATAGTGAAGAGCAACACTTATGCAGCTCCACTACACAATACCATTTTTAAAAAGCCGCACTCGACAGGATTACCAAAACAGACTGACCAGCTCAAATAGACAGAAGCCCTCTATATGGCAGATCAATCCTCTCTCGGCATGTCCAGCCTACTCATTATCTCAGCCAATCATGGCTAGTGGGAAGTTTGCTGTCTTTTCCTGTGGCTTAACCAACAAGGCTCGTAATTTAACAATGTTATTCATATTTAGAGATGGCATAGAAGTTTGTTATTAAGACACATGAATGTTCACATGTTCCAGAAGACATTTCTACCAAAAACGTTCAAATGGCTCTCCTGTGAAGTCGTGACTTGCGACATACGCCTAGTTTCCTGAAACGGTTCACATATATTCCACTCACTTGGCCAGAGCTTGGCTATACAGTGCGAAGTGATGCGCAGGTACTGTGAGGTAATGGCACAGTGGATGCTAATACGATTAGCTGTGATGATGCTATGTGGGTGAAACATAACCAGATGGCACATTAATAACACTTACAGAGAGTCCTCACAAAGAATCTGATTCATTTTCCCTCTGGTCTAGATCATAAAAAATAAATAATAATAACTCCAAAAACACATGAGAAAATGTGTGATTTATTGTATTTTTTCTTTGCAAATAATGAAGGATGCATCAGAAAACCAAAGCCTTTGAGTAGTTCCTTTCTGACGCCTATATTCTCATTGACTCATTTGATCATGCTGTGATGTGTAATGGAGATGTTGCAAAGCTTTTCCATCCCCTCCAATGTTCTGTCTTATTGCAATGCCCTCCTATTCTCCCCAGAACCGGAGACTACATCTTCCCCCATCTGGCCAGGGAATCTTCTCACATCAGCCGGCCCGTGTAGCCCTCAAACGATTCCCCACTACCACAGGAGCCCTGGCACATAAGTTCCCTATTTGTGTGTCAGAGATGGCGCTGCAGTGGTTAGCTGCCATCTTATGGGCTCTGACCAATTCTGCTATTTTGTCTTTTTTTTCTGTTCTTAACTTTTTTGCTATAATTTACTACAATTGATAAACAGCTTATGGACATCAAAACAGCGGTCACTAACCTACATTTGGATGAAGATTTCTACTTCAACGAGTTGGCAGCTCTGGATGTAATGCTTACCCGGTACCAGGCCCTGATCCCAGGGACTTGAAAGAGGGAGAGGCGGTGAAAGAAAGGCAAATGAGGCGGTGTCATGATTAGACTACGTCGGCGAGCATCTAGACTGCCATTTCCCTCTGTTTTGTTTGCGAACCTACAATCACTAGAGTACAAACTGGACGAGCTCCGTTCGAGACTATCCTATCAACGGGACCTGAAAAACTGTAATATACTATGTTTCTCAGAGTCGTGGCTGAATAAGGACATGGATAATATATACCTCGCTGGCTTTTCCATGCACCGTCAACATCAGATGGCAGCCTCAAGTAAGATGAGAGGGGGAGGGGTGTTTCCTTGTTAACTACAGTTGGTGCAAAATCTCTAATGTTAAGCAAGGCTCGAGTTTTTGCTCGCTTAAATTAGAATGCCTAATGATAAACTGCAGACCATAATATTTACCAGTAGAGTATTACTATATATACAGTACCAGTCAAAATTTTGGACACACCTACTTATTCAAGTAAAAAATATATATATATTTTCTACATTGCAGAATAATAGTGAAGATATCAAAACTATTAAATAACACATATGGATTCATGTAGTAACCAAAAAAGTGTAAACAAATCAAAATATATTTCATATTTGAGATTATTCAAAGTCAAATCGAAACCAAATCAAATTTTGTTGGTCACATACACATGGTTAGCAGTGCATGTGCAGTGTAGCGAAATGCTTATGCTTCTAGTTCTGACAGTGCAGTAATATCTAATTAGTAATCTAAAAATTCCACAACAACTACCTAATACACACAAATCTAAAGGAATGGAATAAGAATTTGTACATTTGTACATACATATATGGATGAGCAATGACTGAGCGGCATAGACAAGATGCAATAGATGGTATAAGATACAGTATATACATATGAGATGAGTAATGTAAGATATGAAAACATTATTAAAGTGACATTATTTAAAGTGAGTAGTGATCGATTTATTAAAGTGGCCAATGATTTGAGTCTCTATGTAGGCAGCAGCCTCTCTGTGTTAGTGATGGCTGTTCAACAGTCTGGTGGCCTTGAGATAGAAGCTGTTTTTCAGTCTCTTGGTCCCAGCTTTGATGCACCTGTACTGACCTCACCATCTGGATGGTAGAGTGGTGAACAGGCAGTGGCTCGGGTGGTTGTTGTCCTTGATTATCTTTTTGGCCTTCCTGTGACATCGGGTGCTGTAGGAGTCCTGGAGGGCAGGTAGTTTGCCCCTGGTGATGCGTTGTGCAGACCGCACCACCCTCTGGAGAAGCTTGAGGTTGAGGGCGGTGATACGTCCAACAGGATGCTCTCAATTGTGCATCTGTAAAAGTTTGTGCGGGTTTTAGGTGACAAGCCAAATTTCTTCAGCCTCCTAAGGTTGAAGAGGCGCTGTCGCACCTTCTTCACCACACTGTCTGTGTGGGTGGACCATTTCAGTTTTTCTGTGATGTGTACGCCAAGGAACTGTCCACCTTCTCCACTACTGTCGCATCTATGTGGATAGGGGGGTTGCTCCCTCTGCTGTTTCCTGAAGTCCACAATCATCTCCTTTGTTTTGTTGACGTTGAGTGAGAGGTTATTTTCCTGACACCACACTCCGAGTGCCCTCACCTCCTCCCTGTAGGCTGTCTTGTTGTTGTTGGTAATCAAGCTCACTACTGCTGTGTTGTCTGCAAACTTGATGATAGAGTTGGAAGTGTGCATGGCCACACAGTCATGGGTGAGCAGGGAGTACAGGAGGGGGCTGAGCACGCGCCCTTGTGGGGCCCAGTGTTGAGGATCGGCGGGGTGGAGATGTTTTTGTCCTACCTTCACCACCGGGTGGCAGCCCATCAGAAAGTCCAGGACCCAGTTGCACAGGGCGGGGATGAGACACAGGGCCTCCAGCTTAATGATGAGCTTGGAGGGTACTATGGTGTTGAATGCTTAGCTGTAGTCGATGAACAGCATTCTTACATAGGTATTCCTCTTGTCCAGATGGGATAGGACAGTGTGCAGTGTGATGCCGATTGCATCGTCTGTGGACGTGATGGGGCGGTATGCAAACTGAAGTGGGCCCAGGATGGCAGGTGCGGTGGAGGTGATATGATCCTTGACTAGTGTAATATTCTTGTTAGAACCAAGTACTGAGTTTATTCTTGTTAGAACCAAGTACTGAGTTTATTCTTGTTAGAACCAAGTACTGAGTTTATTCTTGTTAGAACCAAGTACTGAGTTTATTCTTGTTAGAACCAAGTACTGAGTTTATTCTTGTTAGAACCAAGTACTGAGTTTATTTGTTATAATTAATTGGCAATACATTTTAAAAGGTGATTGAATTGCTCCTGAATTGTAATGTTGTTAATGCATTTCTTTTGAAGAAATATTTCTTTAATGTATACGTGAATAGGTTGGTTTACTTTTGAGTTTAATTTTTGACCAATAAGGTCGATTGTTAAGCTCTGGTCAATGGGAGAATTGACCTGGTTAACGGGAGGCCTGGGGAAAAAAAGAGAGCGAGAGAGACGTTGAAAAAAGGATAGACACTAGATTATGACCGTTGGTGAAGAAAAATTATAAAAGAAGACGATAGCAATAGAACAAAACCCATACCTACCGAGTTTTGAAGGGAAATACAGAATTTATTTGAAAAGAGAGTTGTTATAATTTTGTTAAGAAAGACAGCCTTGAGGTTAGCCTAGCATCATGTGACACCGAGAGAGAATTGCTTGGGAAAGATTAACGAGTTCATGTTCCCATGGGATATCGGTTACTGATAAAGAGTACTGTCTGCATTGATAGCTGTGCTTGCTGTGGATCTTGTGAGGAAACCTGCAAGGAACTGCCATATTTCGCTAAGGGAATATCTACGAGTAGTGAGTTACCACAACAGTGTTTTTTTTTTTGCTCCAACGCACGCCAAAGGGTTATTAATACCCTATTTGTCATCACCCTAGATAGTTTACAATAGGGATTCTTATTGGAGATGTCCTTCTCACCTAACATCCCATGCTGTTGAGATACTTTACGTAAGTTAATATCACGAGAGTCAAATTCGAGCCTGGTGTGAGGGTTACACTAGTCTCTCAAAGCACTTCATGATGACAGAAGTGAGTGCTATGGTGCGATAGTAATTTAGTTCAGTTATCTTTGCCTTCTTGGGTACAGGAACAATGGTGTCCATCTTGAAGCATGTGGGGACAGCAGACTGGGATAGGAAGCGATTGAATATGTCCGTAAACACACCAGCCAGCTGGTCTGCACATGCTCTGAGGACGTGGCTAGGGATGCTGTCAGGGCCAGCAGCCTTGCGAAGGTTAACAAGTTGAAATGTCTTACTCACGTCGGCTACGGAGAAGGCGAGGGGGGGCCCGCAGTCCTTGGTAGCGGGCTGCGTCAGTGGCACTGTATTATCTTCAAAGCGGGCAAAGAAGGTGTTTAGTCTGTCTGGAAGCAAGACGTCGGTGTCCGTCTGGAAGCAAGACGTCGGTGTCCGTGACGTGGCTGGTTTTCTTTTTGTAGTCCGTAATTGCCTGTAGACCTTGCGACATACGTCTCATGTCTGAGCCGTTGAATTGCGACTCCACTTTGTCCCTATACCGACATTTTGCTTGTTTTATTGCCTTACGGGAGGGAATAACTACAAATGTTAATATTTGGCTATATTCCCAGTCATCTTTCCATGGTTAAATGCAGTGGTTCGCGCTTTCAGTTTTGCGCAAATGCCGCCATCTAGCCACTGTTTCTGGTTAGGGTAGGTTTTAATAGTCGCAGTGGGTACAACATCTCCAATGCACTACCTTATAAACTCACTCACCGAGTCAGCGTATAAATCAATGTTATTCTCTGAGGCTGCACAGAACATTTCCCAGTTAAAATCCCCAGCTACGATAAATGCAGGATATATGGTTTTCAGTGAAGTTCCTTGAGGGCCGTGGTGGTATCTGCTTGAGGGGGGATATACACATCTGTGACGATAACCAATAAGAATTCTCTTGTGAGATAATACGGTCGGCATTTGATTGTAAAGAATTCTAGGTCAGGTGAACAGAAGGACTTGAGTTCCTGTATCTTGTTATGATTACACCATGAGTCGTTAATCATGAAGCATACACCCCCGCCCTTGTTCTTCCCAGAGAGATGTTTATTTCTGTCAGCGCGACGGATGAATAAACCCGGTGGCTGTTCCGACTCTGACAACATTTCCAGAGATAGCTATGTTTCCATGAAACAGAGAATGTTGGAAGGCAACCCTTGCCCTAATTTCGTCCACCTTGTTGTCTAGAGGCTGGACTTTGACGAGTAATATACTTGGAAGCGGTGGGTGGTGTGCACGCCTTCGAAGTCTGACCAGGGTGTCTGCTCTGTCTACCTCTTCTGCGGCGACGTTGTTTTGGGTCGGCCTCTGGGATTAGATCCAATGTCCTGGGTGGTGGTCCGAACAAAGGATCCGCTTCGGGAAAGTCGTATTCCTGGTCGTAATGTTGGTAAGTTGACGTCGCTCGTATATACAGTGGGGAGAACAAGTATTTGATACACTGACAATTTTGCAGGTTTTCCTACTTACAAAGCATGTAGAGGTCTGTAATTTTTATCATAGGTACACTTCAACTGTGAGAGAAGGAATCTAAAACAAAAATCCAGAAAATCACATTGTATGATTTTTAAGTAATTAATTTGCATTTTATTGCATGACATAAGTATTTTTTTTTTTTATTTGGTACAGAAACCTTAGTTTGCAATTACAGAGATCATACGTTTCCTGTAGTTCTTGACCAGGTTTGCACACACTGCAGCAGGGATTTTGGCCCACTCCTCCATACAGACCTTCTCCAGATCCTTCAGGTTTCGGGGCTGTCGCTGGGCAATACGGACTTTCGGCTCCCTCCAAAGATTTTTTATTGGGTTCAGGTCTGGAGACTGGCTAGGCCACTCCAGGACCTTGAGATGCTTCTTACGGAGCCACTCCTTAGTTGCCCTGGCTGTGTGTTTCGGGTCGTTGTCATGCTGGAAGACCCAGCCACGACCCATCTTCAATGCTCTTACTGAGGGAAGGAGGTTGTTGGTCAAGATCTCGCGATACATGGCCCCATCCATCCTCCCCTCAATACGGTGCAGTCGTCCTGTCCCCTTTGCAGAAAAGCATCCCCAAAGAATGATATTTCCACCTCCATGCTTCACGGTTGGGATGGTGTTCTTGGGGTTGTACTCATCCTTCTATTCCTCCAAACACGGCGAGTGGAGTTTAGAGCAAAAAGCTCTATTTTTGTCTCATCAGACCACATGACCTTCTCCCATTCCTCCTCTGGATCATCCAGATGGTCATTGGCAAACTTCAGACGGGCCTGGACATGCGCTGGCTTGAGCAGGGGGACCTTGCGTGCGCTGCAGGATTTTAATCCATGACGGCGTAGTGTGTTACTAATGGTTTTCTTTGAGACTGTGGTCCCAGCTCTCTTCAGGTCATTGACCAGGTCCTGCCGTGTAGTTCTGGGCTGATCCCTCACATTCCTCATGATCATTGATGCCCCACGAGGTGAGATCTTGCATGGAGCCCCAGACCGAGGGTGATTGACCGTCATCTTGAACTTCTTCCATTTTCTAATAATTGTGCCAACAGTTGTTGCCTTCTCACCAAGCTGCTTGGCTATTGTCCTGTAGCCCATCCCAGCCTTGTACAGGTCTACAATTTATCCCTGATGTCCTTACACAGCTCTCTGGTCTTGGCCATTGTGGAGAGGTTGGAGTCTGTTTGATTGAGTGTGTGGACAGGTGTCTTTTATACAGGTAACGAGTTCAAACAGATGCAGTTAATACAGGTAATGAGTAGAGAACAGGAGGGCTTCTTAAAGAAAAACTAACAGGTCTGTGAGAGCCGGAATTCTTACTGGTTGGTAGGTGATCAAATACTTATGTCATGCAATAAAATGCAAATTAATTACTTAAAAATCATACAATGTGATTTTCTGGATTTTTGTTTTAGATTCCGTCTCTCACAGTTGAAGTGTACCTATGATAAAAATGACAGACCTCTACATGCTTTGTAAGTAGGAAAACCTGCAAAATCGGCAGTGTATCAAATACTTGTTCTCCCCACTGTATACAATAGTTCTTCTCGGCTATACGTAATAACACTTGAGATTTTCTGGGCTAGCAATGTAAGAAATAATACATAAAAAAACAAATACTGCATAGTTTTCTAAGGACTCGAAGTGAAGCGGCCATCTCTATCGGCGCTATCCTTTGCCTTGATGACAGCTTTGCCCAATCTTGGCATTCTCTCAACCAACTTCATGAGGTAGTCACCTGTAATTAATTTCAATTCACAGGTGTGCTTGTTAAAAGTTCATTTGTGGAATTTCTTTCCTTCTTAATGCATTGGAACCAATCAGTTGTGTTGTGAAAAGGTAGCGGTGGTATACAGAAGATAGTCCTATTTGGTAAAATACGAAGTCCGTATTATGGCAAGAACAGCTCAAATAAGCAAAGGGAAATGATTGGTCATCATTACTTTAAGACATGAAGGTCAGTCAATACGGAAAATTTTAAGAACTTTTAAATAGTTTCTTCAAGTGCAGTCGAAAAAACCTTCAAGCACTATGATGAAACTGGCTCTCATGAGAACCACCACAGGAAAGAAAGACCCAGAGTAATCTCTGCCGCAGAGGATGAGTTCATTAGTTACCAGCCTCAGAAATTGCAGCCCAAATAAATGCTTCATAGAGTTCAAGTAACAGGTACATCTCAACATCAACTATTTAGACGAGACTGCGTGAAACAGAACTTCTTATTGCTGCAAAGAAATCACTACAAAAGTTTCCAGTATATTGTAGCTCTAACAGAGAAGGCTGATTTGCTAATTTTACTGTGTCGAAAAGGGACAACGCAATCCCCTCTAGTTACTGCCCTTGTTATCCTGGATGTGCTTTCCTTGAGCATGATATGCCGGCATAGGGGTGGAGGGGCAAGACCATGCAGGATCTTAAAGACAAGGCTTGCATCTACATACTGCTTAAAGCTATCCAGACGAAATAAATTATGTTTTTAAATGATATCATAATGGTGGTAACTGTTTGGTTTGTTATCAAAAATCTTAAGTGTTTGTTTGTAGAGTGATTCAATTGGTTTCAGAATAGTAGCTCCTGCTTGTGAACAGCATGTGAGGCAATATCTCAGATGTGAGAAGATCACAGCATGCATATATAGTTTGGCGGCCTCCAGAGTAAGGAAAGGTCTGATAAACGTAAAGTTGGATAATCCAAACTTGACCCTGTTAACCACCTTCTTCACATGTTTCTTAAATGTCAAGTTGGAGTCCAAAATGACACCAAGATACCTGAAGTTAGACACAACTTTCAGATTCTCCCCATTAACAAGAACAGCTCGTTGGGAAGAATCAATGGATTTCTTAGAGAAGTACATACAAGCAGTCTTGTTGATATTTAAATGCAGGCAATAAGTAGTCATCCATTTAGAAACATGTACCATAGCTTCAGTTAACTTGTTAACAACCAATTGTCTATTTTTTGAGTGTACATACAGAACTCTATCATCTGCATACATCTGCATGCTAACTAGTGGGCAAGTAAGTGGGAGATCATTTATATAGATGGTAAACAGAAGGGGGCCTAATATTGACCCTTGTGGGACCCTAATGTTATATTAAAGAGAGTCCGACTGAGTGTCCCCCAAACAAACCCTTTGACTTCTGTTTGTCAGATGGGAAAACATCCAACTAATGACTTCAGTGGACACATTAAGGAAGGATAGTTTGGATAGGAGCACCTCATGATTCACAGTATCAAAGGCTTTTTTAAGATCCAAAAAGACTGCGCCGACTTCACCACCTATGTCCAGTTTAGATTCAATGCACTCCAGAAAATAGCAATTGGCTGTTTCGGTAGAATGGTTCGTTCGAGTCCAAATTGCATTTGATGTATTGCGTTGCCCTCAATACAGTGATCAGTCAGGTGATCAGCCACCCATTTTCAGCTACTTTTGATAGCTGGAAGAATTCTTATAGGCCGGTAATTTTCCACCAGTGTTGGGTCACCAGATTTTAAAACAGGTATCACTGCAGCAGACTTCCAAACATTGGGGAAGAACCCATATTTGATGGACAGATTAACTAGATGTACAATAGGGGCAATCAGAGAATATTTGTGTCTCTTCAGGAATGCAGTGTCAAGATCAAATACATATTTTGTTCTAGAGCTCCTGAAGAAGCTAATAATACTGTCCAGTGCTGACGCTGAGATTTCAGGAATTTTGAAAATTGGTTTATTATTATCTATGGGAGTGAGGACTGTGGTCTTGGTTGAAAATCTTTGAGCACGTTCCCTGACAGAGTCAACAACAAAAAATGTTAAAGCTGGTGGATATGAAATTGGAGTCTTGAATTACAATCCCATTAATTCAGGATGTTTTTTGGACTTTTCAGCTCCTCTCCCTGTTAGTTTGTTGCCATTTCCTTTCGCTTCATTGATCACTCTGAGAAAGAACTCTGCTTTTGCTTTTTTTTTAATATTCCTAACCACCTTATTTCTCAGTGATGCAAATATACGTCTGTCATCAACCCCACGCACTTTGCCAAAGCACAGCCCCCACTCCACTAGAGGGATATCTTCAACCACCAACTTACTATCCTGAGACAAGGCCGAGTATACCCCACAAAGATCTCCCCCATGGCACAACCCAAGGGGGGGCACCAACCCAGACAGGAAGATCACGTCAGTGACTCAATCCACTGAAGTGACGCACCCCTCCAAGGGACGGCATGGAAGAGCACCAGTAAGCCAGTGACTCAGCCCCTGTAATAGGGTTTGAGGGAGAGAATACCAGTGGAGAGAGGGGAACCGGCCAGGCAGAGGAGCAAGGGCGGTTTGTTGCTCCAGTGCCTTTCCGTTCACCTTCACCTTCACCTGCCTCCAGCTGTTGGCTTAGAAATTCTAGGGACAGTAAGGAAGCCTGCGTCTTGTGACCGTAGCGTACGTGTAGGTATGTACGGCAAGACCAAATCGGAAAGATAGGTAGGAGCAAGCCCATGTAATGCTTTGTAGGTTAGCAGTAAAACCTTGAAATCAGCCCTTGCCTTAACAGGAAGCCAGTGTAGAGAGGCTAGCACTGGAGTAATATAATCAAATGTTTTGGTTCTAGTCAAGATTCTAGCAGCCGTGTTTAGCACTAACTGAAGTTTATTTAGTGCTTTATCCGGGTAGCCGGAAAGTAGAGCATTGCAGTAGTCTAACCTAGAAGTGACAAAAGCATGGATACATTTTTCTGCATCATTTTTGCACAGAAAGTTTCAGATTTTTGCAATGTTACGTAGCTGGAAAAAAAGCTGTCCTCAAAACAGTCTTGATATGTTCGTCAAAAGAGAGATCAGGGTCCAGAGTAACGCCAAGTACAACCATCAAGATTAATTGTCAGATTCAACAGAAGATCTCTTTGTTTCTTGGGACCTAGAACTAGCATCTCTGTTTTGTCCGAGTTTAAAAGTAGAACATTCACTTCCTTATGTCTGAAACACAGGCTTCCAGGGAGGGCAATTTTGGGGCTTCGCCATGTTTCATCAAAATGTACAACTATATGTCGTCCGCATAGAATTGAAAGTTAACATTATGTTTCCGAATGACATCACCCAGAGGTAAAATATATAGTGAAAACAATGGTGGTCTCAAAACAAAGCCTTGAGGAACACCGAAATTTACAGTTGATTTGTCAGAGGACAAACCATCCACAGAAACAAACTGATATCTTTCCGACAGATAAGATCTAAACCAGGGCAGAACTTGTCCGTGTAGACCAATTTGGGTTTCCAATCTATCCAAAAGAAAGTGCTGCTTTTGATACCATTGATCATCACAAAGTTCTAGCAGCACGAGGACAGATGCAGAGCCTCGGTCTGACGCCATTAAAAGGTAATTTACCACCTTCCCAAGTGCAGTCTCAGTTCTATGATGGGGTCTAAAACCAGACTGAAGCATTTCGTATACATTGTTTGTCTTCAGGAAGGCAGTGAGTTGCTGCGCAACAGCTATTCCATACATTTCTGAGAGGAATGGGAGATTCGATATAGGCCGATAGTTTTTTATATATTTTCTCGGTCAAGCTTTGGCTTTTTCAAGAGAGACTTTATTACTTCCACTTTTAGTGAGTTTGGTACACATCTGGTGGATAGCAAGCCGTTTATTATGTTCAACACAGGAGGGCCAAGCACAGGAAGCAGATCTTTCAGTAGTTTAGTTGGAATAGGGTCCAGTATGCAGCTTGAAGGTTTAGAGGCCATGATTATTTTCATCAATGTGTCAAGAGATATAGTGTTAAGAAAACTTAAGTGTCTCCCTTGATCCTAGGTCCTGGCAGAGTTGTGCAGACTCAGGACATCTGAGCTTTGGAGGAATAAGCAGATTTAAAGAGGAGTCCGTAATTTGCTTTCTAATGATCATGATCTTTTCCTCAAAGAAGTTCATGAATTTAAGTGAAAGCCATCCTCTCTTGGGGAATACTGCTTTTTAGTTAGTTTTTTAGTTAGCTTTGCGACAGTATCAAAAATATATTTGGATGCACCAAGTCTGGTACCAACAGGACACTAAACAGTTTCAACCCTCCAGCCATAAGACTACAAAACAGTTCACTAAATACTGTAGCTCCCCAGAGTATCTGCTTTGACCCTTTTTTTGCAATAACTCTTTTGACTCATCTCATATGCTGCTGCTATTGTTTATTATCTATCCTGTTGCCTAGTCACTTTACCACTACCTACAGTATATATACATATCTTAAATGTAATGTAAATATCTACCTCCATTACCTCTTACCCCTGCACATCGACTCAGTACTGGTACCCTGTGCATAGTGCAAGGTTATCGTTACTCATTGTATACTTTTCTCTCTGCATTGTTGGGAAGGGCCCATAAGTAAGCATTTCACTGTTAGTCTACACCTGTTGTTTACAACAAATAAAATGTGATTTGATTTAATTAGATTTATTGTCTGACACATTTCATTTGTTGCACCCCTTTCAAAAAAAGCTAATGACAAGTTAGATGGGGGACACAAGAGAAATTAAAATAAACAATTGGGCATTGGGGTACACTGTTACTCGTCTCGGGGAGAACACGCAGGCTAAAACACGCTCTGGATAAGATCTCTTCACTGCGTTGTGAGGACAAAGGGAGGAAGCTGTGAAGATAATCAGACACTTCGGTGAAAACACTGGCCCGTTGTGCCTCTACACATCCAGCTACAACGTTCTGGAGTGAAAGAGGGTTTATGTGAAACTGAGAGCACAGAGAGGGAGAGAGGGATTACAATCTCCCATCTGATAATGTTAGGATCCTGGTTCAGACAAGTTACCAGTTGAGCGTGGAGAGGTGAAATGGTTTGATGCGGATTCCACACTGATGCAGTCGTTTTCGGTATGCCTCATTGGAACGTCTGTGCAAGATGCAGTGGCCGCCAAGGTATTTGGCAATTAAACACACATGAAAGTCGACGGAACATGACGAAAGCCACTGTTCTGCTTGTACATGCATATCAGTGTGTTTGTTCAACTACACCGAACAAAAATATAAATGCAACATGCAACAATTTCAACGATTTTACTGACTTACATTTCATATAAGGAAATCAGTCAATTGAAATGAATTCATTAGGCCCTAATCAATCGATTTCACATGACTGGGAATATAGCTATGCATCTGTTGATCACAGATACCTTAAAAAAAGTAGGGACGTGGATCAGAAAACCAATCAGTATCTGGTATGACCACCATTTGCCTCATGCAGTGCGACACATCTCCTTCACATAGAGATAATCAGGCTGTTGATTGTGACCTGTGGAATGTTGTCCCACTCCCCCACTCCTTTCCAATGGCTGTGTGAAGTTGCTGGATATTGGTGGGAACTGGAACACGCTGTTGTACACGTCGATCCAGAGCATCCCAAACAGGCTCAAGAACTGGGAAGAACTGGGGACATTTTCAGTTTCCAGGAATTGTGAACAGATCCTTGCGTTATGTGACCGTGCGTTATCTTGCTGTAACATGAGGTGATGGCGGGGAATGGATGGCACGACAATGGGCCTCAGGATCTTGTCACACTATCTCTGTGCATTCAAATTGCAATCAATAAAATGCAATTGTGTTCATTGTCGGTAGCTTATGCCTGCCTGCCAATACCATAACCCCACCATGGGCCACTCCAAAACATTGACATCAGCAATCCGCTCGCCCACACAACACCATACATGCAGCTCGGTAGGCTTCTCTGCCTATGTAGAGTAAATGATTGGACTGCATGCTTATCTGCCTAGGCCCTATTGTGAACCCTCAAGATCCAAGTCACAATGGTTCTCCCCTTACTCATGAACAAATACTATGTTCATCCCAATGGAGACACAGGAATCCTATGCACCTTGACACTCAAACGTTCTCTTTGAGTCATTAGACTTACGGTACCTTTTGCCCCAACATGTAGAGCAGTATTTCTAATATATATATATTTTTTTAGTTCTCTTCTTTCTGGAGTCAGACATTAACATATTGGGTTTCTGTGTCTAAGGGCAGATAGGTCTGTGCACTGACTAATCTCATTTTGTGGATTATGCCACAAATGGAGGCAACACAATCCCAATTATGCTCTAGACAGCTGGAGTACAATGGGCGTGAATTTAACCTGGAGTTTTTCATTTTCATGTATAGTCATTGCTATATTGTTTTACACCACGGAGACAGAGCTACAGAGCATAAGCCCTTTGGGAAATAACAATTTATGGTGGATAATATAAGTGACCTCCGTTTAAAATGTCAACAACAGGTATAATAGTTGGGTCCCACTTAAAATGACGTTCAGCTTATAAAGGCTTCATAAAGCCGTCATAATGCCTTCATAAGCACTACATACATGTGTTAAAGCATCTATAACCATATGTGATGCTTTATAAAGGGTTCATAAATGTGGCATAACTGTTTGACATAATTACCAATGTCAAATGTGACATAACCCACTTTATAAAGGGTGACATGTTGTGCTCAAGGATGGCATATGCTCTAAAGTGAACGTTAATAACCTATTTATTGACATTTTATGTAATATTCTGTGAAGTGAGAAGCTTTTGGTTGTTCATGATACATCTATAAAGACACTGTACTTAATTTAAAGTGAGACCCCTTTATGTATGTGTTATAAATTACCAAATGCTTTGTATCGTATGATGCTGTACTTACTATAAAGTCAGACACCTTTGGTCATTGATAACACATACATAAAGGCCTAATGATGTAAAACAAAAATGTATTAACACTTCAGGAATTATCACTAACAGCTAAAACAAATAAACATCAAAGACTTGTTTAAACCATACGTTTCCTTTTATTTGTACATTTTTAAAACAATACAAATATATAAAGTTTTAAAAAGTCCAGCAGTGCAATTACATTGAACATTACACAGGGCTGTGAATAGTGTAGCTTGACCCTGAGTTGGCGGACAAATGATTCTTGCCTCTCTTCCTGCTGGAGGTACTGCATGTTGGTTCCAACCTTAAAAGTAACAAAGAAAGTTAGCAGGCCATTGAGGAAATGTCTTTGTCACACCATCTGGATAAGGCATTTCTGTTCTGCGCCAGAAACTCTAAATGGGGAGATGGAAAACTCCATTTGATTCGAATTATTATATTCCTCTTTCAATTACAAATCTCATGACTTGACAATGAGATGTGGCTGTATCTAGGTGGATCTTTAGTTAGGTGAGCCTGCTAGCTAGCAACATTTCGGATGGATAGCAATTGCTCTGAAGTCACTGAAATTATTTAAAATATCGATTGAGGTCACTACAGTATGTAATCTAACACAAAACTCAACTACTACAAACTAATTTCAATTACAATAAAAAAAGGTTACGTTACTTGATTTTCGCTGTCCAGTGGCACCAAAAGTGGTCATTTGATTTCCAAACGTATCACATGATCAGCGTCTCGTCAGCAACACTAAAAAAGTGATTCCGTGTCACGGAATTTCTAAAATTTTAAAAGTTGAAGTCCCTCACGTAATAGTATAAAAGTGTCAATAACCTGTATTTATTCATGATATATTGAGTTATTGTCTAAACATTATCAATGATTCATACTTGTTCATATTTAAAGTGACATTTGCGTAAAATGTGGGTTTTAAAACATGTTCCAAGGTCAAATGAATGCCCCAATGTGAATCACTGTATATGGAATACATATTGGTTTAGAGCAGGAACTATTCTTGGTGCCGCAGTAAAATAATTGTAGGGAATACTCAGTAAATCTGTAGAATGTATGGTTTCATTACATGGGGCTCTGAATAATATGGAGTGTTGCTGGCCTTTTACTGTATATGGATATCAATGTATATGGAATACATAATCATCACATATATACTTACTGCACTACAGAAAACCCGCTAACCAAACAACATTAAAGGGAAGACCTCTTATTGTCATCCCCTGATGTGGTTTAAGCATTGTTGTGAACACATAAAATCAAATGTTGTTTTTCTATTTTAAAAAAAAGTGTGAAAAACTGGAAAACCCAGAAAAAAATTGGGAAATCCGAAACCTGGACAAACGAAACTGAGAAAATGTAATTTGGGGGAAAAAACTGACGAAAATGTAAACGGATTTTAAAAGGCCCTACCAATTTTTTTTGCCATGCATGACTTCAATTTAGAGCGTGTGTCATCCTGCAGCACAGCATTTTTATGGGAAAAGTTGAGGTCAGGTCCAATTTTGACTTTGCACCCAAGAGGGAAAGAGGTTGAGCCATCCTAGAAATGTTTTAGAGAAATATACAGCACATTCGGACAGTATTCAGACCCCTTGACTTTGTAAAAATGTTGTTACGTTACAGCCTTATTCTAAAATTGATTAAATTGTTGTTTTCCCTCATCAATCTATAAACAATATCCCATAATGACTAAGCAAAAACAGGTTTTTAGAAATGTTAGCAAATGCATAAAAAAAAAACAGAAATATCACATTTACATAAGTATTCAGACCCTTTACTCAGTACTTTGTTGAAGTACCTTTGGCAGCGATTACAGCCTTGAGTATTCTTAGGTATGACGCTATAAATTTGGCACACCTGTATTTCGGGGATTTTCTCACATTCTTCTCTGCAGATCTTCTTAAGCTCTGTCAGGTTGGATGGGGAGTATCGCTGCACAGCTGTTTTCAGGTTATTCCCAGAGATGTTCAATTGGGTTCAAGTCTGGGCTTTCGCTGGGGCACTCAAGGACATTCAGAGACTTGTCCTGAAGCCACTTCTGCGTTGTCTTGGCTGTGTGCTTGGGGTTGTTGTCCTGTTGGAAGGTGAACCTTCACCCCAGTCTGAGATCCTGAGCGCTCTGTAGCAGGTTTTCATCAAGGATCTCTCTGTACTTTGCTCCGTTCATCTTAGCGTCAATCCTGACTAGTCTCCCAGTCCCAGCCGCTGAAACACATCCCCACAGCATTATGCTGCCACCACAATGCTTCACCGTAGGGATGGTGCCAGGTTACCTCCAGACGTGACACTTGGCATTCAGGCCAAAGTCTTTCAATCTTGGTTTCATCTGACCAGAGAATCTTGTTTCTCATGGTCTGAGAGTCTTTCAGCTGTCTTTTGGCAAACTCCAAGCGGGCTGTCATGTGCCTTTTACTGAGGAGTGGCTTCCGTCTGGCCACTCTACCATAAAGGCTTGATTGTGGGAGTCCTTCAGAGATGGTTGTCCTTCTGGAAGGTTCTCCCATCTCCACAGAGGAACTCAGAATGACCATCGGGTCCCTGGTCACCTCCCTGATCATGGCCCTTCTCCCCCAATTGCTCAGTTCGGCCGGGCGGCAAGCTCTAGGAAGAGTCTGGTGGTTTCAAACTACTTCCATTTAATTAAGAATGATGGGGGCTACTGTGTTCTTGGGGACCTTCAATGCTGCAGACATATTTTGGTACCTTTCCCCAGATTTGTGCCTCGACACAATCCTGTCTCGGAGCTCTACGCACAATTCCTTCAACCTCATGTTTTGGTTTTTGCTCTGACATGCACTGTCAACTGTGGGACCTTATATTGACAGGTGTGTGCCTTTCCCAATCATGTCCAATGACTTGAATTCATCACAGGTGGACTCCAGTCTAGTTATAGAAACATCTAAAGGATGATCAATGAAAACAGGATGCACCTGAGCTCAATTTCGAGTCTTATAGCAAGGGGACTGAATACTTATGTAAATAAGCTATTTTCTGGTTTTTATTTTTTTGTAAATTAGCAAACATTTCTTAAAAACCTGTTTTCGCTTTGTCATTATGGGGTATTGTGTATAGATTGATGAGGGAAAAAATTAACTCCACTATACTGGCGTTGCAATGCTCTACCAAGATGCATTGTGAATACTTTGTGAAGCCTCAATTTAACATCATTTATAAGGCCTTTATTAAGTTGTGCCTATGCCACCCTTTAGAAAGCCCAGATTTATGTCATATGTGACAGTAGGTTATGTCGCATTTGTCTTTTGGTATTTATGTCACACAGTTATGCCACATTTATGAACCCTTTATAAAGCATGACATATAGTTATAGATGATTTGTAACACAGGTATGTAGTGTTTCTGAATGTTTTAAGAAGGCATATGAAGCCTTTATATGCTGCACTTAATTTGAAGCGAGACCAATAGTTGTTAGGTACAATTTAACAATGTGCCCCTACACTGACTGCACTTATACGACGTAGTACATTTGTATATATACCTTGGTATGAGGAATACTTATTGTGACTACAGTATATGTCATTTCTAGGTTATTACAGTGTTGTCACAATTACATGTGTTATTCCTCTGTAGTTACTGTTATATAAGGCCTTATTTAATGTAAATGTCTTTATTATATCCTGTTTTCTCGCAAGTGGGTATCCTGTTCATGGCAATGACAGCTATGACAACAGACCATGCTGGTATGGAACCGTTGTTGGGGTCATCCTGGTAACAAGGCAGGAGGTTATGATACTGATACTCTCGCAGGGTGACTGATCAGTGCTGCTTCCACAAATACAAAGAGGATAACCACCTGTTCTACCGCCAGAGAAAAGGAAATCATTGAGCATCCACCCTGAGAGAGGGGGAGAGAGGGAGAGAGAGAATCAAAATCTCTCTCTTCATACACAGAGATTAACCTGTTCTCTGTGGAGATGGGATGGAGGGATAAGAGGAGTGTAGAGAAATAGAGAAATACAGGTCTGGCACTGAGAATGATAAGACACATGGAAGCTGTTGCCAAGGAGATGACCAATATTCCCACCCTTGACCCTGGAATGAGTCGCCGTGACCAATACTGGAAACAATACTGGAACTGATCAGTGTTGTTATGTGCTAGGAGCAGCACTCATTCACAGTGGCTGAAGAGAAGAAAATATCCTGTTATTCTCGATCACTGAAACTGAATACTCCTGGTTATTATTTTAGGAAAGGGTAGGTGTTCGTCTTGCTGTTACGAGGTGGGATCCGTGTTGTGTGTCCTCTGAGTCACATTGGACATTCTCATTTTGTCCCCATTTGGAGTCAACTCAAAGGGAGATGTTTGGAATATTGTGTTTCCACCTTTCTCTATGCATTTATCAAACCTTGCACACTAAATTACATTTTGCTCTGTGGCCATTAAGTTTCACCATAACAGTACATTAAAAAACAAGATTAATACACCCTGGCAATAAAGAGGCATGGAACTGTCATATTGTGCAATTTTAACCATTATTTCTGAGAACCCTGGCAGGTTTTAGGTAGTTAATACTTCTCAAAGAGCTACTCGTTTCAACTCACGCAGAGAAGGCTGTGCACAAGCATAAATATGGGAATATTGTATTAAATGTCATAAGATTCACAGCATGTAAAGAGCAGAGGACATGAGAATCAATCTCAATGTAACAGTTCCAAATAGTTCCAAACTCCTGCTACGCTAGACAAGAGGGTCCCGTTTTAAAGGTCTCCATGCAGCAGGCAATTGAGATGAACGTTCCATCGATTGAACCAATTTAAGTCAAATTTTACATTAAGTATTTCTAAACCTTATAAAAATATTGCTGACGCAAAAGGCTATATCCCCATTTCAAACCCTTCTCTCACTGACTCGGTCAGGAAATGACCAAATCACAGAGTTAAATGAGGCACATCTCTTTTTTTAGCATAGGCCTCAGTCTTCTCCAAATGGAGAATTGAGAGCAGGCACGGACCTGACCATGTGGAAACAGTAATTAATTGCACAAGAGGATAATTTCTGCAGACATGATATGAACCATTCAAAGGTGAGCGTTGGTCCCGATGAAGACCCTGTCGAGTTTTATGAGGTGAGAGAAATATGCTGTTCTCCCGTATGGGCCATCTCAGTGTCCACTTCAATACATCTGGAGTCTCCTTCTAATTAAAAATAGTGTGTAAAACACACCTGTCATGGCTTTCAATCACCAAGATTCCTTGTCCTGAAACAACCTGTGCTGTTTTTCTGAACTGCCAATAGGGTTTCTACTGCTGTCCCAGGTCCTTCCCTCATTCCAATACCCAAAGAAGAGCTTCCAATGTCGTAAGATGGATTTTGTTTGCCAGTTCCCCAATAATAATTTCCTAACACAACAATCCTAACCTACTTGATAGCTATGGACTTGATAACTGGAGGCAAAAAGGCAATGAACCATTGAATTAAAAAAATCAGCACAGAGCACAACCAGTCTGCCATCTCTGGCTCAGGCCTAATTTTAGGCAAACACAGCCTTGCACTAAGGGGGCCCTTGTCTCTCAACAAATTGCTACTGCAATGCATAGAACAAATTATCAGGTCTCAAGCCAGCGAGATCTGACTCACATGCAACTCTCTGTACGGGAGGACTTGATGAGGTGCTGGGTCCTATAAAACTACAGGGGAGATTAGGCTTATACAATCATGGTGGGCTCTAGTCCTTCAGTCCCTGCATCTGCCTTGCACAACCCTTAAAGTTCTGATCATGTCACATTTTAGCAGATCCAAGCTGGGTTCCAGCCTAACAAGTCCCCACTACATTTCTTGGGGAGCAGAAAGGCATACAGAATAGCCTTTTAATGATTATGAATGCTGCCCGTTTGAACTTGTCTTATTCTACGTAACAGATGATGGAGGTGGCAAGGTCCAACTGTGATCCGTAATGGAATATTCAAGTCCTTAGTCAAACAAGCTGTGGCCAAGCAACATTAGAATAACAAGCATCTACTATGATTTAGGGCTGACATCTTTGTATCGGGATTTATATTGGCATCATCTGGGGAGAAGTTCTCCCTGATTGCTTGTGTCTTGTGCACACAATAACATATTGTACATACCAGGGAGTTGACAGCAAGTGTTGGGACGGGGCAAAGATAAACAGCTGGAGACATGGTACTCATTATCAAACATGCAATGGACATTCTGAGGCGTTTTGTCACAAAGCACCTCGACCGTTTATGGAGTCATTATGCTTGGGTTTTATTTGTCAAGGGTTGGCCCTATACAGAGCTCATTTCCATGTATCAAACAACATGGCGATTGGAGAAAGAAATAACAGTAATTTTTTCAGTTTATAGTTTCAAGGATGTAATCCTTGAAGGTCATAATTCGACATTTATGGAGACCACAATGCAGTGACAGGCCTGCCAAACAGTCTGCCAAGTGATGTGGCTGTAGCACAGTCATTAATGTGACTGTCACCGCTCACATTTCTCGAATGGAGCTGGAATAAAATACTAATGAATGACACCACAAGGACTTGATGCGTAACGTCCCCAAGAATGTGTCAATGTCTTTAGAAAGCATCGGGTGCAGCTGGTTATCCAGCCCACACATGGGCTTGTCACCAAAGCCAAAGTGGCGTTCTTCGAGTGAGGAACAGTCAGGCACCTTTGTGCAGGAGTGACGGTGTGGCAATGTGGAACCAGCCTAATGGCGTGCTGGTGATTAACTACCCTTCGCTGACGCTGGAATTTATCCTCACAAAGCCGAACAACAGTGGGTGCCCAGCCAAGTCAAGTGTTCTTCGAGTCATCACCACCTACCACCGTCACTTTCTTTTATGACTTGGATGCTCGCTGGTCACTCTTGAAATAACGAAGAGCCCTTTACTTTTCATTTACGTTGACCAAAGATTAAAGACAACCACCCAAAGCTGTGCTTTTGTCTTCTGAAAACCTTTTGTGGTGTGTCTTGTGAGGAAGCATGGCTAAGCGACTCTCCCACGTCATCATATAAACCACCCGGAGTCTGTTCTTCCTCATTAATGTGAAGTTTCCTGATATCTCACCCCTTGGCACTGGGGAAACACACATGCCTGGGAATGGGAAACTCTGTGACGCTGGCAAGCCTTCCCATAGGCTCTGGAAAAGTCCCTCTCTGCTCGGCATTGACCTCTGAGTCACTACTGCCTGGCACAAGCCAACCTGGAAATGCCAGATGCCACCAGGGGGAATTCCTCCGGGTGGCGAATGATGAATCAGATAATTGCTTTTGGGAATAAAATGTTCCCCCTAGATAAGGTGTCCAATGCAAAACACTGTTGTGTTTCGCAAAACGCTGATGTGTTTCGCAAAACAAGGTGAGATAATTGGTCAGTGTGATTCTCAGTCGATTTGGAAGAGGGAATCCATTCGCTATGAAGGAGATTCAAAAATATCTATATATGTTTTAAGGTTGCCAGTTCGTATTTGGAGTAGTGCTGTATGCTATATCCATAAATGCAGATCTACAAATTGTGCGATATTTCCCAAAACAGTCATTGAAATTGACTCCTTAATACATCAACCTCCACTCTGTTTTTGCAAGTGCATGTCACCCTGTCAGCTTGGGTCTGTGCTGGTTTCTCTCATAGTTGTGAGATGATTGATTATTAGTTTTTTTCTGTTGAGTCATGACATAACATCAATGGGGAGATGACAGGCTCATAAAACTTTAACTAGCGAACAACTGCAGTATGAGACATTTTGTGCATTCCTCAGGTATACTCATATCATTCATTATATAAATAAAGAAAAGGCCATCACATGTAATATATATTGAAGAATGCAAATAAGAATTTCTGTTGCAGTAAACATTCTGAGAAAACTGTGTCAGGGGGAAATTATAAACTAAATGTTTGGAGAATTTCAACCAACAAACTGCAATTCAAATATGCTCTCTGATGAATTGCTTTCAAACTGAAATACTTAAAAATTTGAAAATGAATAAAGGATAAATATAGACATCGATGATACCTTTTGGATAATCTCAGATTTTAAACTTTGACACAACGGTTTGATAAAAATGCCTTCCATTTCCCCCTGTAATACTTCCTACATCGTAGCAATGCCCAAAATAAACCACTGTAGAGATTTGGCATCTGACGCACATCTAACTCAAGGACTTCCTGATCAAATCTAAACTCACTGTGACAAGCAAAATGTGTTACGCAAAACCGCTTCACCCCTCCACAAATCCAAAGCCTCTTTATGGAAGAAATCTGTGAAACAATCCAAATATTTCAAACGGGTTTGTTCTGAAGGTTTATGAATACACTTTAATCTGGTGGGTTATGTCTCTTCAGACTTTGCTTCACAGACATACCATAAATGGCGAAAGCAGTCAGAGCGGAACAAAATGTCTAATCCTTCATTTCAACATTTCCAAACAGCTTCCCTCCTGAATGACATATCATGCCTTCTTCCGATAACTGTGGGCCTGAGCTGCATACAGTATCTCAAAATGACTGTGGCTCCATTAGGCTACATGTAACATGTGTGCAGTGTGTGGTAAAAATCACTGGGGAAGCCAAGCCAGGAAAAAAGCCATATTACAACCTATGTGTTATGATAATTGTGTCGTTTGCTCTATAACCTGTTAGTTCATATGCTTTGCCACCGTGATATGTAGGCCTAAGGCTAAGACAATAAGATGACACAGTGGCAGAATAAATTCAACCACACCTTTATTTGATCACAAAACCAGAGAGCAACATCTGTCCGGTGGAGTCCACAAAGCACATTGCATGTAACATACAGTTACATGATCCTACAGCATGGCCCATCAAGTTAATGTTTCCCACATTTTCGGACGACTAAACAACTTGATTTAGAACACTGGAGAGTTACCGCAGGTAGCAAAGAAAACAGGTGCAGCCTCCACTCTTCCAGCACCATTTCAACTTCAACATTTCCATATCATCGAATCACCTATGCTTAGTCTAATACAATAACAACTAAAAGATTACAAAAACAATTTAGTCCAATCAACGTAAGCTAAACATCATGATTTCTGATTTCTGTGTGTAAGCAGAAAAAAACACGTTGAATCATTCTACTTGTAGAGAAACGCCAAAGCCATCCTCCTCTCTTCCATGTTTCCAAAACTGTCTATGACTTTGTCATACAGTACACACTTTTAGTTTAGAACAGTTTGGGCATAATGACCATCGTTATGTTTGGAGCAAAAGCGGGAGGCTTGCAAGCCGAAGAGCACCATCGCAACCGTGAAGCACGGTGGTGGCAGCATCATGTTGTGGGGGTGCTTTGCTGCTGGTGCACTTCACAAAATAGATGGCATCATGAGGATGGAAAATTATGTGGATACATCGAAGCAGCATCTCAAGACATCTGTCAGGAAGTTAAAGCTTGGTCGCAAATGTGTCTTCCAAATGGACAATGACCCCAAGCATACTTCCAAAGTTGTGGCAAAATGCCTTAAGGTCAACAAAGTCAAGGTATTGGAGTGGCCATCACAAAGCCTGACCTCAATCCTATAGACAATTTGTGGGCAGAACTGAAAAAGCGTGTGCAAGCAAGGAGGCCTACAATCCCGACTCAGTTACACCAGCTCTGTCAGGAGGAATGGGCCAAAATTCACCCAACTTATTGTGGGAAGCTTGAGGAAGGCTACCCAAAACGTTTGACCCAAGTTAAACAATTTAAAGGCAATGCTACCAAATACTAATTGAGTGTATGTAAACTTCTGACACACTGGGAATGTGATGAAAGAAATAAAAGCTGAAATAAATCATTCTCTCTACTATTATTCTGACATTTTACATTCTTAAAATAAATTGGTGATCCTAACTGACCTAAGACAGGGAATTTTTACTTGGATTAAATGTCAGGAATTGTGAAAAACTGAGTTTAAATGCATTTGCCTAAGATGTATGTAAACTTCCGACTTCAGCTGTAATTGCACATTGCGATGCTTTACTTGCAGAGCGTACTGTCTTCTCTGGGATGTCGAAATCAATTCAGAATGATTTGATCGCTTCCATCGCATCATCCATTAAAAGTTAGATTAAAACGAGAGGTTGATGCAGCACATTTTTTCGTGCACACAAGTAAGCTTTCCATTTTCCTCCTGTATTTATTTAGCAAAGGTGATAACATATAATCCCTCCGGACAGACACAAGCAAAAACTCATTACATACATGTTGCAGCAGCCTAAGCTACACCTAAACATTAGAGATATGACATGCTCTATGGGATGGAAATGAGACAATTTTTCAGTCGGATCAATTGTAGGCTACTAATAATAGCAGCTGCAGACAGCCTATGTGCCCTGTCCATCTGGTCAGGGTAAACAAATTAGTAACCTTATGAATTTTGTGAGGGTTCAGTGGCCAGCCGGAGGAAGACGACACGACAGCCCCCTCCTCAGGGAATAGGTACTCAGTGTATAGCAAATTAATACACACCTGGTCCTACTAATTGGCTTGGTGTCTCCCTCTATATAGATGTGCCAGGAGAAGAGCTGGGGAAGGGATGGGGAGCAGACACAGGGACCGTGAGGACGTCAGACTTTCTTACCTCAGAGAAAGCCTCATCTGATGCACCTTGGCTCTATGTTAAACAAGGCAGGCTATAGATAAAGGGAAGCGTTCCCCCAGTAAATATGATGTGCAGTCTAAAGTCTAAAGACAAAGGAAGCTGTTTGTTGTTTTGAGTTCCCTTTTTGGCCACGGCCTTTTGGTCAGCTGCTTATGATTATTATTTTTACGCTGTTGTTTCAGCGTTGGACGCTACCTTGTACTGGACTTATTTTGTTGGGCGAAATATTTTTTTTCACTAAACAGGTTAAATAAAAGGAACCACAACCTCCGGTCTGTTCATTTCATGCCTCCCACCTGTGTTAGCGTGTTTCAGACTAGCTGATCCGGCATAATATATAGTAAAAAAAATTGTCAGGAGAAAATGTGAATGTGATCAAATTTGGTTAATATTCAAACTTGGGCTGGCTAGGCTACCTATATCTCTTCAATCACAAATTATTAACTGGAATGAATTAATCAACATAATAGTGATGGCATAGACTGTGAGCTCATTTTTAATTAGGCCTACAGTTGCATAAAGCGAGCTTAGCCATGTGAGTTCTATTGTCTCTGTGTCTGGGTAGAGGAAAACCCTCTGTTAGTCTAAATATAATTCATATGAACAAGTATAAGGTTGCTGTAGTTTGACAGAGTTTTCAACCTCCCCAGGGCAAGGAGTTTGTTCCAGGAGTTTATATTTTTCAACCATATGATCTGATTAGAAAAACCTGTCCCATCATAGCCCATATACAACTTATTCATTACTGTCATACCCTATAGGGTTAGGTTACCAAATAAGGAAAAATTCTGGATCCCAGGTGGAAAGAATTGCCCCACCACTCTGGGACCTATGGTGCCACCACTCTGGGACCTATGGTGCCACAAGTCTGCTCGCAGTTGTCAGTTATCATTGGTATGTGGATGATCAGGGCTTTATTCAGGAACGTTTCTTGGGCTACTTTGATGTGCGAAGTGGGCGAGATGCACAGTCTGTGTTTGACTTTGAACTCTTAGATGTCAGAGTTTAACTTCATGGAGAAATTTGTTGCCCAAATCTATGATGGCGCTGCTATAATGGAATGTATCTGCTAGTTGTATTTATAGCTAAGTCCCCTCCTGTTCCCTGATGAAGAGGTGATGACCACTCCACTACCATTGTCAACTCTCTCCTGACATGAACTGAAGCCATGTCTCATGTGTCCGCTCATCCACTGGCACATAGAATGTTTCCTCTCCAAGCACTGTGAGTAGACCTGTCAATGTTCTCTCATTACTGTATGTAGAGTCAATCACTGCCACAAATACAATCACGTTATTACACCTCAATGATTTTATTCGTTGCTTGGACTAACTCATTCTTAGCTCTTTTGTCTAACTGTGTAGTGCATTTTTGTCTTCCCAGTCAAATCCTGATCTCCCCTCAGTGGAAGAGTTGAGCTCTTCTGTCCTGCACTGAAGCCTATGAATGCATCAACCCCTATCCTGCAAGTCAAGCCTCTGAACACCTCAACTCATGCCTCATACCCTCATTCAATCACTGTTGTGCTCCCTTCTCAACACTGTAAGTAGCCCTCTCATTCCCATTCCCCATAATATTGTAAAATAAATGTCATAATTAAATGCTTTAGGTTAGAATAATTTGTTTTTGATGATTTTTAAAACACACTTTGTCGTCTTTGCGGGTCCGTGCCTATACCGTCGGTCTCCCATGCTCCTTACTTTTTCAAGTCACCAGCCTCCACTGACATCTAGATACATAATGAACTTCCATCCTCTCAGGCCAGAGGCACAATGTATGAATTTATAGTTGGATCAGAATCTTTATTATAATCATTGGCCAGTACGTAGAATTAAGTAAAACCACAAGTCCAAAGCCCTATCTCCATTCATGGCTAATTTAGGAAAGGGCTACTTTTAGCTAGCTAGATACCGGAGGACAGCAACACAACTAAATGCAACAATTTAAGTATTTTTTTCTGTCAAGGACTTTTGGCTTTTGATGTGATGTGATTGGTGTGAAGCCAAATTCAAACTGGCTTCTCTTGATACTTTTTTCTAGTGCGCCAGGGCCATTCACATTTGAGTCAGTTTAGCTCAACGCTGATTGGTTATTATTGTAAAATGTTTCTATCAAGGGAGGCCAAATGCTGGCTGGCTTCCCTTGCATTCAATGCTACAGGTGGCAACAATGTCATGCACTTTTTGACCAGACAGGACCTGAGAGATGGGTTACACATAGAAAGACAGAGGGGCACTGTTTCATTCGCTCTGATGCTTTCTCCAGTGAGATACATTTAGCCTCTAATAAAAATTATTAAACACAGAGAGACGAGATATATATATTATATCATTTTTTGTGTAATTTTTGGAGGTATATTTTTTGGGGTGGAAGCCTGGCTTCCCTTGGCTCCATGAATACACCCCACATCCATTTAGTGCCATTTAGTGTCCATTAAGTGTCACATTTAAAGTCATCTTATGTAATAGTGTTGGACAATGTAATTGTCACACAGCAATGGAGAAATAATATACAATTCACTGTTGCAATAACTGCTCACTGCAACTCCCTATGATGTCAGCGCTTTAACTCTGCATGATGGCCTGTCCCTGTCCTTCTCTTGGTTTTGACAATCCTTTATAGATAAATTTGACCTACATTGGGGTCCGGAATTATTGGATCACTGTATATTGTACGCTCCAAAAAAACTATATAATACAAACACACACATCAAAATCCACAAAAAAATGGTTAAGTGACCACAAAATCAACATTTTGAAATGGCTCTCTCAGTCTCTGGACTTAAACCCCATTTGAAAACCTGTGGTTTAATTGAACAGGGCAGTCCATAAGCGCAGACAAAGGATATCAAGGATAAAGAAAGATTATGTATGGAGGGAATGGTCCAAGATCCCTCCCATTGTGTTCTCCAATCTCATAAAATGTTTTAGAGAAAGTCTGTCCTCGCAGGGGAGGGTGCAGGAGCATTGAAAATAGGGGATCCTATCATTTTTATCCCTATCTTTTTTCATAGTTTTTATTTAATCTCTTTCTCTGAGCAATTGTATTAGAATAAAATAATGTAATATTTTTTTTTAAAGCATGCAATATTTATTTTATACAGTCTTTTTTGCTAATCTTTCTCAAGGGATTCAATAATCCCGGATCCCACAGTATCTAAATGTAACGGCTATCGTCATATTCCTCCTCCTCGGACGAGGAGAGGCGAGACGGATCGGACCAATACGCAGAGTGGGTAGTGCTCATGATAATTTATTAAATCGAAACTGAACACTAACATGAAACAAAATAACAAAATGAATACAACCGAAAACAGTCCCGTGTGGCACGAATACTAACACGGAAACAAACACCCACAAAACACGTGAAACCCCGGCTGCCTTAGTATGATTCTCAATCAGGGACAACGATTGACAGCTGCCTCTGATTGAGAATCATACCAGGCCGAACACAAAAATCCCAACATAGAAAATCAACCATAGACAAACCCACCCAACTCACGCCCTGACCAACTAAATAAATACAAGACAAAGGAAAACAGGTCAGGAACGTGACACTAAAGAAGCTTTAAAATAAGTTCATAAAAATATCCATTACCCATACCATATAATACAGTGACAGTACTGGGTTTCTGCAAAACAAATTTAACTACCAACAGAGACAATTTCCATAAACTCTGATTTGACCTTTTAAGAGGTGGATCACTCTGGCCTCGTTGTAACCCTTATTTGCTGGTCGAATCAGAGTGGGAATGAGGTAACCAGTCTCACCGTTGAAAGTTTATTTTTAAATGGTATTATTTTTCCTGTTTGGCAAAATGGATAGCAATTACATATCTGGAAGTGTATCATTTTTAATAGGCTTTTCATCCCTCTCCTTCACACTTCATAAACTACACCCCGTTCTTTTGGGAGATCTTGTGAAGCGCTGATTTTAGTGAGTCATTTCCTTTTACTATATATACATATATAATAATGTCATCTCGATCTGATCATAATGGACCTTATTACAATTTCTGAAATGCAGCCCACACATTAGTAGTCTTTGGAAGAGGTGCATAACAAGGACTTGTAATCTATGACCACTGTGGAGAAGACACTTGTCTTCTAGGAAATATGATGCTGTTATAGATGTTTGGCACTTAGACCTCGAAATAAATCTGTTCAGCAATACTTTACATATTATAATATTACATAATGATTACTCCAGGGTATAGACCATAAGAAAATAGCTCCTGTAATTACTTTTTACAAGAAATGTTAGTACTTATGTGGAAGCAAGTTTACAGATTGTGTATGAAACAGTAGAACATTCTGGGGCTGGGGTGCAAACTAACAACCCTCGACACTGTAACACAACATATTGAAGAAGCACCATCACTACCATTGACACACAAAAGGCTTTTTTGTATTCGGCATAGCAAGTGATGGGCCTAACTATCCACCAAAATAAGCACTGCTTATTCAGTATAGGCTGATACCGACACAATGCCACAAATGTCTCAAGTTTTGAGGGAGCATGCAATTGGCATGCTGACAGTAGGAATTTCCACCAGATCTGTTGCCAGAAATTTTAGAGAATTTGGCAGTACGTCCAACCGGCCTCACAACCACAGACCACGTGTAACCACCCCAGCCCAGGACCTGCACTCCCGGCTTCTTCACCTACGGGATCGTCTGAGACCAGCCGCCCGGACAGCTGATGAAACTGTGGGTTTGCACAACTGAAGAATTTCTGCACAAACTGTCAGAAACCGTCTCAGGGAAGCTCATCTGTGTTCTCGTTGTCCTCACCATGGTCTTGACTTAACTGCAGTTCTGTGTCATTACACACTTCAGTGGGCAAATGCTCCCCTTCGATGGCCACTGGCACACTGGAGAGAAGTGTGCTTTTCATGGATGAATCCCAGTTTCAACTGTACCGGGCAGATGGAAGACAGTGTGTATGGCATCGTGTAGGTGAGCGGTTTACTGATGTCAAGGTTGTGAACAGAGTGCCCTATGGTGGCAGTGGGGTTATAGTATGGGCAGGCATAAGCTACGGACAACAAACACAATAGCATTTTATCGATGGCAATTTAAATGCACAGATACCGTTATGAGATCCTGAGGCCCATTGTCATGCCATTCATCTGCCGCCATCACCTCATGTTTCAGCATGATAATGCACGGCCCCATGTCATAAGGATCTGTACACAATTCCTGGAAGCTGAAAATGTCCCAGTTCTTCCATGGCCTGCATACGCACCAGACATGTCACCCATTAAGCATGTTTGGGATGCTCTGGATCGATGTGTATGACAGCATGTTTCAGTTCCCACCAATATCCAGCAACTTGGCACAGCCATTGAAGAGGAGTGGGACAACATTCCACAGGCCACAATCAACAGCCTGATCAACTCTATGCGAAGGAGATGTGTCGTGCTTTATGAGGCAAATGGTGGTCACACCAGATACTGACTGGTTTTCTGATCCACGCCCCAAATTTTTTTTAAAGGTGAAGTATCTGTGACCAACATATGTCTTCCCAGTCATGTGAAATCTATAGATTAGAGCCCTATTAATTTATTTCCTTACATGAACTGTAACTTAGTAAAATATTTGAAATGGTTGCATGTGCATTTCAGTGTTTGAATTTTGTCATCAGAATATAATGAGTGAACGGGTTCAGAATTTTAGGGATCAATTAAAGAAAGCCATCTAAATGTATGCATATTCGTCTCCGCTTCAGCACAAATCGGCAGATTTAAAAATGTTCTGATCTTGTAGATTATTTAAGTAACTTAGATCATGTATTTTCAGACTTGCGAAGCAGCTGCTTTCTATCTGTCTTGATCGCCAGTTCTCTCTTCTCTCAGACTCCATGTCTTGCTCCACACAGACTGGACAAATTTAAGCGGGCGAGCAATGGATGATGGCCATTCTAGTTAATTAGCACGTTTTCTGTGCTAAACTATAAAGAAATTTGGCTTGTCGGACTCTACAACTACATCATACAGTTCAGGCTTGATCTGATTTATCTCTTCTGTGAGCTTGATATACAGTTTCTGTAAACACTCAATCTAAATCTATTTCAAATCATTTGAACCAATGTCGGTCAATTAGTTGTTTAAAACATTTTAAATAGCCAACATTTTGGTTGTTTGCTCAGCACTATTAAATTATTTTATTTCACCTATATTTAACCAGGTAGGCTGGTGGAGAACAAGCCAACGAGAGCATTCAGGTCGCAGTGGTGGGTAGTATATGGGGCTTTGGTGACAAAACAGATGGCACTGTGATAGACTGCATCCAATTGGCTGAGTAGAGTGTTGGAGGCTATTTTGTAAATGACATTGCCGAAGTCAAGGATCGGTAGGATGGTCAGTTTTACGAGGGTATGTTTGGCAGCATGACTGAAGGATGCTTTGTTGCGAAATAGGAAGCCGATTCTAGATTTAATTTTGGATTGGAGATGCTTAATGTGAGTCTGGAAGGAGAGTTTACAGTCTAACCAGACACCTAGGTATTTGTAGTTGTCCACATATTCTAAGTCAGAATGTCCAAAGTAGTGATGCTGGACGGGCGTGCAGGTGCGGGCAGCTACGGTTGAAGAGCATGCATTTAGTTTTACTTGCATTGAAGAGCAGTTGGAGGCCACGGAAGGAGTGTTGTATGGCATTGAAGCTCGTCTGGAGGTTAGTTAACACAGTGTCCAAAGAAGGGCCAGAAGTATACAGAATGGTGTCGTCTGCTCTATCTATCGCCTTGGTGTTATTTTCATTACCTACTCTTCTGTGTTGTAATTGATGCACTGACGATGAGAAGTTTGAAAGCAGTATTAGACATTGTGAAACACTGAGATGTTATAACATTTTAAGAGATGCTATGAGAGATGTTATGAAGAAGTGAAAGATGTTATGATTTATTTCACCTTTATTTAACCAGGTAGGCCAGTTGAGAACAAGTTCTCATTTACAACTGCGACCTGGCCAAGATAAAGCAAAGCAGTGTGACACAAACAACACAGAGTTACACATGGGATAAACAAACGTACAGTCAATAACACAATAGAACAATCTATATACAGTGTGTGCAAATGTAGTAAGATTAGGGCGGTAAGGCAATAAATAGGCCATAGTGGTGAGATAATTACAATTTAGCAATTAAACACTGGAGCGATAGATGTGCAGAAGATGAATGTGCAAGTAGAGATACTGGGGTGCAAAGGAGCAAAAACAAATAACAATATGAGGATGAGGTAGTTGGTTGTGCTATTTACAGATGGGCTGTGTACAGCCGAGCAATGGATGATGGCCATTGTAGTTAATTAGCACGTTTTCTGTGCTAAACTATAAAGAAATTTGGCTTGTGGGACTCTACAACTACATCGCACAGTTCAGGCTTGATCTGATTTATCTCTTCTGTGAGCTTGATATACAGTTTCTGTAAACACTCAATCTAAATCTATTTCAAATCATTTGAACCAATGTCGGTCAATTAGTTGTTTAAAACATTTTAAATAGCCAACATTTTGGTTGATTGCTCAGCACTATTAAATTATTTTATTTCACCTATATTTAACCAGGTAGGCTGGTGGAGAACAAGCCAACGAGAGCATACAGGTCGCAGTGGTGGGTAGTATATGGGGCTTTGATGACAAAACGGATGGCACTGTGATAGCCTATATCCAATTTGCTGAGTAGAGTGTTGGAGGCTATTTTGTAAATGACATCGCCGAAGTCAAGGATCGGTAGGATAGTCAGTTTTACGAGGGTATGTTTGGCAGCATGAGTGAAGGATGCTTTGTTGCGAAATAGGAAGCCGATTCTAGATTTAATTTTGGATTGGAGATGCTTAATGTGAGTCTGGAAGGAGAGTTTACAGTCTGACCAGACACATAGGTATGTGTAGTTGTCCACATATTCTAAGTCAGAACCGCCCAGAGAGTGATGCTACATGGACGGGTGAGTGCTGGCAGAGATCGGTTGAAGAGCATGAGTTTAGTTTTACTAGCATTTAAGAGCAGTTGGAGGCTACGGAAGGAGTGTTGTATGGCATTGAAGCTTGTCTGGAGGTTTGTTAACAGTGTCCAAAGAAGGGCCAGAAGTATACAGAATGGTATCGTCTGCGTAGAGGTGGATCAGAGAATCACCAGCAGCAAGAGCGACATCTTTGATGTATACAGAGAAAAGAGTCGGCCTGAGAATTGAACCCTGTGGCACCACCATAGAGACTGACAGAGGTTCGGACAACAGGCCCTTCGATTTGACACACTGCTCTATCTGAGAAGTAGTTGGTGAACCAGGCGAGGCAGTCATTTGAGAAACCAAGGCTGTTGAGTCTGCCGATAAGAACGCGGTGATTGACAGAGTCGAAAGTCTTGGCCAGGTCGATGAAGACGGCTGCACAGTATTGTCTTTTATCGATGGCAGTTATGATATCATTTAGGATGTTGGCTATACCAACTGTAAGAATGTAGGCTATACCAACTGAAGGGAACAAACAATAATTTGGCAGTTGAATATGTGTGGGTATTTGGCCTACTGACGGTCGATACTGATAGTGGCTAATATTTAACATGATAAAAGAGGAGACAGAGAATGTCGGCGTAGCCTATAAATAAGACATTCGAGAGTGTCCATCCCTGCATGTTAAAAGGCCGTACAATTTCAACTCTGCGTAATGGCACAGCATTTCAAAAACTTTATTGTGGGAAAGTACATGTTGATATGCTTCAGTTTGCTGCCAATTGACTGATTTCACATTCGTCTCCAGCGATTATAAGGTAAAAATAGATGTAGAACAAATGTAATTTATATTTACAATTATCTTATACAAATGTAAAACTAATTTACGTACAGTAACTCTTATCAATCGTTGTAAATTACAGTGCAGGAAGTATGGTGTTATTAGTATCGGAATAAATAACGTAGATGCTTTTTCCACTTGGAACTGGTAGTTTCGCTAGACATTATTCATGGTTCCCCTACTTACGAATTTACATCTCCTCGACCGCTTATCGGTTTCCAGGTAATGGAGGAGCAAGGACGGAGAAGAGAGGGTGGAAGACAGACTTTTTCCCAAAAGAGAAAAGGCCCATGTTTCAGGACTGACAAGTCCATGGACTTGCTTTCAAATTAGCTTCCGATCTCACCAGTGAACGCAACATCCGAGCAAAGACATCTAAAGATATCCTGCGCCAAATTGTCTTGCACCCAGCCCATTGAAGTGTTCCACACACAAACTAGCTTGCCTAATTTATTTCATGACATTAATATTTTTGTTAGATAAGAATGTCTAAAAATAAAACTAGAGCTTGCTTAAGTAATCCCGGCTCGCTAGCGATCTTAGCTAACAGTGCCCAAGCTAGCAAATTTAGCCAGCAGATGAAAAATGAAATTACTAAAAACAACACGTAGAAGAGTGATCAAGGGGTTGGCCAACTTTCACTCCAGAGAAAATCTAGTTATACGGGTCTCTCATTATATTGATAGATGGATTACTATTAAGCTGACAGTGTCCGAAATCTGCATAATAGTATATTTTTACTTCAGTTAACTATTTAAACAAAAACTATAAGTCTGAAAGTGCCAGAAACCCCACCATTACTTGACCAGGGTTACATCAGTTTGGGTTGGGGTATAAAGAGTTAGCGGTAGGGGTAGGGCTTAGTTGAACTGAACAGTTAGTTCAGCTATCTATAAACCATTTATTGGGAACTATCCAAATAAAGTCTTACCAGAAATGCTTACAGAAATAGCTGAGGAAAATTCTGATTGTTTTGAGATTGCTTATGTAACTCATCCACAGTGGCACTAGAATACTGCATATTAAGTTGTATCTTAATCTTATCTCCCTTGGTCTTACTATTTCCAAAATGAATGCCACCAATGTCAGCAAACAGATTCTTCACGTAGCAGCCCACACTGACTTACAGTAAAAGCCTCCCTCATGTATTCAATGTGAAAGCATGTGTGACGGTGACAGTGGGCATATTGATGCTACAATATCATAGCCCGTATTTAAGATTGGGAGAAGTATGTGTGCCAAGTCTGGCTGTTTTCTCATGTAACACGGCTGTTAGGCCTCCACTATGTATTTAGTTATTTATCTCATAATAAGACTTCTCTGAATAACGTAGCTATTCAGAACACACACACACACACACACACACACACACACACACACACACACACACACACACACACACACACACACAAAGGCCCTGAGAAAAGCAGTGTAACTGAGTAAAAGAGAGAAGAAGGGATGAGGGACAGGGTGATTAGACACTGAAAGCTGTGAGTGCTGTAATGCAGTCACCCATCTGCTCTCTGAGGACAAAGTCTTTCACAAAATCCCCGCCGGATAATACCCATAGACAAAATGTAGGGGTCTCTCATATGGATTACACCTGTTGGGCACATTAGCTGATACAGTCCAGAGCCGTACCCCACCAAACCAACCTCCAGCTCTACACTGCTACTCTATCACAGGCCCAGCTCCTTAAGCATTGCATTTGACCTACTCTATTATGTCTATACAGCTAACTTCACTAAAGCCCTTCAGTCCCTTGCAATGACTTTACCCAATAGAATACCCCAGAGGTGTACTTCATATGTCTCTACCCGGCCAAATACTCACTCGATCCAACAAAAACATGTTGGATTGTGGTTGGGGTATTGCTGCAGCAGCCTGTGCCAGCGAGAAGAGGCCGTAATATGAAAATATTCCCATCTCATAAAAATGCTTGAACAAAATGTAAATAATTACAATACAAGTCCTGAAATGATGAAATCCACCCAAATTGACAGGATGGCAGAAAAGGGTGAAGAGGAGAGTGGGGCTGGTTCTGACTTGGGGAGCTTGTCAAAGTGCCCATAACAAAAAAAAAGACAAGAAAAATGTTTGGCCTGTGGTTATAATGATTAGCTCAAATCAAATTGTATTGGTCACATACACGTGTTTAGCAGATGTTGTTGCAGGTGCAGCGACATTCTTGTGCTTCTAGCTCTGACAGTGCAGTAATATCTAACAGGTAATATTTAACAATTACACAACATATACCCAATACGCACAAATCTAAGTAAATCAAAACAAACTTTAAATCGTCACATTTTTTATTTTATTTAACTAGGCAAGTCAGTTAAGAACAAATTCGTATTTACAATGACAGCCTAGGAACAGTGGGTTAACTGCCTTGTTCAGGGACAGAACGACAGACTTTTACCTTGTCAGCTCAGGGATTCAATCTAGCAACCTTTTTGTTACTAGCCCAACTCTCTAACCACTAGGCTACCTGCGGCCAAGTGTACACCATACTGTGAAATGCTTACTTACAAGCCCTTAACCAACAGTGCAGTTCAAGAAGAGTTGAGAAAATATTTACCAAATAAACTAAAGTAATTTTGTATTTTTAAAAAAAGTAATACAATAACTAGGCTATATACAGGGGGCACCGGTACCGAGTCAGTGTGCGGGGTACAGGTTAGTTGATGTAATTTGTACATGTAGGTAGGGGTGAAGTGACTATGCATAGATAATTAACAGCGAGTAGGAGCAGTGTACAAAACAAATGGAGGGAAGGGTCAATGTAAATAGTCCGGTGGCCATTTGATTAATTGTTCAGCAGTCTTATGGCTTGGGGGTAGAAGCTGTGAAGGAACTTTTTGAAGGAGCCTTTCTCTGCAGTAGCAGAGAAAACAGTCTATGACTTGGGTGACTGGAGTGTCTGACAATTTTATGTGCTTTCCTCTGACACCGCCTAATACATACAGTTGAAGTCGGAAGTTTACATACACTTAGGTTGGAGTCATTAAAACTTGTTTTTCAACCACTCCACACATTTTTGGTTAACAAACTATAGTTTTGGCATGTCGGTTAGGACATCTACTTTGTGCATGACACAAAATAAATTGTAGACCTCCACAAGTCTGGTTCATTCTTGGGAGCAATTTCCAAATGCCTGAAGGTACCACGTTCATCTGTACAAACAATAGTACGCAAGTATAAACACCATGGGACCACGCAGCAGTCATACCGCTCAGGAAGGAGACGCGTCCTGTCTCCTAGAGATGAACGTACTTTGGTGCAAAAAGTGCATATCAATCCCAGAACAGCAAAGGACCTTGTGAAGATGCTGGAGGAATTAGGTACAAAAGTATCAATATCCACTCTAAAAAAGAGTCCTATATCGACATAACCTGAAAGGCCGCTCAGCAAGGAAGAAGCCACTGCTCCACAACCACCATAAAAAAGCCAGACTATGGTTTGCAATTGCACATGGGGACAAAGATAGTACTTTTAGGAGAAATGTCCTCTGGAAGTGTTTGGCCATAATGACCATCGTTATGTTTGGAGGAAAAAGGGGGAGGCTTGCAAGCCGAAGAACACCATCCCAACCGTGAAGCACAGGAGTGGCAGCGTCATGTTGTGGGGGTGCTTTGCTGCAGGAGAGAGTGGTGCACTTAACAAAATAGATGGCATCATGAGGACGGAAAGTTATGTGAATATATTGAAGCAACATCTCAAGACATCAGTCAGGAAGTTAAAGCTTGGTCGCAAATGGGTCTTCCAAATGGACAATGACCCCAAGCATACTTCCAAAGTTGTGGCAAAATGGCTTAAGGACAACAAAGTCAAGGTATTGGAGTGGCCATCACAAAGCCCTGACCTCAATCCCATAGAACATTTGTGGGCAGAACTGAAAAATTGTGTGCGAGCAAGGAGGCCAACAAACCCGACTCAGTTACACCAGCTCTGTCAGGAGGAATGGGCCAAAATTCACCCAACTTATTGTGGGAAGCATGAAGAAGGCTAATGTTTGACCCAAGTTAAACATTTTAAAAGGCAATGCTACCAAATACTAACTGAGTGTATGTAAACTTCTGACCCACTGGGAATGTGATGAAAGAAATAAAAGCTGTAATAAATAATTCTCTCTACTATTATTCAGACATTTCACATTCTTAAAATAAAGTGGTGATCCTAACTGGCCTAATTTTTACTCGGATTAAATGTCAGGAATTGTGAAAAACTGAGTTTAAATGTATTTGGCAAAGGTGTATGTTAACTTGCGACTTCAACTGTATACAGATCATTTGACACTTAAATAAAGTCCACCTGTGTGCAATTTAACTAATTATGTGACTCCTGGAGGTAATTGGTTGCACCAGATCTTTTTTAGGAGCTTCATAGCAAAGGGGGTGAATACATGTGCACAAACCACTTTTCCGTATTTTTTTTTATTCCAATTTTTTGAAACATACTGTAGCATATCAAATAAATTGTAAAAAATATAATATTAGATGCAATTAACTACAGATGTTTTTAGCCACCAACATCACATTGTGTCCTTACCGTTTTAGATTTTGCATTAACAAACATCTGTCAACACCTTTTGTGGATTTAACACAAAGCTAAAACAACTTAAATCTCTTTTCTCTACAAAAGTCTTAACATGTCATACATGCTTGACTTAAATCCCAATTAGGTTATGTGAGAATAAGATGGTAAGGGAGAGAACTACTTGAATGTACAGGAATTAACACACTTTTATCTGCTTGTAGTATCTTCTGTGTCGTACCAGCATCTCACAGCAAAGCATGGATGCATAGACAATGATTCTACCTTTTTTTCTCTACTGTAGGGCAAGGTCAGCTATTACACAATGGGCAATTCCACAGTAACAGAATGATGCTGAGATTCAGATTTTTCACTGTATGTTAAAACCTCTCTAGGATAGGTGGGACGGTAGCGTCCCACTTGGCCAAAATCCAGAAAAATGTAGCGCGCGAAATTCAAATATATTACTATAAAAATCTAACTTTCATTAAATCACACATGTAAGATACCAAATTAAAGCTACACTCGTTGTGAATCCAGCCAACGTGTCAGATTTCAAAAAGGCTTTTCGGTGAAAGCATAAGATGCTATTATCTGATGATAGCACAACAGTAAACAAAGAGAGTGTAGCATATTTCAACCCTGCAGGCACAACACAAAACGCAGAAATAAAATATAAATCATGCCTTACCTTTGACGAGCTTCTTTTGTTGGCACTCCAATATGTCCCATAAACATCACAAATTGTCCTTTTGTTCAATTAATTCTGTCCATTTATATCCGAAATGTCCATTTATTTGGCGCGTTTGATCCAGAAAAAAACAGCTTCCAATTTGCGCAACGTCACTACAAAATATCTTAATAGTTACGTGTAAACTTTGCCAAAACATTTGAAACTACTTTTGTAATACAACTGTAGGTATTTTTAAACGTTAATAATCGATCAAATCAAATCAAATCAAATTTTATTAGTCACATACACATGGTTAGCAGATGTTAATGCGAGTGTAGCGAAATGCTTGTGCTTCTAGTTCCGACAATGCAGTAATAACCAACAAGTAATCTAACCTAACAATTCCACAACTACTACCTTATACACACACAAGTGTAAAGGGATAAAGAATATGTACATAAAGATATATGAATGAGTGGTGGTACAGAACGGCATAGGCAAGATGCAGTAGATGGTATAGAGTACGGTATATACATATGAGATGAGTACTGTAGGGTATGTAAACATAAAGTGGCATAGTTTAAAGTGGCTAGTGGTACATGTATTACATAAAGATGGCAAGATGCAGTAGATGATATAGAGTACAGTATATACATATGAGATGGGTAATGTAGGGTATGTAAACATTATATTAAGTGGCATTGTTTAAAGTGGCTAGTGGTACATTTTTACATAATTTCCATCAATTCCCATTTTTAAAGTGGCTGGAGTTGAGTCAGTATGTTGGCAGCGGCCGCTAAATGTTAGTGGTGGCTGTTTAACAGTCTGATGGCCTTGAGATAGAAGCTGTTTTTCAGTCTCTCGGTCCCTGCTTTGATGCACCTGTACTGACCTCGCCTTCTGGATGATAGCGGGGTGAACAGGCAGTGGCTTGGGTGGTTGTCCCCCAGTGATGCGTTCTGCAGACCTCACTACCCTCTGGAGAGCCTTACGGTTGTGGGCGGAGCAGTTGCCGTACCAGGCGGTGATACAGCCCGACAGGATGCTCTCGATTGTGCATCTGTAGAAGTTTGTGAGTGCTTTTGGTGACAAGCCGAATTTCTTCAGCCTCCTGAGGTTGAAGAGGCGCTGCTGCGCCTTCTTCACGACGCTGTCTGTGTGGGTGGACCAATTCAGTTTGTCCGTGATGTGTACACCGAGGAACTTAAAACTTTCCACCTTCTCCACTACTGACCCGTCGATGTGGATAGGGGGGTGCTCCCTCTGCTGTTTCCTGAAGTCCACAATCATCTCCTTTGTTTTGTTGACGTTGAGTGTGAGGTTATTTTCCTGACACCACACTCCGAGGGCCCTCACCTCCTCCCTGTAGGCCGTCTCGTCGTTGTTGGTAATCAAGCCTACCACTGTAGTGTCATCCGCAAACTTGATGATTGAGTTGGAGGCGTGCATGGCCACGCAGTCGTGGGTGAACAGGGAGTACAGGAGAGGGCTCAGAACGCACCCTTGTGGGGCCCCAGTGTTGAGGATCAGCGGGGTGGAGATGTTGTTACCTACCCTCACCACCTGGGGGCGGCCCGTCAGGAAGTCCAGGACCCAGTTGCACAGGGCGGGGTCGAGACCCAGGGTCTCGAGCTTGATGACGAGTTTGGAGGGTACTATGGTGTTAAATGCTGAGCTGTAATCGATGAACAGCATTCTCACATGGGTATTCCTCTTGTCCAGATGGGTTAGGGCAGTGTGCAGTGTGGTTGCGATTGCGTCGTCTGTGGACCTATTGGGTCGGTAAGCAAATTGGAGTGGGTCTAGGGTGTCCGGTAGGGTGGAGGTGATATGGTCCTTGACTAGTCTCTCAAAGCACTTCATGATGACGGAAGTGAGTGCTACGGGGCGGTAGTCGTTTAGCTCAGTTACCTTAGCTTTCTTGGGAACAGGAACAATGGTGGCCCTCTTGAAGCATGTGGGAACAGCAGACTGGGATAAGGATTGATTGAATATGTCCGTAAACACACCAGCCAGCTGGTCTGCGCATGCTCTGAGGACGCGGCTGGGAATGCCGTCTGGGCCTGCAGCCTTGCGAGGGTTAACACGTTTAAATGTTTTACTCACCTCGGCTGCAGTGAAGGAGAGCCCGCAGGTTTTGGTAGGGGGCCGTGTCAGTGGCACTGTATTGTCCTCAAAGCGGGCAAAAAAGTTGTTTAGCCTGTCTGGGAGCAAGACATCCTGGTCCGCGACGGGGCTGGTTTTCTTTTTGTAATCCGTGATTGACTGTAGACCCTGCCACATACCTCTTGTGTCTGAGCTGTTGAATTGCGACTCGATTTTGTCTCTGTACTGGGACTTAGCCTGTTTGATTGCCTTGCGGAGAGAATAGCTACACTGTTTGTATTCGGTCATGCTTCCGGTCACCTTGCCCTGGTTAAAAGCAGTGGTTCGTGCTTTCAGTTTCACGCGAATGCTGCCGTCAATCCACGTTTTCTGGTTTGGGAATGTTTTAATCGTTGCTGTGGGTACGACATCGTCAATGCACTTCCTAATGAACTCGCTCACCGAATCAGCATATTCGTCAATATTGTTGTTGGACGCAATGCGGAACATATTCCAATCCGCGTGATCGAAGCAGTCTTGAAGCGTGGAATCAGATTGGTCGGACCAGCGTTGAAAAGACCTGAGCGCGGGAGCTTGTTGTTTTAGTTTCTGTTTGTAGGCTGGAATCAACAAAATGGAGTCGTGGTCAGCTTTTCCGAAAGGGGGGCGGGGGAGGGCCTTATATGCGTCGCGGAAATTAGTATAACAATGATCTAGGGTTTTTCCAGCCCTGGTAGCACAATCGATATGCTGATAGAATTTAGGGAGTTTTGTTTTTAGATTAGCCTTGTTAAAATCCCCAGCTACGATGAATGCAGCCTCAGGGTGTGTGGTTTCCAGTTTACAAAGAGTCAGATAAAGTTCGTTCAGGGCCATCGGTGTGTCTGCTTGGGGGGGAATATATACGGCTGTGATTATGATTGAAGAGAATTCCCTTGGTAGATAATGCGGTCGACATTTTATTGTGAGGAGTTCTAGATCAGGTGAACAGAATGACTTGAGTTCCTGTGTGTTGTTATGATGATCACACCACGTCTCGTTAATCATAAGGCATACCCCCCCGCCCCTCTTCTTACCAGAAAGATGTTTGTTTCTGTCGGCGCGATGCATGAAGAAACCAGCTGGCTGCACCGACTCCGTTAGCGTCTCTTGAAGACGGGACTATCTGTGTTCAATACAGGAAAACAACAAACTGACGCTACTTTGAGCTCACGCCTCTCTCAAAAAGTACACTTCAAGTGACACTCATTCAAGATGGCCGTACTTCTTCATTACACAAAGGAATAACCTCAACCAATTTCCAAAGCCTGGTGACATCCAGTGGAAGCGGTAGGAACTGCAAACAAGTCACTTAGAAATCTAGTATCCCAATAAACTCATTGAACAGACAGTGACCTAAAAAAAAAAAAAATCTGAATGGTTTGTCCTCAGGGTTTTGCCTGCTACATAAGTTCTGTTATACTCACAGACATGATTCAAACAGTTTTAGAAACTTCAGAGTGTTTTCTATCCATATATACTAATAATATGCATCTCTTATATTCTGGGGATGAGTAGAAGGATGTTGAAATTGGGCACGCTATTTATCCAAAAGTGAAAATGCTGCCTCCTATCCTAGAGAAGTTTTAAACAAAACATTTTTTTTTTGCAAAGTTCAACCAAACACACAAAGTTCGGTAATAGAATTATGTTTTGTGCTGTTTGTGACGGCTTTCTCTTCACAAAATTTGCATACAGAGGCTTGCGAAAGTATTCACCCCCTTGGCATTTTCCCTGTTTTGTTGCCTTACAATCTGGAATTAAAATATATTTTTTGGGGGGGTTTGTGTCATTTGATTTACACAACATGCCTACCACTTTGAAGATGCAAAATTTTTATTATTTTTTCTTGATGGGAAAAAGCTACATTTTAGTGTCATCTGACCAGAGTACCTTCTTCCATATGTTTGGGGAGTCTCCCACATGCCTTTTGGCGAACACCAAAGGTGTTTGCTTATGTTGTTCTTTAAGCAATGGCTTTTTTTCTGGCCACTCTTCCATAAAGCCCAGTTCTGTGGAGTGTACGGCTTAAAGTGGTCCTATAGACATATACTCCAATCTCCGCTGTGGAGCTTTGCAGCTCTTTCAGGGTTATCTTTGGTCTCTTTGTTGCCTCTCTGATTAATGCCCTCCTTGCCTGGTCCGTGAGTTTTGGTGGGCGGCCCTCTCTTGGCAGGTTTGTTGTGGTGCCATATTCTTTCAATTTTTTCATAACGGATTTAATGGTGCTCCGTGGGATGTTCAAAGTTTCTGATATTTTTTTATAACCCAACCCTGATCTGTACCTTTCCACAACTTTGTCCCTGACCTGTTTGGAGAGCTCTTGGTCTTCATGGTGCCCCTTGCTTAGTAGTGTTGCAGACTCTGGGGCCTTTCAGAACAGGTGTATATATACTGAGATCATGTGACACTTAAATAAAGTCCACCTGTGTGCATTCTAACTAATTATGTGACTTCTGAAAATAATTGGTTGCACCAGATCTCATTTAAGGGCTTCATAGCAAAGGGGGTGAATACCTATACACGCACCAATTTTACGTTTTAATTATTATATCTTTTTTTAAACAAGTAATTTTTTTCATTTCACTTCACCAATTTGGACTATTTTGTGTATGCCCATTACATGAAATCCAAATAAAAATCTATTTAAATGACAGGCTGTAATGCAATAAAATTGGAAAAACGCCAAGGAGGATGAATACTTTTGCAAGGCACTGTATGCACTGTTCTTCAAGAAAATGTATTTTTGTAAAGTTTTCTGTGGAAATTGTTAAAAGTAGTCCTTGTGCATTGAGTTGTATGGCGTGTTTAACTTTACAATCACTGTTTTTTGTTTGACATACATTTTAAAGTGAAAAATCGGAGTCTCGGCATCATTCTGTTTCCATGGAATTGCCATATAAATAATGAATAATAAATAATAACATTATGTAGGTTAAGTTAAAATGTGTTACATCAAATGATGTATTCACCATTACATCATTCAGTGTGCTGACCAGCCACTACTGTCAACCATGACCATCCACGATTCACTTGGCTTTCACAAAAGGTTTAAAAGTTCAAATTTTAAACTTTGAGACACAGGAACCCCTCCCACTTAAATGTCCTTGATGCATCTTCCATGAATAGAAGCCAATGGGGTTCGGCCTTGCATGTGTGTGAGGCTCAGTTCTGGAATATGATGTTATCTGCTTGTTTCCTCCTCAAATGCGCTGCATCACCCAAACAGATCTGTTTCGCCAATCTTTCCTATGGAACCTTCTTTATCTTTTCCATTTCTCACACTCCTCCATCTCTTATCTGTTGTTTCCATGGCACAACTAGCTATGTGACTGCATACACTTTTTTTTTTTTTAAAGAGTCACGCGAGCATGGCACTTTGAAAATTGGAAACACTGGTTGAGTGTAACTTGCTCATACATTTTGACCTTTACTAGTCTTGGATGCTGTTAAGGTGCTACTCACACCTAGCCAGATGGTTCTAATTCCTTCTGTAATTCAGTGATCACTAAGTGCCTGTAAACCAGTTGGAGTTGAAGTGAGGTCTATATTGTCTGATGTAAGGGTTCTACTGAGAGTAGGGACGGATCTTATCAAAAGCCAAACGTTCAAAAACATTTACGTGTGCTGATGTGCAAATGCATCAATGCAAATCAAAGGGTTGGCCAACTCTTTTGATCCAGCCTTCACTAGATAGAGGCAGGTTTGTTAAAGCGGGGATGGACCAACGTTAATGACAAAGTGAGGTGAACACTCAAACAGAGGGCCTGCAAAACAGGCCTCAAGAACACAATTAGGATTAGCGTAATCCCACTGTTGCGGATAAGGCTGCCTTCCTGTTCCCTCCTCGGCCTGGATGGATCCAAGATGGCTCCAACTACGCACTCTTTAGTATGATAGCTGAATGACATGTTCTATTGAAAACAATCAAATTGCTGATTTTGGGAACTGTGACTGCTACATTCCCTAAAGGACAAGAGGGAGAAAATTATAAAACATTTTAATCAACCCCTTGGTTAGACTTGCAATTGCCAGTCTAGCCCTTTCAAAAGCTTTAGAAGTCTGTCATTACACTAGGAATGATTTTCCATATACAGGTAACTGCCAAAAGAAAGGAAACACAAACATAGTGTCTTAAAGAGATTCTCCAGTACTTTTTGTATACTTTTTAGCCAGTAGTTCTGAAAGTAGCACTCACGAGCCAAACTTGCGTACTATGTCATATATGTTCAGACATGTGAACTATGTCATTGCTCTCTTTCTCACACACTGTTGTGTCCACTGCACACCCTGCAACATAAATTCTGGGCAGGCCTCTTGCTAGCTGTCATTCAAATGCAGAGAGCTGAAGCTCATTGGCTAGTATTTAAATTACTAGGGGGTTGGCCCACATGGGGGGGACATTGTGCGGTACAGCGTCAAGAAAACAGTCACTTTCAAGCTAGGGATTATGTGGCTAACTGAGGTAAAACAGTAATTCTGCTCATAGATTATGCATGTATGAACTACACATCAAGCCCAAAGCGGGAGGTCGCCAAAGTACGCATGTCTTTAATAGGGCGTTGGGCCACCACCCAGAGCCACGTTGGGCCAGAGCCACCAGAACAGCTTCAAAGTGCCTTGGCATAGATTCTACAGGTGTATGAAACTCTAGTGGAGGGAAGCGACACTGTTCTTACATGAGCAATTCCATAATTTGTTGTTTTGTTGGTGGTGGTGGAAAATGCTGTCTCAGACGCTGCTCCAGAATTTCCCGTAAGTGATCAATTGGGTTGAGATCTGGTGACACACACACACACACACACACACACACACACACACACACACACACACACACACACACACACACACACACACACACACACACACACACACACACACACAGAGAGAGAAAGACACCAATTTGTTCATATTGCTCCACTGGCTTACTGTTAAGGCTAGGACTGATTTCAAGGTTTTACTGCTAACCTAAAAAGCATTACATGGACTTGCTCCTACCTAACTCTCCAATTTGGTAATGCCGTACATACACTTGATGTCGGAAGTTTACATACACCTTAGGCAAATACATTTAAACTCAGTTTTTCACAATTCCTGACATTTCATCCTAGTAAAAAGTCCCTGTCTTAGGTCAGTTAGGATCATCAATTTATTTTAAGAATCTAAAATGTCAGAATAATAGTAAAGAGAATGATTTATTTCTGCTTTTATTTCTTTCATCACATTCCCAGTGGGTCAGAAGTTTACATACACTCAATTCGTATTTGGTAGCATTGCCTTTAAATTGTTTCACTTGGGTCAAACATTTCGTGTCGCCTTCCACAAGCTTCCCACAATAAGTTGGGTGAATTTTGGCCCATTCCTCCTGACAGATCTGGTGTAACTGAGTCAGGTTTGGAGGCCTCCTTGCTCGGACATGCTTTTTCAGTTCTGCCCACAAATTTTCTATATGTTTGAGGTCAGGCTTTGTGATGGCCACTCCAATACCATGACGTTGTTGCCCTTAATCCATTTTGCCACAACTTTGGAAGTATGCTTGGGGTCATTGTCCATTTGGAAGACCCATTTGCGACCAAGCTTTAACTTCCTGACTGATGTCTTGAGATGTTGCTTCAATATATTCACATAACTTTCCGTCCTCATGATGCCATCTATTTTGTTAAGTGCACCACTCTCTCCTGCAGCAAAGCACCCCCACAACATGACGCTGCCACTCCTGTGCTTCACGGTTGGGATGGTGTTCTTCGGCTTACAAGTCTCCCCCTTTTTCTTCCAAACATAACGATGGTCATCATGGCCAAATAGTTATATTTTTTGTTTCATCAGACCAGAGGACATTTCTCCAAAAAGTACTATCTTTGTCCCCATGTGCAGTTGCAAACCGTAGTCTGGCTTTTTATGGCGGTTTTGGAGCAGTGGCTTCTTCCTTGCTTAGCGGCCTTTCAGGTTATGTTGATATAGGACTCTTTTTTACTGTGTATATCGATACTTTTGTACCTAATTTTGTACTTACTTGCATACAATTGTTTGTACAGATGAACGTGGTACCTTGAGGCATTTGGAAATTGCTCCTAAGGATGAACCAGACTTGTGGAGGTCTACAATTATTTTTCTGAGGTACATCCACAGGTACACCTCCAATTGACTCAAGTGATGTCAATTAGCCTATCAGAAGCTTCTAAAGCCATGACATAATTTTCTGGAATATCCCAAGCAGTTTAAAGGCACAGCCAATTTAGTGTATGTAAACTTCGAAACCACTGGAATTGTGATACAGTGACTTATAAGTGAAATAATCTGTCTGTAAACAATTGTTGGAAAAATTACTTGTGTCATGCACAAAGTAGATGTCCTAACCGACGTGCCAAAACTATAGCTTGTTAACAAGAAATTTGTGGAGTGGTTGAAAAACAAGTTTTAATGACTCCAACCTAAGTGTATGTAAACTTACGACTTAAACTGTACCTACACATATGCTACAGTCACAAGACGCAGGCCTCCTCATTGTCCCTAGAACTTCCAAGCCAACGACTGTTTTCTTTCTCCTATAGAGCTCTATTTTTATGGAATGGTCTTCGTTGAAGACTAATTTCTTCAGTAGGTCCTATGATTGAGTGTAGTCTGGCCCAGGGGGGCGAAGGTGACCGGCAAAGCACTGTGACGAACCGCCCTTGCTCAGGGATGCAAACTGGTGAGGGACAAAAAAGGTGACACTTTTTTCCCCCACTGAAACATGCAAAAGAAAACACTGCTGGGGGAAATGCAGGTTTTAACTAATTAAACAACAAAGAGTATGATCTACATGTGTAACGGCATTCATCGGAAGGTGAGGACCAAGGTGCAGCGTCATACGTGTTCATATTATTTATTCGAAACTGAACACTAAATACAAAATAACAAATGGAATAACCGAAACAGTTCTGACAGGTGATACAAACACTAAGCCGAAAATAACCACCCACAACTACCAGTGGGAAAACAGGCTACCTAAGTATGGTTCTCAATCAGAGACAACGATAGACAGCTGCCTCTGATTGGGAACCATACCAGGCCAAAACATAGAAATACAAAACCTAGACAGACAAACATAGAATGCTCACCCACATCACACCCTGACCAAACAAAAAATAGAAACATACAAAGCAATCTACAGTCAGGGCGTGACAACATGATCAGTCTCTGTGTGTAAAATAAAAAGTGGTTAATGTGAACCTAACTCACAGCTAAAAAATGTAAAGAAAACAATCCAATGTTATTTGTTGCTGAGACTTTACTGCAAAGGACACTCACGTCTTGAGAAAAAACAATACACTAATATTGCAGTTAGCCATGACAACCTTTATAATAGAACGCTTGTGACCACACACATCTAAATATTGCACTTGGGAAAAAACATCTTAAAGTAGAAATAGAATGAAACAAACAGGCATTCTATTTTTGCTCTGTTATAGGGCGGCAGGGTAGCCTAGTGGTTAGAGCGTTGGACTAGTAACCGAAAGGTTGCAAGTTCAAATCCCCGAGCTGACAAGGTACAAATCTGTCGTTCTGCCCCTGAACAGGCAGTTAACCCACTGTTCCTAGGCCGTCATTGAAAATAAGAATTTGTTCTTAACTGACTTGCCTAGTTAAATAAAGGTTAAAAAAATATAAAATAAAAAATAGTGGCCACTATAGTAGACATCGATCAAGTGCACAAGGCTCCATGTGTGCAAAAAATAACGTTCACCCAGTAAAACATTTAATGATCCCCCCCCCCCCTCACTCACACACGTGTTACTGTCAAGTTCAACACAACAAAAGCAATATCTAGTAGTTAGTTTGTTAGCTAGTTAACATTTCACACAGATTGCCAGGGTCCAGTAAGCAACTAACATGTTATAACTTGAGGAACGACAAGGAGTCGTATACCAGTTAATACTATAGCGAATTGGTTAGGTTACTAAAGTTAGCTTATCTGATGTTGTAACGTTAACGTTAGCTGTTTGACTTTATTTGCCAGCTAATTTTGACATCATGAACTCAATTATTTGAGCAGTTAAGTTGGCTAATGTTGCTCAACATTTCTCTTGCTAGCTAACGGATAATTTGATCCAACTGGAGAAGCGTCCATCTAGTTAAAATATTCTACATTTTCAGATATTACCCATTTCTAATTTTGTCAGAAAGTCATTTTCATTTCAAGTTAAAGTGTACTGTTAGCTAGCTAGCTAACATTAGCTGGCTGGCTGGTTCACTAGCTAACGTTACATTTATGATCTGTGTAGTAATATTATTTGTATCTCAGAGCCATTCGCATTGCTAGTTATAGCCTAATGTTAGCTAGCTAACATTGAACCTGGTTGGTTAGCTACCTGCAGATTCATGCAGGGTAGTAATGTTATGAGTTGGGAATATGGTTCATTGTTTAGCTAGCTAGCTACATGTCTAAACAAAAGACTCCACTCCATTCAATAGAATGTCCTGATGTCACTACAACTGTCGATAGACGTAGCTGATAAATTCGCTCTGGCTATTTCAGAGCACTCTCGTCTGAGTGTGCAGAACAACTGACGAATTTATGAACGGTCAACACCTGTTGAAAATGGCCGGTGTCAGTAAACGTTGGTAAAAAAAGTTATTAAATCGTTGCCAGCAGCACAGTTGCAGTCACCAACGTTCTGGATAACATAAAACAGCCTAATCAGCTCTGCTAGGGTGAGTAAAATGGTCAGAGTGAGCTGTTCTCTCATTTGTGTCTGAAGTAGCTAGCAAGGCAGCCAACGTTAGCCAGTTAGCTTGGGTGCTTGACTGCTGTTGTTTGGTCAGAATGCTCGAATCAACCCCACTCCTCGCCCAAAGCATCCAGTGTGCGCTCTGAACGCTCCGAGAGCGAAACACTCTGAATTTACGAACGGACAATCTGACAATGCCCAGAGCACACTCTGAGCATACTCTGGCTCTCCAGGTTAAATTTACGAATAGACCCGTGGTATAAACCAGACTTTAGTCTTGAAATCTTTGGTTGTTTAGTACATGGCCTCACATGTGAATCCTTAAAGAGATGGCTGGGGCTAAGGGTTTAGAGGGTGTGAACAATGCTGAATGGGTGCAGACAAAGAAGAGCTCTACAGTAGGTGTATCAAATTTTTCAAGGTCCATTTTTTCAAAAGTGGAGTTACAAGTTTATCCAAATTCAAAGCAGAATTACTTTCTTATTGTTCCTCAACTGTAGTGTATGACATATCATTTTCTAGCTCTGAGTCTCTACTTTTATCCAATGTAAAAAACACAATTTCAAATTTTGTACAGCAAGTACATCAGAGGTCCTAGCTAGTTGCTTTGTGGGACACCACAATAAACAGAATAAGGTTCAGAATAGGCACCATTTATGAATGTAAACTGCTTTCTGTTGACAAGATATAACTTTAACCATCTTAATAATGAGGTGTTGTCAAATCCATAGTGACACAATTTCAATAGTTTTGTTTTATTTCCCCATTTACTTCCACACTAGATGGATAAGGTGTGCTAGGTGTGCCCAGTGCCCAGGAGGCCTTTTAAACTATTCCAAACTGATTTAGATTGTTTTTGCAGTCAGTGAAATATATATATTCAGTTTCACAGTTTGTTGTACACCATTATATCAGATTAAGGTTTTGAGTTAACAGCATGAATCTTTGTCTCATCTTGCTGAGTAAAAACCTCATGTAGTTTATTGTCTATCTATGGGTATGGGCTGGACTTCATCGTTTTTTATTCTTGATTGGGGCATGGAGATTAACCATCCTTGTAAATAGTTGTGTGAAACATTCTACTGCATGATCTATGCTGTTTTCCAGGTAGACTAATTTCCATGGCAAAGTATTTAAGTCGTCCTGAAAATGTTCAGTTACATTTCCTATAGCTCCTTTTTGCCTCAATTTTGGGGAGCTTTTTTTGGGGGGACCTTTGTTTTCTTAGTTATTGTATTGGTCCAGCCGAAAGGTACAGATTATGCCTTTGTACTTTTTCTGTATTACTGCAAATTATTTAATCAATACATGTTTGAAGTATCTGTCAAATAAAAAAGGAAATAGTAACACAATAAAAACATTAATGAGGCTATATTCAAGGAGTACCAGTACTGAGTCAATGTGCAGGGGTACGAGTTAATTGAGGTAATGCAGTACGTACATGTGGGTAGGTTGTAAAAGTGACTAGGCAGTCAGGATATATAATAAACAGAATAGCAGCCGTGTAAGTGAAGTGCGAAAGTGTGTCTATCTGTGAGTGTGTGTGTGTATGTGTTGGAGTGTTGTTTTATTATGTGTGAATGTGTGGGTAGAGTCTAGTGAGTGTGCATAGAGCCAGTGCAAGGGGGTCAGTGCAAAACAATTAAGAAACATAAATAAAAAATAAATGGGGTCAATGTAAATTGTCCCGGTAGCCATTTAATTAATTGTTCAAAAGTTATGGCTTTTGGGTAGAAGCTGTTCAGGGGCCTTTTTGTCCCAGACTTGGCACGCCTGGTACCGCTTGCCATGCAGTAGCAGAGAGAACAGTCTATGACTTGAATGGCTGGAGTCTTTGACAATTTTTAGCGCCTTCCTCTGACACCGTCTGGTATAGAGGTACTGGATGTCAGGGAGTTTGGCCCCAGGACCTGTAGTGCCTTGCAGTGGGATGCCGAGCAGTTGCCATGCCAAGTGGTGATGCAGCCAGTCAAGATGCTCTCAATGTTGCAGCTGAAGAGGTTTTTGAGCTTTTATCTGTGTTGGTGTGTTTGGACCATGATAGGTCCTTAGTAATGTGGACACCAAGGAAAGTGAAGCTCTCGACCCGCTCCACTACATTCACATAGATGTGAATGCGGGTGTTGTTCGGCCCTCCATTTCCTGTAGTCCACGATAAGCTTGTTTGTCTTGCCCACGTTGAGGGAGATGTTGTAATGCCCCCACCTAGCCAGGTCTCTGACCTCCCTGTAGGCTGTCTCATCTTTTTTGGTGATCTGGCCTACCACCATTGTGTCGTCTGCAAATGTAATGATGGTGTTGAAGTCGTGTGCAGCCACACAGTTGTGGGTGAATAGGAAATACGCACTCTTGAGCGGCCCCTGTGTTGAGGGTCAGAGTGGCGGATGTGTTGTTGCCTACCCTCACCACCTGGGGCGGCCAGTCAGGAAGTCCAGGATCCATTTGCAGATGGAGGTGTTCAGTCTCAGGGTCCTTGGATACCTTGGAGTTCTTAGGCATAGGGACTATGGGGGTTTGCTTGAAACATGTAGGCACAGTGGCTTGCAAAAGTATTCACCCCCCTTGGCATTTTTCCTATTTTGTTGCCTTGTTGCCTTACAACATCATTTGATGTACACAACATGCCTACTACTTTGAAAAAGTTGTCCAAAATATAAATAGTAAAGTGAAGTACAGATACCCCCAAAAAGCTACTTTACCCTTGTGTAGTCTTAACATTCTGTATACTCCCCTTGTCCTAAGGTGAATTCACAATGCAGAAAGACTGCATTTAATCAGTGGACACCACTCATTTTTATTACAACACACCTGTCATAATTGTTTTCTTTACTAAAGTAGAGGTTTATTAATATTATTATTGCTTAAGGTACTGCATAGGTGTATATTTTCATTTTTTTAGCAAGATATAGCCTAAGAAAGTAGCAGAAATGTGCAGAAAGTAGTTTCAAATGCATTTTTATTAAAGGCAAACAATAGCAGTCTTGAACTTTTTTGGCGACATAGTGATATATTCTTATATACTGTACAATGAGGAATTTAACTACAAAATACTACTCTTCTCACATTTTGAATCATTGCCCCCACCCACAAGGTGTATAAACAACAACAATAAATAAGAATAAAATAAGATAATAGATACAAAACAAAAACGTGAAGAACATACATCAATCAACTCTAATTAGCACATGTAGGACAGTATGCAAGTGTTGTGTGCATGGACTTTGTAGATGTGTTTCTCACATGTGCAGCACATAGTATTTGTTTTACAGTCCTTCTTAGGGGGGCATAATTGGCATCTCCTCCACTTGTCTGCCCCAGCTGCAGCCTCAGGTGTATCAGGACAAGATTCAGCCCCCTGAACAGCTTTCACAAGCGCTGCAGAGGCTGCTGTGCAGGGGAGGCACTCCCTTCTTTGAATGTGTGGGGTTACAAGTGCCTTTCCCAGCTGCTCCAGGAACACCCTCCTCTTGTTCTGCTTATCGGGCATACAGGTAGGGTTGATCTTGTTCCATATCATGAAGGCATTGTATGAGGACACATCAATGATGTTATGGAAGATGACCAGGGGCCAGCGGGTAGTCATCCTCCTGCAGCTGTAAGTTCTAATCACCTTGTCCAGGTTGTCCACGCCTCCTTTGTTGTGGTTGTAGTCCAGGATGATGGCTGGCTTCCTGTCCTCACGATCACTGATCTCAGCCATTTTGTGCAGTGTGCTCAGGAGGACCACATTCTTGTTCTTCTTTGCGAGGTAAGAAACTAGAGTGGTGGTGGGGGTGAAGGTAAACTTTGATGAGAAGGCAACTTTTCCCCTTGTTGCGAGGAGTGCAGGGGCAGCTCAGGCTTGTTCTTTCTAACTGTGCCACCACTGTGATCTTCAACTTCAGGAGCTGCTGGCTGTGTTCATAAGAGGTGAAGAAATTGTCACACGTTACATTGTGCCCCCTCAGTCCAAGCACAACCCGCATCCCCTGGTTCTTCTCCGGGCCTCCACTGGTTGGCTTCCCTGTGTAAATTTGCATCTTCCAAGCGTAGCTGGATTGTGCGTCACAGACCACCCATATCTTGATGACATACTTTGCTGGCTTCCTGGGCATATACTGCTGGAAAAAATAGGGACCTTTTGACAAAAGAGATTACTATCAGTAATTAGTGTCAGTGTCACAGAAAACAACCACACAAATCAATGATATTACAGCAATACATAATAAGATTAACAGTGAAAATCACTTACATTACAGATATGAAAATAAAAATGGACCAATTTCTCATCCACTGTTACTTCAGGCCCAGTGTTGTAGAGGTATGTCAGAAGCTCCACCCACTTCTCCCAGACCTTTGTTATGGCCGGCAGTTTGTCTCTCACATGTCTTGCAGGTCTTGACTCACGGTTATCAAATTGTAGCATTCTTGAGAAAGTGTGAAAGACTTTCAGTGGCATCGTGGCAAAGAAATTCGCCCCCCCCACTCTCTGCATCCCAGAGACTACATGTAGCCTCGCCCCAGGACTTATACACACCCGCTAAGATAAGCTGCCCTATGTATGTACACAGGTCAATCTCATCCATCCTTTTCCAGTTGTCTTCATATTTCTGGAAACCCTACAAATTTGTCATCTCCAGAATGATTTTTTTTAATGACTGATGTGATGAACATGTAGAATGTTGAAGCGATGTCCTGGGCATGGGCAACTGCATGTCTTTTGGGCCCTTGGGTCATCCTTATGACATTTTGTGCTGCTATCCTGCCCTGGTTGTCACATGGTGACAAGTACCATTTTATTTTTCTGTTCTTTGACAAAAATGTCTCTCTTTCTTCTTCATCTGAAGATGATGCATCGTGCACTGGGTTGTATTCTCCCCCATCTTCTTCTTCAGATACCTCCTCTTTTAAATCATTGTTCTCTTGTTCTTCCTGGACATCTGAAAAAAATCAGATCTATGACCTGTTGGGCACTGAAACGTGCACTCATGGCTTCAGCAAAGAGAGAACTGGGAGGACTGTCATCTGCAGCACCTTTATAGCCTCTGACTGCATTCCCCATCAGTAAACAATGCTTTCAAGAAATGTTTATTTTGTCTGTCAACTTGAGTCATGTGTGGGGTCGTGGAGGGGAGATGCTGCACATGCACAAGAACGTTTTCGTTTTGTCTGAGTTCCATCAGCAGCACACATAATCTAAATTTCTCATTGTGTGTGTGTGTGTGTGTCTGTGGTTTTTGTGGTGTGTAAATTATTTTATAACTGCCAGGTCAAAAATGACCCTAAGACAGTCTTTGTGCCCTGGTGGTGTACAGATTTCATGGAAATATGAACAAAGGCGTTTCACTTTTTCTAATGTTGGGGTCACTCTAGGAAAAGTCATCAAATTTCAAGTTGAAAAAATATAATTTAGGGGGTTTTCTCTGCTGTTAAACAAAGTGGCGGGACATTTTTGACCGTTAAGACAACACAAGGTTTAAAGGTCTTACTCACATCAGCTACGGAGAGTGTGATCATGCAGTCGTTTGGAACACCTGGTGCTCTCACACATGGTTCAGTGTTGCTTGTCTCGAAGGAGCCTGGTGGTGTTGTGGCCAATGAGCTTTCACTCAGATGGAACCAGGTCTCAGCTGCTGTGCAATGTTGACCTCCTTCCTTCCATAGATGTGAAAGCATCCCCGGACTGGACACAACATATATTTTTTGAGAAGATCAGGACTTTTGCAATGAAAAGGCCATGGACATTACATGTCCTGCTCGAAAGGGCAGGACATAAATATTCCCTCAGGCTAGATCCCTTTGTTCATAGCAGAATATGACCTGAAACAAAGTTAATCAAAGGATACTATGATATAGGCCTGGGTCTAGATAGTGTTTTGACCTACACCTTTATTTGTTTGTGTGTTTTAAGTTTTTCCTAATTGTAGGCTATTACCTTTAGCACGTGAAGTTAATAAAGTAATGTGGGCCTCCCGAGTGGCACATCGTTCTAAGGCACTGCATCACAGTGCTTGAGGCATCACTACAGACCCTGGTTCAATCCCAGGCTGATGGGGAGACCCATAAGGCGGTACACAATTGGCCCAGCATCGTCCGGGTTAGGGGAAGGTTTGGCCGGTCGGGATGTCCTTATCCCATTGCACTCTAGTGACTCCTGTGGCGGGCCTGGCACATGCACGCTGATACGTTTGACAGTTGTACGGTGTTTCTGACAAATTGGTGCAGCTGGTGTTAAGCAAGCAGTGCGGCATGGTTGGCATGGTTCTGTTTGAGAGGACGCATGGCTCTCGACACTCCCGAGTCAGTACGGAAGTTGCAGCGATGGGATTAGACTGTAACTACCAATTGAATATCATGAAAAAGGGGTAAAAGTACAAACAAAGTATGTGATATCAACAGAGAGGTATATTTTCTGGGTGATCTAAATATTTCTAAGGCTAGGCGTCCCGCTAGCAGGACAACTTCCGGTGAAACTGGAGGGCGCGCAATTGAAATAAATAATCATGAAAATTATGGATATTACACATTTATGTACATACATGGGTCTTTTATCGGATAAAAGCTTCAATTCTTGTTAATCTAACTGCACTGTCCGATACAATAGGCCTTACAGCGAAAGCATGCCATGCGATTGTTTGAGGACGGCGCCCCACATCAAAATATTTTTCCACCGGCGCAGGTTTCATAAATTCACAAATAGCGATTAAATATTCATTTACTTTTTGAAAATCTTCCTCTGATTTGTCATCCAAAGGGTCCCAGCTACAACATGTAGTGTCGTTTTGTTAGATAAAATCCTTCTTTATATCCCAAAAAGTCAGTTTAGTTTGCGCCATCGATTTGAGTAATCCACTCGTTCAATCCAAAAAGCTACCGCTAAACTTTGTTAAAACAAGTCAAAATACGTTTCTATTTAATCCTCAGATACCCTAAAATGTAATTAAACTATAATATTTCACACGGAAAGAAGTATGTTCAATAGGAAAACGATATTAGCAGGTGCATGTCCTCTTCGTCGTGCCCTGTACTAAAACTCATTATTCTTCCTTGTTTTGTAAGAAACATGCCTGAAACCTTGAACAAAGACTACTGACACCCAGTGGAAGACATAGGAATTGCATACTGGGAGCTAGATGTACTTTTTTACCTATGTGTTCAATTGTAAGAGCATGGGCTCTCAAAAAAATAGAATCTGGTGGTTTTTCTTTGGATTTTCTCCTACCATATCTATTGTGTTATAGTCTCCTACATTATTTTAAAATTTCTACAAACTTCAGTGGTTTCTTTCCAATGGTACCAATTATTTGCATATCCTGGCTTTAGGGCCTGAGCAACAGGCAGTTTACTTTGGGCACGTCAGTCAGGTGGAAATTGAGAAAAATAGACCCTAGCATGAAGAAGTTTTAACTTCTTATGGACTGTAGCGTCCCACCTGGCCAACATCCGGTGAAATTGCAGAGCGCGAAATTCAAACTACAGAATTATCAATATTTAACTTTCATAAAATATTTTTCAACCAGCACAAATATCCACGTAATTTTCCTGCCTCATGATGCCATCTATTCTGTTAAGTGCACCAGTCCCTCCTGCAGCAAAGCACCCCCACACCATGATGCAGCCACCCCCGTGCTTCACGGTTGGGATGGTGTTCTTCAGCTTGCAAGCATCCTCCTTTTTCCTCCAAATATAGGATGGTTATGGCCAAACAGCTCTATTTTTGTTTCAACAGAACAGAGGACATTTCTCCAAAAAGTACATATTTGTCCCCATTTGTAGTTGCAAACCGTAGTCTGGCTTTTTTATGGCGGTTTTGGAGCAGTTGCTTCTTCCTTGCTGAGCGGCCTTTCAGGTTATGTCGATTTTTTATTTATTTCACCTTTATTTAACCAGGTAGGCAAATTGAGAACACGTTCTCATTTACAATTGCGACCTGGCCAAGATAAAGCAAAGCAGTTCGACACATACAACAACACATAGTTACACATGGAGTAAAACAAACATACAGTCAATAATACAGTGAAAAATAAGTCTATATACAATATGAGCAAGTGAGGTGAGATAAGGGAGGTGAAGGCAAACAAAATATATATATAAATAAATAAAAATATAAAAAGGCCATGGTGGCGAAGTAAATACAATATAGTAAGTACAAAAAAAAAAGTAGAGTAGAGATAGTAGAGATAGAAAAAGTAGAGATAGAAATAATGGGGTGCAAAGGAGCAAAATAAATAAATAAATACAGTAGGTAAAGAGGTAGTTGTTTGGGCTAAATTATAGATGGGCTATGTACAGGTGCAGTAATCTATGAGCTGCTCTGACAGGTATAGATATAGATATAGGTATAGGTATAGGTATAGGTATAGGTATAGATATAGGACTCGTTTTACTGTGGATATAGATACTTTTGTACTTGGTTCCTCCACTATCTTCACAAGGTCCTTTTCTGTTATTCTGGGATTGATTTGCACTTTTCGCACCAAAATACGTTAATCTCTAGGAGACAGAACGCGTCTCCTTCCTGAGTGGTATGATGGCTGCGTGGTCCCATGGTGTTTATACTTGCGTACTATTTTTTGTCCAGATGAACGGGGTACCTTCAGGCGATTGGAAATTGCTCCCAAGGAGCTTCAGGGTTCCGGCTAAAAGGTTAGCCTTTTCTGAGGTCTTGGCTGATTTGTTTTAATTTTCCCATGATGTCAAGCAAAGAGGCACTGAATTTGAAGGTAGGCCTTGAAATACATCCACAGGTACACCTCCAATTGACTCAAGGGATGTCAATCAGCCTATCAGAAGCTTCTAAAGCCATGACATAATTTTCGGGAATTTTACAAGCTGTTTAAAGGCACAGTCAATTTAGTGTATGTTAACTTCTGACCTACTGGAATTGTTATACAGTGAATTATAAGTGAAATAATATGTCTGTAAACAATTGTTGGGAAAATTACTTGTCATGCAAAAAGTAGATGTCCTAACCGACTTGTCAAAACTATAGTTTGTTAACAAGAAATTTGTGGAGTGGTTGAAAAACGAGTTTTAATGACTCCAACCTAAGTGTATGTAAACTTCCGACTTCAACTGTATATACTGTATTCTATACTATCTATTGCATCTTAGCCTATGCCGCTCTGTCATTGCTCATCCATATATTTATATTTATATATTCCTTATTCCATTAGGTATTTGTTGTGGAATTGTTAGATATTACTTGTTAGATATTGCTGCACTGTTGGAACTAGAAGCACAAGCATTTCGCTACACTCGCAATAACATCTTTTAACCATGTGTGTGACCAATATACTGTAATTTGATTTGATTTTATAATTGGATGTGTAGTGTCAGCATTTGTTGCTAGCATGTCATGCCTAAGTTTGCTAATCTTGCCAATGTAGTTGGCAATATCAGTCGGTTTTATGATGAATTAGCCATCTGATTCAATGAATGAGGGAGCTCAGTTTGCCTTTTTTCCCAACATTTCATTGAAGGTGCTCCAAAGCTTTTTACTATCATTCTTTATGTAATTCGTTTCATGGTGTTGTGTCTTCTTCTTTTTATTCAGTTTAGTCACATAATTTCTCAATTTGCCAATCGGTTGTGCAGCCAGCCTTATTTGCCAATCCTTTTACCTTATCCCTCTCAACCATACCATTTTTCAATTCCTCATCAATCCACAGGGATTAACAGTTGCTACAGTAATTTTCATAATGGGTGCATGCTTATTAGTAACTGGCATAAACAATTTCATAAATGTGTCAAGTGCAAAGTCTGTTTGCTCCTCATTACACACCACGAACCAACAAATATTCTTTACATCAACAACATAGGAATCACTACAACATTTATTGTGTGACCTCTTACACACTAAATTAGGCCCAGCCTTTGAAACTTTGGTTTTCCTAGATATGGCTACTGTATTGTGATCACCACATCCAATGGATCTGGACATTGCTTTCAAGCACATTTATGCAGCATTAGTAAAGATATGATCAATACATGTTGATGATTTAATTCCTGTGCTGTTTGTAACTACCCTGGTAGCTTGGCTGATAACCTGAACCAGGTTGAAGGCACTGGTTACAGTTTGGAGCTTTTCTTGAGTGGGCAGCTTGATGAAAGCCAGTCAATATTTAAAGTGACTAGTGTTCCATTTATTAAAGTGGCCAATGATTTCAAGTCTGTTTGTAGGCAACAGCCTCTCTGTGCAGTGATGGCTGTTTAACAGTCTGATGGCCTTGAGATAAAAGTTGTTTTTCAGTCTCTCGGTCCCAGATTTGATGCACCTGTACTGACCTCACCTTCTGGATGGTAGCAGGGCTTGGGTGGTTGTTGTCCTTGATGATCTTGTTGGCCTTCCTGTGACATCGGGTGGTGTAGGTGTCCTGGAGGGCAGGTAGTTTTCCCTCGGTGATGCATTGTGCAGACCGCACCACCCTCTGGAGAGTCCTGCAGTTGTGGGCAGTGCAGTTGCTGTACCAGGCGGCGATACAGCCCAACAGGATGCTCTCAATTGTGCATCTATAAAAGTTTGTGAGGTTTTTAGGTGACAAGCCAAATTTCTTCAGTCTCCTGAGGTTGAAGAGGTGCAATCTTCACCACACTGTCTGTGGTGGCAGACCATTTCTGTTTGTCAGTAATGTATACGCCGAGGAACTTGAAGCATTCCACCTTCTCCACTGCTGTCCCTTCGATGTGGATGGGGGGTGCTCCCTCTGCTGCTTCCTGAAGTCCACAATTATCTCCTTTGTTTTGTTTGACATTGAGTGAGAGGTTGTTTTCCTGACACCAAACTCCAAGAGCACTCGCCTCCTCTCCTCTGAACAAATTACAATAATTGAAATTTTGAATTCCGTAAATTGAGTGGAAGTGGAAGAGGTGAAAAAAATATTGTTGTCTATCAACAATGACAAGCCACCGGGGTCTGACAACTTGGATGGAAATTTACTGAGGATAATAGAGGACGTTTGCCACTCCTATTTTCTATATCTTAAATTTAAGCCTACTAAAAAGTGTGTGCCCTCAGGCCTGGAGGGAAGCAAAAGTAATTCTGCTACCTAAGAATAGTAAAGAAATAAAATGTTATTTGTCACATGCATAAAGCAGGTGTAGGTAGACCTTACCGTGAAATGCTTACTTACAAGCCTTTAACCAACAATGCAATTTTGATAAAATAGAGTAAATAATATATATATACAGTGGGGAGAACAAGTATTTGATACACTGCCGATTTTGCAGGTTTTCCTACTTACAAAGCATGTAGAGGTCTGTCATTTTTATCATAGGTACACTTCAACTGTGAGAGACGGAATCTAAAACAAAAATCCAGAAAATCACATTGTATGATTTTTAAGTAATTAATTTGCATTTTATTGCATGACATAAGTATTTGATCACCTACCAACCAGTAAGAATTCCGGCTCTCACAGACCTGTTAGTTTTTCTTTAAGAAGCCCTCCTGTTCTCCACTCATTACCTGTATAAAAGACACCTGTCCACACACTCAATCAAACAGACTCCAACCTCTCCACAATGGCCAAGACCAGAGAGCTGTGTAAGGACATCAGGGATAAATTGTAGACCTGTACAAGGCTGGGATGGGCTACAGGACAATAGCCAAGCAGCTTGGTGAGAAGGCAACAACTGTTGGCACAATTATTAGAAAATGGAAGAAGTTCAAGATGACGGTCAATCACCCTCGGTCTGGGGCTCCATGCAAGATCTCACCTCGTGGGGCATCAATGATCATGAGGAATGTGAGGGATCAGCCCAGAACTACACGGCAGGACCTGGTCAATGACCTGAAGAGAGCTGGGACCACAGTCTCAAAGAAAACCATTAGTAACACACTACGCCGTCATGGATTAAAATCCTGCAGCGCACGCAAGGTCCCCCTGCTCAAGCCAGCGCATGTCCAGGCCCGTCTGAAGTTTGCCAATGACCATCTGGATGATCCAGAGGAGGAATGGGAGAAGGTCATGTGGTCTGATGAGACAAAAATAGAGCTTTTTGCTCTAAACTCCACTCGCCGTGTTTGGAGGAATAGAAGGATGAGTACAACCCCAAGAACACCATCCCAACCGTGAAGCATGGAGGTGGAAACATCATTCTTTGGGGATGCTTTTCTGCAAAGGGGACAGGACGACTGCACCGTATTGAGGGGAGGATGGATGGGGCCATGTATCGCGAGATCTTGACCAACAACCTCCTTCCCTCAGTAAGAGCATTGAAGATGGGTCGTGGCTGGGTCTTCCAGCATGACAACGACCCGAAACACACAGCCAGGGCAACTAAGGAGTGGCTCCGTAAGAAGCATCTCAAGGTCCTGGAGTGGCCTAGCCAGTCTCCAGACCTGAACCCAATAGAAAATCTTTGGAGGGAGCCGAAAGTCCGTATTGCCCAGCGACAGCCCCGAAACCTGAAGGATCTGGAGAAGGTCTGTATGGAGGAGTGGGCCAAAATCCCTGCTGCAGTGTGTGCAAACCTGGTCAAGAACTACAGGAAACGTATGATCTCTGTAATTGCAAACTAAGGTTTCTGTACCAAATATTCAGTTCTGCTTTTCTGATGTATCAAATACTTATGTCATGCAATAAAATGCAAATTAATTACTTAAAAATCATACAATGTGATTTTCTGGATTTTTGTTTTAGATTCCTTCTCTCACAGTTGAAGTGTACCTATGATAAAAATTACAGACCTCTACATGCTTTGTAAGTAGGAAAACCTGCAAAATTGTCAGTGTATCAAATACTTGTTCTCCCCACTGTATATATAAGGCACTTTTTTATTGCCTCAAATAGCCTACAAATCAGCATGTTACCAACCCGTAGAAAAGTTTTGGAAAAATTGTGTTGGACCAGATACAATTCTATTTTACAGTAAACAAATTGACAACAGATTTTCAGCACGCTTATAGGGAAGAACATTCAAGAAGCACAGCTTTATACAAATGACTGATGATTGGCAGAGATATTGATGATAAAAAGGTTGTGGGGGATGTTTTTACTTCTGTGCGGCTTTTGACATTATCAATCATAGTCTGCTGCTGGAAAAATGTATGTGTAATGGCATTACATTCATTTTACATATTGTGGATAAAGAGTTACCTGTTAAACAGAACACCGAGGGTGTTCTTTAATGGAAGCCTCTCCAACATAATCCACGTAGAATCAGGAATTCCCCAGGGCAGCTGTCTAGACCACTTACATTTTTCAATCTTTACTAACAACATGCCACTGGCTTTGAGTAAGGCCAGTGTGTCTATGTATGCTCATGACTCAACACTATACATGTCAGCTATTACAGCGACTGAAATGACTGCAACAAGTAACAAAGAGCTGCAGTTCATTTCAGAATGGGTGGCAAGGAATAAGTTAGTCCTAAATATTTAAAAAACTAAAAGCATTGCATTTGGGACAAATCATTCACTAAACCCTAATCCTCAACTAAATATTGTAATAAATAATGTGGAAATTGAGCAAGGTGATGTGAATAAACCCTGGATTGTAAACTGTCACGGTCAAAACATATTGATACACTAGTAGCTAAGATGGGGAGACGTCTGTCCATAATAAATTCGCTGCTCTACCTTCTTAACAGCACTATCAACAAGGTAGGTCCTACAGGCTCTAGTTTTGTTGCACCTGGACTACTGTTCAGTCGTGTGGTCAGGAACCACAAAGAGGGACTTAGGAAAATTGCAATTGGCTCAGAACAGTGCAGCACGGCTGGTCCTTGGATGTACACAGAGAGCAAACATGGAGTGGACGAGAGATTGACTTCATCACTATTTGTATCTGTGAGAGGTATTGACATGTTGAAAGCACTGAGCTGTCTGTTTAAATGACGACCACACAGCTCAGACACCCATGCATACCCCACCAGACATGCCACCAGAGGTCTCTTCACAATCCCCAAGTCCAGAACAGACTATGGGAGGCGCACAAAACTACATAGAGCCATGCCTACATGGAATTCAATTCCACATCAGGTAACTGATGCAAGCAGTAGAATCAGATTTTAAAAATGGAACAGTGGGGACTGTGAAGCAACACTAACATGGGCACAGACACATGCATACACACACATGATAACATATGCACACATGTACACATGGATTTTGTGTTGTAGATATGTGGTAGTGGAGTAGGGGCCTGAGGGCATACACTTAGTGTGTTGTGAAATCTGTTAAGAATGTATTGTAATGTTTTTAAAATTGTTTACCTGCCTTCATTTTGCTGGACCCCAGGAAGAGTAGCTGCTACCTTGGCTAATGGGGATCCATAATAAATACAAATTACTCAGCCAAGCAGAAACAAGTAGGAGAGTCATTTTGGTTGTGAAGTGCATTATCCTTTCTTAATAACAAAATGCAATTTACCACTTGGCTGTCTATTGTATCACCCTGTCATAGGCCCTCCCCGTCAACACCACCTAATAAGATCAGGAAGTACATTGTGTTTCACGCAGACTGGGACATGTTCCGGATTGCCTCTGAGAATAACTTTGATGTATACACTGACACAGTGACTGAGTTCATCAGGAAGACCTAAAACCTATCCAAACCAAAAACCGTGGATAGATGGCAGCATTCACGCTAAACTGAAAGCACAAACCACCGCATTTGACCACGGCAAGGTGACTGGGAATTTGATCGAATGCAAACCGTCCATTTTGCCCTACGTAAGGCAATCAAACAGGCAAAGCAGTGGAACATTGAAAACAAAGTTACCACAGTTTACACAGACAGTGCACGGAACATGATTACAGCTGCGAGACATTTGCCTTTTGAACACCTGACCGGCACCCCACACAGTCTCCAAAGGTCCATCACAGTGTCCCCACAGAACATCAAACTAACATCACCATGCCAACCACTGCTGGAGAAACTGCAGAAGCTGGAGGCACTACTGGAGCCCTACAGGTAATATGCTCTATCTCACTATTAGTGTTATAATAAGATTTTGTGTGTGTACAGTACCTACTTATTAAAAAATATATATATTTAAACTATTTTCTACATCATAAAACTATGAAATAACACATATGGAATCATGTAGTAAGCAAAAAAGTGTTAAAACATCTAAATATATTTTATATTTGAGATTCTTCAAAGTATGCACCCTTTGCCTTGATGACAGCTTTGCACACTCTTGGCATTCTCTCAACCAGCTTCATGAAGTAGTCACCTGGAATGCATTTCGATTAACAGGTGTGCCTTGTTAAAAGTTAATTTGTGGAATTTCTTTCCTTCTTAATGCATTTGAGCCAATCAGTTGTGTTGTGACCAGGTAGGGGTGGTATACAGAAGATATCCCTATTTGGTAAAATACCAAGTCCATATTATGGTAACAACAGTTCAAATAAGCAAAGAGAAACGACAGTCCAGCATTACTTTAAGACACAAAGGTCAGTCAATCTGGAAAACCATCAAGCGCTATGATGAAACTGGCTCTCATGAGGACCACCACAGGAAAGGAAGACCCAGAGTTATCTCTGCTGCAGAGGATAAGTTCATTAGAGTTACCAGCCTCAGAAATTGCAACCCAAATAAATGCTTAACAGAGTTCAAGTAACAGACACATCTCAACATCAACTGTTTGAAGGAGACTGTGTGAATCAGGCCTTTATGGTCGAATTGCTGAAAATAAACCACTACTAACGGATACCAATAAGAAGAAGAGACTTGCTTGGGCCAAGAAACATGAACAATGGACATTAGACCGGTGGAAATCTGTCCTTTGGTCTGATTAGTCCAAATTTGATATTTTTGGTTACAACCGCTGTGCCTTTGTGAGACGCAGAGTAGGTGAACGGATGATCTCCACATGTGTGGTTCCCACTGTGAAGCATGGAGGAGGAGGTGTGATGGTGCTTTGCTGGTGACACTGTCAGTGATTAATTTAACATTCATGGCACACTACCACAGCATTCTGCAGCGATACGCCATCCCGTCTGGTTTGCGCTTAGTGGGACTATCATTTATTTTTCAACAGGACAATGACCCAACGCACCTCCAGGCTGTGTAAGGGCTATTTGACCAAGAATGAGAGTGGAGTGCTGCATCAGATGACCTGGCCTCCACAATCACCCGACCTCAACCCAATTGAGATGGTTTGGGATGGGTTGGACCGCAGAGTGAAGGAAAAGCAGCCAACAAGTGCTGAGCATATGTGGGAACTCCTTCAAGACTGTTGGAAAAGCGTTCCAGGTGAAGCTGGTTGAGAGAATGCCAAGAGTGTGCAAAGCTGTCATCAAGGCAAAGGGTGGCTACTTTGAAGAATCTAAAATATAAAACACTTTTTCTGGTTACTACATGATTCCGTATGTGATATTTCATAGTTTGATGTCTTCATTATTGGTGGCCAGAAAAAAAGCCATTGCTTAAAGAAAAAAATAAGCAAACACATTTGGTGTTCGCCAAAAGGCATGTGGGAGACTCCCCAAACATATGGAAGAAGGTACTCTGGTCAGATGAGACTAAAATTGAGCTTTTTGTCCATCAGGGAAAACGCTATGTCTGGCGCAAACCCAACACCTCTTATCACCCTTGAGAACACCATCCCCACAGTGAAGCATGGTGGTGGCAGCATCCTGCTGTGGGGATGTTTTTCATTGGCAGGTACTGGGAAACTGGTCAGAATTGAAGGAATGAGGAATGTTTCAGTCTTCCAGAGATTTGAGACTGGGACGGAGGTTCACCTTCCAGCAGGACCATGACCCTAAGCATACTGTTAAAGCAACACTTGAGTGGTTTAAGGGGAATCATTTAAATGTCTTGGAATGGCCTAGTCAAAGCCCAGACCTCAATCCAATTGAGAATCTGTGGTATGACTTAAAGGTTGCGGTACACCAGCGGAACCCATACAACTTGAAAGAGCTGGAGCAGTTTTGCCTTGAAGAATGGGCAAATGTCCCAGTGGCTAGATGTGTCAAGCTTATAGAGACATACCCCAAGAGACTTGCATTAAAAGGTGGCTCTACAAAGTATTGACTTTGGGGGGAGTGAATAGGTTTGCAAGCTCAAGTTTTCTGGGTTTTGTGGTCTTATTTCTTGTATGTTTCATCTTCAAAGTGGTAGGCATGTTGTGTAAATCAAACGATACAAACCCCCCCAAAATCAATTTTTATTCCAGGTTGTAAGGCAACAAAATAGGAAAGATGCCAAGGGGAGTGAATACTTTTGCAAGCCACTGTAGTGTATGCACTTTTAATGTAATCTCAACTGCAATCGAGGTAATTTGGTTGTGCTGTAAGATGTTCAGTGATAACACATTAAAGTCCAGCCAAAACCTATCTTTTGGTATTTGTCATTTGTCCATTGTTGAAATTTTCCAAAATGATATGCTTGTCACCAATCAATTTTTCAACATACAGTGGGGAGAACAAGTATTTGATACACTGACGATTTTGCAGGTTTTCCTACTTACAAAGCATGTAGAGGTCTGTAATTTGTATCATAGGTACACTTCAACTGTGAGAGAAGGAATCTAAAACAAAAATCCAGAAAATCACATTGTATGATTTTTAAGTAATTAATTGGCATTTTAATGCATGACATAAGTATTTGATACATCAGAAAAGCAGAACTTAATATTTGGTACAGAAACCTTAGTTTGCAATTACAGAGATCATACGTTTCCTGTAGTTCTTGACCAGGTTTGCACACACTGCAGCAGGGATTTTGGCCCACTCCTCCATACAGACCTTCTCCAGATCCTTCAGGTTTCGGGGCTGTCGCTGGGCAATACGGACTTTCGGCTCCCTCCAAAGATTTTCTATTGGGTTCAGGTCTGGAGACTGGCTAGGCCACTCTAGGACCTTGAGATGCTTCTTACGGAGCCACTCCTTAGTTGCCCTGGCTGTGTGTTTCGGGTCGTTGTCATGCTGGAAGACCCAGCCACGACCCATCTTCAATGCTCTTACTGAGGGAAGGAGGTTGTTGGCCAAGATCTCGCGATACATGGCCCCATCCATCCTCCCCTCAATACGGTGCAGTCGTCCTGTCCCCTTTGCAGAAAAGCATCCCCAAACAATGATGTTTCCACCTCCATGCTTCACGGTTGGGATGGTGTTCTTGGGGTTGTACTCATCCTTCTTCTTCCTCCAAACACGGCGAGTGGAGTTTAGACCAAAAAGCTCTATTTTTGTCTCATCAGACCACATGACCTTCTCCCATTCCTCCTCTGGATCATCCAGATGGTCATTGGCAAACTTCAGACGGGCCTGGACATGCGCTGGCTTGAGCAGGGGGACCTTGCGTGCGCTGCAGGATTTTAATCCATGACGGCGTAGTGTGTTACTAATGGTTTTCTTTGAGACTGTGGTCCCAACTCTCTTCAGGTCATTGACCAGGTCCTGCCGTGTAGTTCTGGGCTGATCCCTCACATTCCTCATGATCATTGATGCCCCACGAGGTGAGATCTTGCATGGAGCCCCAGACCGAGGGTGATTGACCGTCATCTTGAACTTCTTCCATTTTCTAATAATTGTGCCAACAGTTGTTGCCTTCTCACCAAGCTGCTTGCCTATTGTCCTGTAGCCCACCCCAGCCTTGTGCAGGTCTACAATTTTATCCCTGATGTCCTTACACAGCTCTCTGGCCTTGGCCATTGTGGAGAGGTTGGAGTCTGTTTGATTGAGTGTGTGGACAGGTGTCTTTTATACAGGTAACGAGTTCAAACAGGTGCAGTTAATACAGGTAATGAGTGGAGAACAGGAGGGCTTCTTAAAGAAAAACTAACAGGTCTGTGAGAGCCGGAATTCTTACTGGTTGGTAGGTGATCAAATACTTATGTCATGCAATAAAATGCAAATTAATTACTTAAAAATCATACAATGTGATTTTCTGGATTTTTGTTTTAGATTCCGTCTCTCACAGTTGAAGTGTACCTATGATAAAAATGACAGACCTCTACATGCTTTGTAAGTAGGAAAACCTGCAAAATCGGCAGTGTATCAAATACTTGTTCTCCCCACTGTATATACAGTGGGGAGAACAAGTATTTGATACACTGCCGATTTTGCAGGTTTTCCTACTTACAAAGCATGTAGAGGTCTGTAATTTTTATCATAGGTACACTTCAACTGTGAGAGACGGAATCTAAAACAAAAATCCAGAAAATCACATTGTATGATTTTTAAGTAATTAATTTGCATTTTATTGCATGACATAAGTATTTGATCACCTACCAACCAGTAAGAATTCCGGCTCTCACAGACCTGTTAGTTTTTCTTTAAGAAGCCCTCCTGTTCTCCACTCATTACCTGTATTAACTGCACCTGTTTGAACTCGTTACCTGTATAAAAGACACCTGTCCACACACTCAATCAAACAGACTCCAACCTCTCCACAATGGCCAAGACCAGAGAGCTGTATAAGGACATCAGGGATAAAATTGTAGACATGCAACAGGCTGGGATGGGCTACAGGACAATAGGCAAGCAGCTTGGTGAGAAGGCAACAACTGTTGGAGCAATTATTAGAAAATGGAAGAAGTTCAAGATGACGGTCAATCACCGTCGGTCTGGGGCTCCATGCAAGATCCCACCTCGTGGGGCATCAATGATCATGAGGAACGTGAGTTATCAGCCCAGAACTACACGGCAGGACCTGGTCAATGACCTGGAGAGAGCTGGGACCACAGTCTCAAAGAAAACCATTAGTAACACACTACACCGTCATGGATTAAAATCCTGCAGCGCACGCAAGGTCCACCTGCTCAAGCCAGCGCATGTCCAGGCCCGTCTGAAGTTTGCCAATGACCATCTGGATGATCCAGAGGAGGAATGGGAGAAGGTCATGTGGTCTGATGAGACAAAAATAGAGCTTTTTGGTCTAAACTCCACTCGCCGTGTTTGGAGGAAGAAGAAGGATGAGTACAACCCCAAGAACACCATCCCAACCGTGAAGCATGGAGGTGGAAACATCATTCTTTGGGGATGCTTTTCTGCAAAGGGTACAGGATGACTGCACCGTATTGAGGGGAGGATGGATGGGGCCATGTATCGCGAGATCTTGGCCAACAACCTCCTTCCCTCAGTAAGAGCATTGAAGATGGGTCGTGGCTGGGTCTTCCAGCATGACAACGACCCGAAACACACAGCCAGGGCAACTAAGGAGTGGCGCCGTAAGAAGCATCTCAAGGTCCTGGAGTGGCCTAGCCAGTCTCCAGACCTGAACCCAATAGAAAATCTTTGGAGGGAGCTGAAAGTCCGTATTGCCCAGCGACAGCCCCGAAACCTGAAGGATCTGGAGAAGATCTGTATGGAGGAGTGGGCCAAAATCCCTGCTGCAGTGTGTGCAAACCTGGTCAAGAACTACAGGAAACGTATGATCTCTGTAATTGCAAACAAAGGTTTCTGTACCAAATATTAAGATCTGCTTTTCTGATGTATCAAATACTTATGTCATGCAATAAAATGCAAATTAATTACTTAAAAATCATACAATGTGATTTTCTGGATTTTTGTTTTAGATTCCGTCTCTCATAGTTGAAGTGTACCTATGATAGAAATTACAGACCTCTACATGCTTTGTAAGTAGGAAAACCTGCAAAATCGGCAGTGTATCAAATACTTGTTCTCCCCACTGTATCATTTGAAAAACAGAAATCACCCCGTATGATGCCCTTTTACCTCATATGTGACCGACTGGCTTGATTCTGTCTTATGTAGCAACATTTGAAATTGTGATTTTTACATTGGATAAAAGTAGAGACTCAGAGCTAGAAAATGGTATATGATACACTACAGTTGAGGAACAATTGGAAAGTAATTCTGCTTTGAAAGTTGATAAACTTGTAAACTCACTTTTGAGAAAATGGCCCTTGAATGTTTAAGTACCTACTGGAGAGCTCTTCTTTGTCTACACACATTCAACATCATACACACCCTCTTAATCTTTGTCAAGCATCCAAGCTAACTGGCTAACATTGGATAGCTAGCTAGCTACTTCCAGACACAAATGAGAGAACAACTAACTCTGACCATTTTACTCACCCTAGCAGAGCTGGTTAGGCTGTTTTTATGTTATCCAGAGCATTGGTGAATGCAACTGTGCTGCTGCCAACAATTTACTTGCGCATTTTTGCCAACATTTACTGACACCGGCAATATTTAACGGGTGTTGAGCATTTTGAAATTAGCTAGCTAACATTGGATTATAACTAGCATTGCAAATGGCCCTGAGATACAAATAATATTACTATACATAATGTTAGGTAGCTAGCTAGCCAACAGTACACTTTAACTTGAAATGAAAACGACTTTGACAAAATTAGAAATGTATAATTTCTGAAAATGTAGCTAGCGAGACTCTCTTACCCGTATACATGGATGGACGCGTCTCTGTCTCTGTCACGGATGCCATGGTTGCCCTTAGTTTGAAGATGTAATCCGGAGACAGGTGTTTTATACAACAACCTTCTGTGTTTTCCCTTTTCGACTCAGTCTGCATATTTGCAATCAAACGCCAAAATGTTCTACGTCTCCCTTAGCTATCATACTCTAATTCCACTGATTTCAAAACTCGGTCCTCCAGAAAGTGGAGAGCAACGCTTATGCAGTTCTACTATGTGAAATCTTTCAAAAAAGGCACATTAGAAAAGATTACCTTCAAATACTGACCAGCTCATATTATAGACAGAAGTTTGCTACATGGTAGACAAATCCGAACTCATCTCTCGGCATGTCCAGACCACTCATTATCTCAGCCAATTATGGCTAGCGGGAAGGTTGCTGACTTTTTCTGGGGCTAATCCAACTAGTCTCGTAATTAAAATGTTTTACTTGTATTTACAGATGGCATTCAAATTTGTTAAGGCATATGAAAGTTCACATGTTTCAGAAGGCCTTTCTGAAAACGCATTTAGATTTTTTTTTTAAGTTTACGTTCAAATGGCACTCCTGTGAAGTAGTGACATGCAACATATGCCTAGTTTCCTGAAACGAGTCACATATGATGCTGCGTTTATTTTCAAAATGTATCATATAGGGATTATTTCTGTATTTTGAAAGTTACATGTCTTGAAAATGTGATTGTTGACAAGCTAAACATTTTGGGGCTATGTCAACAATGGACTATTGAAACAAATACCATAAGATTGTTTGGGGTGGAATTTTCCTTTAAGAGAGGTGACCAGCCTGACAAAATGTTATGGAAGAGGTACAGAATTTCCATCTTTTCATCCCCTGGTAAAATAATATTTTACTGTATCCATCCACTCCCGTTTATATTGCTATGTATGCTTGGTTGTGTGGCTCTGGAGCAGGTTGCATCAGTTGAACATAAGGCTAGTTGCAACATAGAATATGTTCTAAGCCAGGCGTAAACCTTTGTCACCACCTGGTTGTAAGTAATAGCTTTTGCTTCGCCTGGGTGTAAAAAGTAAGTGTAATGTGGAGTAGACACAGTATAAATAAATTAACTAGTTTCCAAGGTAAGTGTTTCATGACTAGTCATGTCGCATCTTGTTCAATTTTCTAAATCATTACATCGGGCGCAGGTAGGCCAACTTACCTCTTAACCTTATTAGCGTCTAACTGGTGCAACCCACTCCTGGTCAGTAGAGTCAGTACATTGACATTAAGTACTTAAGTACTGTATGTACTGTATATGCTGAAAGTATTACTTTGTGAATTACTAATACTCAATTGACCCTGTTTTGCCAGTGTTAATAGGAAAGTATTTATGACAATGTTTATTGCACGTACAGACAATTACTCTGTGGCAGAGCAACGAGCCAAATGGGGGGTTGACAACTCCAATGTTGAATCTGTCGAGGAACCAGAGAAGAGGGCGGTGACTAAACCAATCAGATTCCGTGTAGAGCCACCTGGTGAGGATTTCTTACCTACTCTTATTCCATTGTGTGCATTACATGCATCAGGAAGTAGATGATAAGAATTAAGAAAATGTTGTATTGTGCTTCATAAGATGACGATGGAAGTGAAGCACTCCAGAAAAAGAAAAATGAACCCAGACAAGCCCAGCTTCCAGTGCCCCATCTTCCACCAGACCCTAAGTCATTAAATGTATAATCAGCAAGTTGATGGTAAGTTTGACACACATTCAAGTATGTGGGTGAAGAAAAGCTTACAGTTAATGCAAGTACTAGTCTTAAATTGTAGAGACGGCATGAAATCATAACCTAATGACATTTGATAAAACAAGAAATTACCACACCCATCCGATCTAGACACACTTGATTATTAGTCACAAAGTGTAATTTTTTTTTTTCTATTAGCAACTTCAAGAGCCAGTGTCTTTGAAAAGACCCTACAAGGAACATAATGTTTTAAATGTTTCAAGTCTGATAAATGAGCCTACTTTCTCAAAGTTCTGTTCCTTCCAACTGTATAGGATGGACAGGAAAATCTGTTAAGCGTGTACTGTAAATGTGGTAATGGTTTGACATCTGTGATATTCTCTGAAGTTGCAGAGGACTTGTGCCACCTCAAGCCAGAATGACAGTAAGTGTCTGGTTGTAATTTGTGAGGGTAAACAATTGAATTGTTTTATAGCTTTACAAACCTTTCAAAGCCACTCAATATAATACATTTTTGCATATTAGATTATTTAAATCGTATTACTACTTTGTGCATAATGTTAGAACATTCAAATACTTGTGATGCTGTGTATGAGTGGAACTTGTACTGACAACAGTAGTGCAATCACCATATTCTTCTGGGGTAAAACACAAGTGGTATGCCATGTTTGTAAATATCTGTATGTATTTGCCATCAAACTAAAAACATTATTTAAAACAAAAAATTATGTTTAGGATTTATTTTTGTTGGGATTCATTGACACTGAGCTGCTGACTGACACCCCTTCACTTTTGGTGCTGTGCCAGTTTCAAAAGCATGCAAAGTATGTCATAATTATTTTTCTTCCGTTTTCTCAGTTAGTCCAAGTGGCAGCCAGGAAGAAACTGGCCAAGACAGAGCATCAGAATCAGGTTTCTTAAGCCATCAAGTTATTGATCTCGAAATCGTACATGTAGAAAATGTAAATAACAGCATGAATTTTGACTTATATTTTAGACCAAGAGCTGCCATCCCTGCTTGATAAGCCCGTGGCTTCTGGGATGCCCGCTGGATACATTAAAGGTATATTATGCTAGCATATATATTACAAAATGTTGCTTCTCTTGTATTATCAACATCAATTCCAAATTGTATGGCTGTCAGCAGCTATATGGTTATCAATACTACTAATATACATGAAGGGTGGATATTTTGATCTAAGTATTTCACATGGCCTTCATACATGTCCTGCCTGCCTGGTCACACTGCTTGCAGCTAAACTGTTGAGTCTTTATTATCTTGCAGATCTTCAAGCAGTGGAGATGAGGATAATGGTGAAACTGGAGATGATCCATACAGAGTTCAGGACTGCTCTGAACCAAGTTATGGAGGCCATAGAGGCCCGGCAGCCAAAGGAGTCAGAGTACTTGGGGCAACTTGAAATGAGGAACTGAAGGATATCTGTGAAACACTTAGACTCCCACTATCAAAAGGAAATGGTAAGGATGGCTATTTAAAATCTGTTTGTAACATTTTTTAAATCTATTTCACGTATTTGAACAGCAATTGACAAAAATAAGTTAGCTGTTCATCAAGAGCCACTTGATTGCGACCAGATTTGAGAGAAGATTGCAACCTGTGATATTGAATCCAAATATCTTAATGTCAATGAAATGCAGTTGCCATATATGCCATATGCCTATTTAGTGTTTGGATTGATTTCCCAATTAGCACTTAACTTATCTTAAGAAGAAACAATCAGCCCACTGCATGTTTACATGAGTTTTAGCCCATGATTACATGATACACTACAAAAAGGATTTCTCATTATTATCAATCAGAACTGTATGGCCATCTGTTTTAGCTGAGGAATACACAAATGAGTGGGAATTATATATTTGTTTTAATCATATCTGATTCCTGACCCTCTGTTGTGGCCAGGACCTGGGCTCAGGAATCAGATGAATGATGATAAAAATTGGAACAGAGGAGCTATGGACAGGCTTCTCCTTGAAGGGCAGGAAGGGGAAGAGGGCCTTTAATGAGCAATCAATCTTTGATGGTGTCACAAGTAAGTAAATGCACAAGATTAGATCATTATTTATTATTATTTAGTAGAAAGTATTATTGGTCAAGTGATGGTACATCAAATGTGTATTTATAAAAATGTCAAATGAATTAAATCAGTAAGAAGGCAGTTTCAAACTAAATGTGAAATCCTACCACCTGTTAAGATCGGAGAGAAAGTACAAAGAAATGTGAAGGAGAGAGGTCTCACGGCCAAAACTGCCTATGAGGGAAGAGGGGGACAATACCCAACCTCTGTCTCAGCCAGCATAGGTGGAAAAGTAGTGATATGACATGGAATGTACCATTTAATTATTTTGTTCACAACATAGGAGCGTCCCTGAAAGCACACCCCAAGGCTACCTACCAAGAGGTAGATGACAAAATAGCAGATGCTCTCAAACATGCATGAGTAAGAGAAAGGTATGATTAAAAATAACACTTTCATTTTTTTACCTCACTTTAATCCAGTCGGTCAGTATAGCTACTTTTTTTGTGCTAGTACAAAAGGAATGTAGTAGGGAGTCGACATTAAACTGGCTTTTTGATCATTTGTTTACTGAAAATAATAACCAATTTGTGTTATTGTGACTTCCAGGAGCGGGTCGAGGAAGCGACAGTGGATGAGGATGAAGCAGCAGCACCTGAATAAACGTAACATAGTTATTAACTTTTAGCTTTAAGCAGTTTTACAGTTCTTGATTGGAGTGCAGTGTTCATGTTTTTACTGACTTGTTATTTTGTGAGCTTATTGCTGTGATTTTGTTTCCGAATCTATTGTGATACAGTTTAAGTTAAAAAAATATATATAAAAAACATATTATTTTCTGGAATTTTGTATATTTCGTCAGTGGACACCTACCGACAGGATACTGTGTCTATGTTCAGGGTAGATTCAATGGCGTGTCTTATAATGGCATTAGATATTCAGGGGCCCCCTCATTTCAACATCCTGAAGTGACTTGGGACGTAACTTGTGTCAACTGACACCACAGGCACATCTAGGAGACATTTTATGAAAACATTATTTTTATGTCAACCTCATACCGTTGCTATACGTCAGAAAGTACAGTAAGAGCCCCACAAAATGCAGTTTCTGGTAGCCACTGGGAACGTAACTTTCGTCAGTGGGTACCTACAGTACCAATAAGGCACATAACAGTGTGAACGTTCATGGAAGATTCAAGGACATCTCTTATAACGTTACTGAATAAAGTTATTTATCTGTTTAAAATCCCCCACATTTCTACATCCTGAAAAGACTCGGGACGTATGTTTTGTCAGTGGACACCACAGCTACGTGGAAGGCACGTTTCACATTAACGTTATAATGATAACTTTGTGGTCACATCCTGGAACATCATTTTGTTAGCTGGGTACCTCATCTGTCACTAGTAATAAAATAATCTATGCCAAGCTTAGTAAGTATGCAATGGTGAAACTGCACGTACGAAAAGCAAAACCAACTGTTAACCCTTTCACACGTACCATCACACGGGTGTGATCGTTCTACAGTGGTCCCTGAAGCATACGATCACACCCGTGTGATTAGAACACTCATTTAGAACGCTCGTTTAGAACGGCCAGTTTCGAATGACGCAACAATCAGCGTTTGAGCTGGCCACACTTTTTTCAGAAACTATTTACACAAACACAGTCCTTACAAAGTTATGTCCAGAATGTGAGCAGTTTATTTTTTGGATTCAATGTTCAGATATTCACAGAAGTATATATAGCATAACACAATCATCCTAACCGGGAAAATGTAGGCTACAATAGTCCTAGCGCTAACTGAGGAAAGATTGACCCAACACAAGCAGTCATATTTTCTAACTCTAGGCTGACATAAACTACAATATGAATTAGCTAATAGCAATTACTATGTATAATTAATCACATCACGGGTGAGCTCACCATTGATCGAAATAATTAGGTAAAACACTTTATAGAAATCGAAAGTAATCCGATGATTAGTTTCAGCGCGCAGCCATGCATTTTCCCTCACAGAAACCGAAGATAATAAGAGAAGACGAGATGAGTTTGGTCTGTTTATAGTATGCATGTTGAAGGGGTGTGTCATCTACCGTCGTTCACATCCCACCATTCATTTCCGGAAGTCCTCAAAGAATTTGTGAACTCTTACTCACCTCATTTTGTTATAACATCTTTGGTCAAACAGACGATTACGTGAAACCCAGAATGCATTGTATGTCAACAAACATGGCTACACAGCTGGAATTAGCTTAGCTCATCATAATCAGTACAACCTTCAAAAAAAATATTTTACACACATAATATGTGCCCATTACAATCTGTGCAAGAATCGGAATGCATGATTTGTCACCTAGAATTGAAAACATGTGAATAAAACCGTAAATACACAAATAATTGCCACACGAAACATTTTCTGATAGTGATTTATTGATACAAGTGGCGCGTGCCGGTAGTCAAACACGTACCCTCTCACTCTGAGCCATTCCTCTGAGCCATTCAGTGTTGTTGTTTATGTATGTAGCTAGTGAGCTAAGCTGTAGCATTAGCAATGTCTTTCAAAAGGAGACAACTCACAAATGTGGAAATTCTGGAGATTTTTTTAAATTCTGACAATGAGTCTGAGTATGAAAGTCAGGAATCAGATTCTGACAGTGACAGTGAGGAGCTGCCCCCCAACCTTGTAGCCATTGAGAACCCTGAATCTGAATTTCCCTTGTCCACTGACGAAGTACCAGTTCCCTTTGAAGATGCTGGTGGTGATGGAGGCAGACCGACAGTGGATGAAGTACAGGAGTTCTGTGGTAGCTGGAAGGCCACCAGTCATTTCACCCCTCCTGGCCCTGCTGTTTGCTTTGACGAGTCCCAGTCTGGAGTGCAACGCCCCTTGCCATTTCCAACTGAGGCAGAGTGCTTCAAGTTGTTTCTGACAGAGGAGCTGGTGGGAGACATAGTAGAGGAGACCAATCGCTATGCCTTGGAGCTACAGGAGAAGAGAGAGCCAGGAGTGAGGGGGAAACTCGCTAAATGGGTGACAACCACAATTAGTGAAATGTATACCTTCCTGGTGACAGTCCTCCTCATGGGGATAGTAAAGAAGAACTCCCTAAGAGAACACTGGAGCACAGATCCTATGTTTGCAACTCCCTTCTTTGCCACCCTCTTTTCCCAAGACCGCTTCCTAGTTCTGCTGCGATGCCTGCATTTCGTCAACAATGCTACTGCCATCTTAAGTGACCCGTTATACAAAATAAGAAATGTTCTAACCAGCCTGACATCAGCATTTGGTCGGGTCTTTGTGCCATACAAGGACCTATGCATTGATGAGTCCCTGATGTTATGGAAAGGTAGGCTGGCGTTCCGTCAATATATTCCCTCCAAAAGGCACAGGTTTGGAGTCAAGTTCTTTGTCATGTGCGACGTGAAGACAGGATTTGTCCAGGATATTATAGTTTACACAGGGTCCACCACTGACATCAAACATTATGAGGGGCTTGGGGTGTCCGGGTCCGTAGTGATGACCATGCTGGCTCCTCATCTCGGCAAGGGACACACTTTGTACGTGGACAATTGGTACAGCAGTCCCACACTCTTCCAGCATCTGCTCTCCAACAGCACAGGGGCCTGTGGCACAGTCAGGTCGAACAGGAAGGGGATGCCAGGATTCGGATGCAGGAAGATGCAGAGAGGGGAGGTGGAGTTCCAGGAGAATGGTCAACAGCTGGCAGTAAAGTGGCATGACAAAAGAGATGTCCATGTCCTCTCCACTGTCCATACAGCAACCATGTCGGCCACAGGGAAGGTGGATCACCTGACTGGAGAGAGAAAGATCAAACCAGATTGTGTGCTCGACTATAACCTCAAAATGGGGGCAGTGGATAAGGCGGACATGATAAACAGCTTTGTGGAATGCACTCGGAAAACAACCAAGTGGTATAAGAAGATATTTTTCCATCTGATCGACACTGCTGCCCTCAATGGCAGCATAGTTCACCGCCAACTAACAGGTGAGATGATTACTGAACAAGCTATTTTTGTAATTGGATGTACAGTTCACATACAAATCCATTATGCAATTATAGTGACAATATCTCACCCACCTACCCACTGCCTCATCATCCTCTAACTTTCTTCATCCTCCCCACTCCCTCTTAGGTAAAGTAATTACCTACCAAAAATACAGAGAGAACCTAATGAGAGAGCTTCTGGAGGAGCACCACACCCCTCGGCGCCCATCCACTGGGGGTCGTCCTGCTGTAAACAATCCCCTACGCCTTACTGCACGGCATTTTCCCTGCAAAGTCCCTCAAACTGCTGCTCAAGGTAGTCGCACAAGGAGGCACTGCAAAGTCTGCCTCTCTGGCACCAGGAGAAGTAAGCAGAGGAAGATGACAAAATACATGTGTTTAGCTTGTGATACACCTCTATGTATTTCACCATGCTTTGAGGAGTATCACATGCTCAAGCATTATTGAGCACATCTGCAGCAATAAGTGACTGACTGCCATGATACTATGCCTTCAGAGGTGGGGGGGGGGGGGGGGGGGGGGGTGGAAATGCAGTTGTTCAGTCACTGCATGAATATTAAATATGGGTTATGCATTTTCAGTTTTTTGTCCTCTAGTATAACAAGTTGTTGAACCAACTACCAATACTGCAATAAAATAGACGACTATTACATATTGGCATATGTGTTTTCTTGCTGTCTTTTCATCCAGTAAGACTGTTAAGGAGTGTACGTTAGCATACAAAAGCTGTCCTCATTCTTCTGCTCCAAAGATGTCCAGCTCCAGTTATGATATTGTCAAATAATGTTTGTGGTTTCTGAAAGTACAGAAGAAAGAGGAATTATTAATTAGAATACAATATAAGGATATAGCAATAAAACAATACTACAAAGAAGTAACATAATAAACACTGCTATAAAAAATAGTTTATTGCATTAAGAAACTAACTTTTGAGCTCCACAGGGGGGCAAGGCAGGGCAGAACAGAGCTATGCTGAATAGACCAAATAAACAAACCATGGTCATATTTTTTTATTTATTTAACTAGGCAAGTAATTTAAAAACAAATTATTATTTACAATGATGGCCTACACCGGCCAAACTCGGACAACGCTGGGCCAATCGTGCGCTGTCCTATGGGACTCCCAATCACAGCCAGTTGTGATACAGCCTGGATTTGAACCAGGGTGTCTGTAGTGACGCCACTAGCACTGAGATGCAGTGCCATAGACCGCTGCGCCACTCGGGAGTCATAAGGTCAGGGTAGCTTCAAAATACAACACAAGCTAATAGTTCTCTGACGCAACTAGCACTGTTTTACAGAGCTAATAGAATAATGTAGCTACATAAGCACGATTGACTATAACACCATAAAGGTTATAAAATGAGTAACGTTACCTCACGTGTCCGCAGTTATAAGGAATATATTATGATCCATACATACAGTGAGCTACAGCAGAAACTATTATAACGTAATGAGGCACTTACTTTGATAGAAACGCAGCCTGGATTTGAACCAGGGAGTCTGTAGTGACGCCTGTAGCACTGATGTGCTGTGCCTTTGACCGCTGCGTCACTTGGGAGTCATAAGGCCATGTAGCTTCAAAATACAACACAAGATAGTACTTCTCTGACGCAATTAGCATTGTTTTACAGAGTTAATAGAATAATGTAGCTACATAAGCACGATTGACTATAACACCATAAAGGTTATAAAATGAGTAACGTTACCTCACGTGTCCGCGGTTATAAAGAATATACACAAATATATTATGCTCCATACATACAGTACACTACAATAGAAACGACATACAGAAACTATTACAACGTAATAATGCACTTACTTTGATAGAAACGCACACATTTCCAAAGTTATTATTATTAACGAAAACAATGACTGCAATGAGGGCAACAGATAGAAAATGTGAACACGTGTGCAGATCATGTTCTGACGGGAGATGAGCAAATGTCTGCAGACGTGAACTGCACAAACAATTGGGAAGTGCTTGGGGGAATTTTGTCCGTGTCAGAAATGTCCCAAAAATGTAATTGTCCGCAAAAGTAAAAATTACTATTTTTATGTGAATGAATGAGGAGGCGGAACACACCTAAATTCAAACTGTTTTTAGAAAATAAAAACTTGTTAGAAAATAATTTGAAATTGAAGTTGAAACAGCCTATAAATATAAACAGGCTGCGTGCTTTGGTTTGAGGGCAGCGCGGATAAAATGTACTGTTACGTATCAATCACATTCTGGAATGGAGAGAACGTTCTAACATCACGTGCATAAAAAAACTCACGCTGGGGCGACCGTTAGAGATATTTGGAACTCACGCATGAAAGGGTTAATCTTACATGTATAATCCTGCAGAAAGATGATGTCACGACTTCCGCCGAAGTCGGTCCCTCTCCTTGTTCGGGAGTCGACGTCAACAGGTTTTCTAGCCATCGCCGATCGACTTTTCAATTTCCATTTGTTTTGTCTTTTTTTTCTACACACCTGGTTTCTATTCCCCAATTACATGTTCATTATTTAACCCTCTGTTTCCCCCATGTTTGTATATAATGTTCAGGTCGTTACTTGTTGGCTGGTATTGTTTGCCGGATTCGTTATTACGCCCGTTATTTACGAGTGACCGGTATTATTTAGTATTTGTTTTATACTGGTGCTGTTCGAGGAATAAATTACCATGTACACTCATCTCTGCTCTCCTGCGCCTGATTCCATGCATCAGATTCCATGCATCAGCCTGACAGGTGAGGTCACAAAAAACGGCATGACATGCAGACAAGCCAGTATCAAATCAAATCAAATGTTATTTGTCACATGCTTCATAAACAACAGGTGTAGACTAACAGTGATATGCTTACTTACGTCCCCTTCCCAACAATGCAGAGAGAAAGAAAATAGAGAAATAATGGAAAAGTAATAACATTTAATAATAAATATATAACTTGGCTATACAGTGCTTGGCTATACAGTGCATTCAGTAAGTATTCACACGCCTTGACTTTTTCATAATTTTGTTGTGTTACAAAGTGGGATTAAAATTGATTGAATTGTCATTTTTGGTCAACGATCTACACAAAATAATCTGTAATGTCAAAGTGTGTCAGAGCTGCTAGGAGTACTGGGTGGATGGAGTCAAGCGCAGAGAGCAGGTTTCAAGAACGTGGATTTATTTTCCAATACACAGGGAAAACGATCATGCCCTAAAACACACGGGCTCATGAAAAGACGAGTCCAAAAACACCGGACTAAACTGTTCCGAGAAAATAACAAAATCCACATTACAAATCCAACACCAACATAACAGAATAGAAGCCCGCACAACAGCCAGCGGGCTACCTGCCCTTAAATAGCCTACCCACCAAACTAAACTCAAAACAGGTGCACCCAATCAGCCCAAACTAACAGAAACAAAAAGAAAAGAATCGATGGCAGCTAGTAGGCCGGTGACGACGACCGCCGAGCGCCGCCCAAACAGGAAGAGGCACCATCCTCGGCGGGATTCGTGACAGTACCCCCCCTCTGACGCGCGGCTCCCGCAGCGCGCCGACCCCGGCCTCGAGGACGACCCGGAGGGCGAGGCGCAGGACAATCCGGGTGGCGACGGTGGAAATCAGCCAAGAGGGAAGGATCTAAAATGTCTCTCCCCGGTACCCAGCACCTCTCCTCCGGACCGTACCCCTCCCTCCTTTTTTCTCACAAAAAAGAAACTCGAGGAGGCGGGTGACATGGAGGCCCGAATGAACCCTTGTCCCAGAGCTTCCGTGAGATATGTCTCCATAGCCAACGTCTACTCCTGTGACAATGGGTACACGTGACTCCTGGGAAGTGCAGCGTTCTCCTGGAGGTTTATCACGCAATCCCACCGTCGATGAGGTGGTAATTTAGTCGCTTCTTTCTTACTAAAAGCGATAGCCAAATCGGCATATTCTGGGGGAATGCGCACAGTGGAAACCTGGTCTGGACTCTCCACCGATGTGGCACCGATGGAAACTCCCACACACCTACCTGAACACTCATCTGACCACCCCTGAAGAGCTCCCTGTCGCCAGGAAATGAGGGGATTGTGAATAGCTAGCCAGGGAACCCCCAACACCACTGGAAACCCAGGTGAATCGATAAGGTAAAAGCTGATCTGCTCCCTATGATCCCCCTGGGTTACCATGTCCAGCGGAATCGTGGCCTCCCTGACCAACCCTGATCCTAACGGTCGGCTATCTAGGGAGTGCACGGGAAAAGGTGGGTCTATCTGCACCAGCGGAATACCCAACTTACGGGCGAGTCCGCGATCCTTAAAACTCCCAGCTGCGCCTGAATCGACTAGCGCCTTATGCTGAAGAGAGGGGAAAAACGCAGGGAAAAAAATAACCAAAAACATGTGACCAACAGGGAGCTCTGGGTGAGTCTTGTGCCTACTCACCTGGGGTGGCCGAGGAGTATTCCGCCTGCCATCCCGACTCCCAGATGGACTCCTCCAGCACCGGTCCGAAGTGTGTCCTCTCCGGCCACAGTAGGTGCAAGAAGAGCCACCTCCTCCGGTCCCCCTAGATGCAGCTCCTCCCAACTCCATCGGAGTTGGAGCGGGAGGGCTGGGAGGTGGAATGGACAGGACCCCCTCTGAACGCCCGCGGGCAGCTAGCAAGTTATCTAGTCGGATCGACATGTCTATCAGTTCATCGAGGGAGAGTGTGGTGTCCCGACAAGCTAGCTCCCGACGGACATCCTCCCGGAGGCTGCAACGGTAATGGTCTATTAAGGCCCTGTCATTCCACCCCGCACCAGCAGCCAAGGTCCGGAACTCTAAAGCGAACTCCTGGGCGCTCCTCGTCTCCTGTCTGAGGTGGAACAGACGCTCACCCGCCGCTCGGCCCTCTGGTGGGTGGTCGAACACAGCCCGAAACCGGCGGGTGAACTCCGCGTAATGGTCCCGAGCCGAGTCTGGGCTGTTCCAGACTGCGTTGGCCCAGTCCAGGGCCCTCCCCGACAAACAGGAGACAAGGAGGCTTACACTCTCCTCACCCGAGGGAGTCGGACGCACGGTAGCCAGATAAAGCTCAAGCTGGAGCAGAAATCCCTGGCATCCAGCCGCTGCTCCATCGTACACCCTCGGGGGGGTGAGACGCAATGTGCTGGTCCCAGCCGATGACCCTGTAGGAGTGGGTTGTGTCGTCTGCAGGGGAGCTGAAGGGGCCGTCGGGAGACCACTCCTCTCCCATCGTTCCATCCTCTCCATCATCTGGTCCATCGCTGACCCGATACGATGAAGGACAGCTGTATGATGATGGACACGCTCCTCCATAGTTGGGAGAGGGGTGGTCGCTGCTCCTGCTGACTCCATATGGGGGTGCGGGCTTCTGTCAGAGCTGCTAGGAGTACTGGGTGGATGGAGTCAAGCGCAGAGAGCAGGTTTCAAGAACGTGGATTTATTTTCCAATACACAGGGAAAACGATCATGCCCTAAAACACACGGGCGCATGAAAAGACGAGTCCAAAAACACCGGACTAAACTGTTCCGAGAAAATAACAAAATCCACATTACAAATCCAACACCAACATAACAGAATACAAGCCCGCACAACAGCCAGCGGGCTACCTGCCCTTAAATAGCCTACCCACCAAACTAAACTCAAAACAGGTGCACCCAATCAGCCCAAACTAACAGAAACAAAAAGAAAAGAATCGATGGCAGCTAGTAGGCCGGTGACGACGACCGCCGAGCGCCGCCCGAACAGGAAGAGGCACCATCCTCGGCGGGATTCGTGACAAAGTGGAAGAAAAATTCGGACATTTAATTAATAAAAAATCATGAAAAATAACACACTAATATGTCTTGATTTATGTATTCACCCCCCTGACACAATACATGTTAGAAAGATCTTTGGCAGTGATTACTGCTGTGTGTCTTTTGCTGTAATTCTCTAAGAGTTTTGCACACCTAGATTGTACAATATTTGCTGATTATTATTTTTAATATTCTTCAAGCTCTGTCAAGTTTGTTGTTGAACATTGCTAGAAAGCCATTTTCAAGGATTACCATAGATTTTCAAGCCAATATAATTCAAAACTCAGGTCACTCAGGAACTGTAACGATTTTCGTGTGAGGAAGAAGGAGTAGACCAAAGCGCAGCGTGGTACGTGTTCATGATGTTTATTATAACCTGAACACTGAAACAAAAACAAAAGTGGAACAAAACGCAACAGTTCTGTCAGGTACTCACACAAAACAGAAAACTACCCACAAAACACAGGTGGAAAAAGGCTACATAAGTATGGTTCTCAATCAGAGACAACGATAGACAGCTGCCTTTGATTGAGAACCACACCCGGCCAAACACACAGAAAAGAAAACATAGAACACAAAACATAGAATGCCCACCCCAACTCACGCCCTGACCAACCCAAATAGAGACATAAAAAGGATCTCTAAGGTCAGGGCGTGACAGTACCGCCCCCAAAGGACTCCGGCTGAAAAAACCTAAACCTATAGGGGAGGGTCTGGGTGGGCATCTATCCGCGGTGGCGGCTCTGGTGCGGGACTTGGACCCCGCTCCACCTTAAGCTTGGCCCACTTATGTGGGGCCTCTGGAGCGGGGACCCTCGCCGCCGACCCCGGACTGGGGACCCTCGCAGCGGGCTCCGGACAGGAGGGCGACTCTGGCAGCTCCGGACAGGGCGCAGGCACAGGACTCACCAGGCTGGGGAGACCTACTGGAGGCCTGGTCCTTGGAGGAGGCACAGGATAGACCGGGCTGTGGGGGAGCACTGGAGATCTGGTGCGTAGCCTTGGCACCACTCTTCCAGGCTGAATGCCCAGTCTAGCCCGGCACGTGCGGGGAAACCGTGCTTAGAGCCAGCGCAGGATATCCTGGCCCGAGGAGACGCACTGGAGGTCTGGAGAGGAGGGCTGGCACAATCCGTCCTGGCTGGATCCTCACCCTAGCCCGGCAGATGTGGGGAGCTGGGATGTAGCGCACCGGGCTAAGAACGCGTACTGGAGACACCGTGCGCTCCACCGCATAACACGGTGCCGTCGTCTGAACTTTTGCCTGGACCTGCCCGCGTGTCGTGAGTTTTTAGATTGTGTACTGAACGCGCGAACAACAAGGAGGAATTTGGACATAAATTATGGGCTTTATGGAACAAATCAAACGTTTATTGTGGAACTGGGATTCCTGGGAGTGCATTCTGACGAAGATCATCAAAGGTAAGTGAATATTTATAATGCTATTTCTGACTTATGTTGACTCCAACATGGCGGATATCTTCTTGGGTTGTGTTGGTCTGAGCGCCGTACTCAGATTACTGCATGGTTTGCATATCTTTAAATCTGTGAATAACACTTGTATCTTTTATTCATGTTTATTATGAGTATTTCTGTAAATTGATGTGGCTCTCTACAAAATCACCAGATGTTTTGGAACTACTGAACATAACGCGCCAATGTAAACCGAGATTTTGGGATATAAATATGAACTTTACCGAACAAAACATACATGTATTGTGTAACATGAAGTCCTATGAGTGTCATCTGATGAAGATCATCAAAGGTTAGTGATTCATTTTATCTATATTTCTGCTTTTTGGAAAAATGGCTGTGTTTTTCTGTGAATAGGCACTCACCTAACATAATCGTTTGGTTTGCTTTCGTCGTAAAGCCTATTTGAAATCGGACACTGTGGCTGGATTTACAACAAGTGTATCTGTAAAATGGTGTAAAATACATGTACTGTATGTTTGAGGAATTTTAATTATGGGATTTCTGTTGTTTTGAATTTGGCGCCCTGCAGTTTCACTGGCTGTTGACGAGGTGAGCCGCTACCGTCCCACATACCCTAGAGAGGTTAACCTTCATTTACAAAATAGCTTCCAATACTCTACTCAGCAAACTGGATGCAGTCTATCACAGTGCCATCCGTTTTGTCACCAAAGATCCTTATACCACCCACCACTGCGACCTGTATGCTCTAGTCGGCTGGCCCTCGCTACATATTCGTCGCCAGACCCACTGGCTCCAGGTCATCTATAAGTCTATGCTAGGTAAAGCTCCACCTTATCTCAGCTCACTGGTCACGATAACAACACCCACCCGTAGCACGCGCTCCAGCAGGTATATCTCACTGTCACGTTCTGACCTTAGTTTCTTTTTATGTCTTTGTGTTAGGTTGGTCAGGGCGTGAGTTGGGGTGGGTAGTCTATGTTCTGTTTTCTATGTTGTTGTATTTCTATGTCTGGCCTGATATGGTTCTCAATCAGAGGCAGCTGTCGATCATTGTCTCTGATTGAGAATCATATTTAGGTAGCCTGTTTTCCCCATTTTGGTTGTGGGTGGTTGTTTCCTGGGTTTGTGTTTGTGTCACCATTCAGGACTGTTTCGGTTTTCGTTTTCATTCACTTTGTTATTTTTGTATTTTGTAGTGTTCAGTTTATTATTAAAATATGACGAACACTTACCACGCTGCATATTGGTCCGATCCTTCATACTCCTCAGACGAAGAGGATGAGAGCCGTTACACTCACTGGTCATCCCCAAAGCCAAAATCTTATTTGGCCGCCTTTCCTTCCAGTTCTCTGCTGCCAATGACTGGAACAAATTGCAAAAATAGCACTAAATATAAACATCAGCTATCTGAGCAGCTAACTGATTGCTGCAGCTGTATATAGCCTATCTGTAAATATGGGTTTTGATATAAAGTTAACGTCAGCATCATGGAATTGCCCCTTTTTCCACAGAGTATAAAACCACTTCCTACAAAATGTACATTAAGTCAGAGAAAGCCGGGATGCAGTCCCCACGTTGGAATGGCTACAATTCTATAGACCATTAGACCAGAAAATATGGAGCTGGCGCTACATGTTGAAGCGGTTAAGAACTACAACTCTATAGGCCACGGAGACCATACAGACTTCTGGGGAAGTTAACCGGAGACTCTCTGATGAACTGACTCTCCAGCAGATGGACCGGCGATTCCAACAGAGAAAAAAACAATGACATATGGGCGTAAATATAAACATTGCAATTATTCTCGAATGAGCGGTCGTTCTTGTGCAAAGGATTAGCATTTCAATTAATATAATTATCAACTGTGTGTAGTGAATCCATTTTGTCTTTCCCGCTCTTTTCCTGTCCCCACCCCAATCCATTGTCTACCAAGCCATCATACCGGTTTAGCCCACTAGGGACTTATCAATGCATTATGTTAGTAACCAATATCTATTATTTGTTCGTTATGTATTTCTGTGATTATTTAGTTAGTTAGTAAATAAATAATTAGGCCAATTTGTATATCGCTGACTCATCATTTAGGCTAGGGTTCGTGCAGATATCCAAGGGTTTGCGACGTTCAGTAATGAGAACTGATGAGGTAATAATGATACATTAATAGAAAACTAATCGATAAGATATGAAAACATCTGAAGAGTCGATTTGGGAAATAGAGACTCTACACACGTTTTCCCGTGGTGCCCCGACTTCCTAGTTAATTAAAATGTACATGATTAGTTTAATCATGTAATAATAATTACACATAGAGAATTGATTTGATAAAATAAGTCTTCACATTTAATTATAATCACAGACACGACACCGTCATCTTTGAAATGCAAGAGAAAGGCAATAATGTTTTATTCCAGCCCAGGCACTTGATACAACATTTTGAACAGTAATACAATGGTTCATTGGATCTGTCTAAAACTTTGCATATACACTTCTGCCATCTAGTGGACAAAATCTAAATTGGCCTAGACTCCCAAGTGATATAATGGCCTTTCTCTTGCATTTCAAAGATGATGGAACAAAAAAATTCTCGAAAACGCATGTTTTATCTTTTACCAGATATAATATGTTATATTCTCCAACATTAATGTAACATTTCCACAAATTTCAAAGTGTTTCCTTTTAAATGGTATCATGAAAATGCATATCCTTGCTTCAGGTCCTGAGCTACAGGCAGTTAGATGTAGGTATGTAATTTTAGCCGAAAAATTGGTTATTGCCTGAAGACACTTCAGCTTTTTTTCCGACAAACATAATTCCACTTTGACATTATGGGGTATTGTATGTAGATCAGGGACACAAAATCTCAATTTAATCCATTTTAAATTCAGGCTGTAACACAATACAATTTTTAAAGGGGTGTGAATACTTTCTGAAGACACACTATACACGGGGTACCAGTACCGAGTTGATATGCAGGGGTATAAGGTAATTGAGGTAGATATGTACATATAACTAGAAATAAAGTGATAAGATAATAAACAGTAGCAGCAGCGTATGTGATGAGTCAAACAAGTTAGTGCAAAAAGGGTCATGCAGATAGTCCGAGTAGCTATTTGGTTAACTATTTAGCAGTCTTATGGCTTGGGGGTAGAAGCTGTTCAGTTTCCTGTTGGTTCCAGGCTTGGTGCATCGGAACCGCTTGCCATGCGGTAGCAGAGAAAAAAATGGTGGCTGGAGTATTTGAACATTTTTAGGGCCTTCCTCTGACACCGTATGCATATGGTGAATGCAATTAAGCGCCATAGGGCTGGAGGCTTTTTATGGAGGCAAGGGGATTTTTTTACCCCAGATGTCTTGTTAAAAACCTCCTACTTATTTATTGCAAAAAACACATCCCATCTGCTGAAGCAGTACACAGACCTTCCTTCTGTCTTTGCTAAAGCATATCAGTATTTTGTGGAGAGCAAGAGGTCTTTAGGCACCGCTTAGCTAACAACACATGTTAATAAGTACAATTTTGTAAGAGCATCTGACTGCTAAGCGACCATGGAGGTTATGGATTTTACATCACATACTCTTCTCAGTACTTTCCTCTTTTACATTTCAGACCATCATCATCCTCAAAGCCCTGGCGTCCGTGTTGGGTAGCTTGAAAAGTATTGACAAAATTAGTTTGGCATGGTTATATTGGAAACGTTTACTTTTAGAATATGTTTTACTTGCGCATGGTCTTTTTTAGGGATGGGTGTAAGCGGTGTGTGTATGTATGGCTGTGCGTCAGTGGTGGTACATTTTTGATTCCACGCAAGGTTTGTGGGGTTAACCGCTGATTAATTGCTCAGCTGCAGGGCAGTCAGTTGTGGTGAGAGCAGCTACTGTAAATTTCGCAGCTGCTCTCTTTAGCATGACCAATATGATACTCAGAGTCCAATTGGTCTTCCAACCACATACCAAAGCACTTAGAATAGTTATCTTTTCTCAGGCTCCGTATACTGTCAACACAACAGACATGGGAGTAGTTAATATTGTGTCTCTGCATTTTGAAATCCATCCAAACAATATTAGGTTAGTTTGAAGGCTGTCAAAACAAAATAGAGTGTCAGGCTTGAAGCTACTCACTTGTGCACTCTGAGCTACACAGCAGGGGTGTATTGTGGTTTGAGAGAAGCACTGTGGATGGCACAGACAAGCTGGGGTATCGATAGCTCTTTAAGCCACTGAGACATAACCCTGATTTAACAAGAAGCCCTCTCGGTTTCTCCTCACCTCTTCTGTTATTTTCATGTTAGGGTTTTATCATTTCACCAGGAAAATATGCTTCTGTGCTTTTCCTCTGAGTACAAGTGACTTCATAGATAATTGGATTTGATCAGCATGCTTTCCCTTAACTGTGGGACGCATGGTGCCAACGCAGGCAGGCTCCACATCCTCTGGGCATGCATGCAGCCAGGCAGGACACAGGCCGTGGCTGCCCTGGAGAAAGGCCAGGCCCCTAGTCTCCTGGTCGTCTGCCCAGAGCAGGAGCCCCGCAACGTGGCAAGGCCTCCACATACTCATAGACATACAGCAGAAAGACACACACACACACATACACACACAGTACAAAGACACACAAATACACATGCACTCCTACAGACAGTAGGAAGACACACTGAATGCGTGCAGGAAATGCGTCTCCACCAGACATCTATGGAAAAAAGAGACAGGCAGGTTTCCCCTGAGCTGCATGGATACAATGTTTTTTTTCTCACAACAGTGGAGAGACCAGATGAGGGAGAGCGATGAGGAGAGGAGAGGAAAAGAGATTGGGTGGAAGTAGTAAGAACAGACCAACCTTATTCACTGCATACAATCTTTTTATTTGCTTTCATGAAAGAGCTTGCGCTTGTGGTGCAAGCAGGAGAGTGGACACTTTCTCTTTCTACGCCCAAGTGACACTTGAATGCCCCTGTAGCGTTCAGGGGTTACAGGTGAAGCAATTGATTTTATGGTATCTTCTGTGACGAGAACAACTTTTGTCTCAGCGTGGGGATCCAGAAGAGACCATGCAACAGATTGTTTTCATTGAGTCGATTCGGATCTGCTTTACAAATTCGCCGGAGAAGATGTGGAAAGGACAGGTCCTTTTGAAGTGGCCTCATTTGGTATTCCCCTCAGAATTTGTTCCTCTCACGGGTTGATTTGAAAAGGTAAATGAGTACCCCCGCTGCTTGACATTTGTAATGTGTACCAATTGAAGCTGGCATTCAAAGTGAGCACTGGGTGAACTTTTGAACCCCTTACCTCGTCATTCTCATCGACAAGATGGAATCTGTGAAGTTAGACTTCAACTGAACTTTTCTCATTATCCTAATATCACCCCCCCCCCCCCCCCCCCCCTGCCACCACCACCACCACTGTTGCATCTCGACTGGAACATGGAGAGCTGCAGTTACCCCATGTGGTGCCAAGACTAGAGCATAACCACATGCACACAAACAGGGTAGCTCACACACACACATACACACAGGGAAGCACACAGAGGCACACACATGCATGTACATACACACATGCACACAGACAGGTGCACATGCACACATACACACAAACTGTGAAGCACACAAACATACACCCACGTATACACACTTAACAGGATAAAGGTGGGTCACACACATACAGTGAAGCACACAAATACACCCAAAAGATAGGTGTGCTACACACGAACAGTGAAGTGGAGTACACAGTGCGTGCCTCTTCAAGATGACGATCACATGGAGTATTACATTTTAAAGACTACCTTGATTTCACAGCATGATAAGATATAGGATTAAGCTGTGCAGCCCTCTTTTTGGAATAAGTAACACTAACAGTCCACTGACTTGGGTTTCAAATCTTGCCTGAACACCTGGGCCTGTCAATTAGGGACCAAGAAGCAGCTGGGAGATTTGGGCCGGGACGCTGGCCCGTTCCCTAAAACTTTCTCGGGGACGCTTTGCTCTTATCTCCGGCTTGCTGCCATCACGCTGCAAAGGCTCAATTAGGTCTTTGTGATATACTGGGCGTACCATTATTCCTGGGTCACGCCAACTTTTTTGTTGAGTAGACGCCTTGAGCATTAAAGTTAACTATTCATCCCATGCATTATTCTCTAATGTTATTGAATAAGCCGATCTGTGTGTGTTCAAGTAGGTCCTGCATTAAAAAAAATATTTGATTCCTTTTCTACTACTTTTCCACTACCACAGATTTCTCATTGACATTTAGGTCTACCTATGGGTGGAATTGTTGCATATAGCACTTGCAGTGTGTTTGTGTGACCAGGCAGATTTCGGACCTGGGTCAAGGGTCAACTGCAGAATGCAATACTGTATTAGCCCACTGAGTTCCCACTCGCACGCACACACCCATAGGTCAGTTGACACGGCTCCTCATCAACAACCGAGCCAATTGAGACCAACCTGACGTAGGGCCCTCCTCCCTCCTCTCCACAATCAATCAATTAAGCTGTTTGGTGGGTGAGGGAAACAGGGATATCTGTCGAGCTACCCCGCAAATTCGTCTCCAGTGAGGGGCCCGAATATGCTTCCCATTCCCCTGCAGTTCAGCCGGGCAACTGGAGGTGCTGGCGGAAGCCGGAATGTGCACTGTCTCCTCGGACCATCTGGAAAAAGGAGCAGTCTTTCAAGGCTGACGACGTGGTGAGGAATAGTGCTTTCCCCTCTGCTCTTGCCGGAGCGGTGATTTGTACCGTGGCGTTTTGTGAGAAGGACCTGCTCTTTCTCTCAGCAGGTCTTTTCTGACATTCCTCACCTCTAATGTCTCTCTTTCTGTCTCTCGTTCCCTCTTGCTGTGGGCCACAGTTCTAAACAACACTATAGGTCACATGTTAACCCTCCAAAACAGGTACTCCCAACCAGCAATGTATGGACAGGTACCAGGTGAAAATACCACCATACTCGATCAGCACTCATACTCTGAGATGCTTTTCAGATTAAGATCACTTAATTTGTCAATTGTACACAAGGTCAAACCAAAATGTGGTCGTAGCAGGGGGCTGTCACACTGGGCACCCATGGATCAGTTGTTGTGGGGGGTTAAGTACTCAAGGGCACAACGGCAGGTAATGGAATTTAAGATTTCATACCAGCAACCCTTTGGTTGCCAGCTCACTTCACACCATATTTTTCCTGTCAAACCTGGGATTTAAACTGGCAACCCTCCAGTCTCTAGCTTGCCTCTCTAACCACTAGGCTACCTGCCTTTTAAGTACAGGCCCTGGGTCTGTATCAGTCTCTTTTTGTCTCATCCCCACAGCGAAAGAAGGACATGTTGATTACTTTTTTTGGAAACCAGAAGCAGTGGCCTCTCAGCGTCCATCAGGACAAGATGGAGAGTGATGGGGCCAGGCTGAGTGGAACTTAAGTGTCTGAAAACTGGGCGCGGACAACAGCTTCTGGGAACATGTCCTAAATGCACAGTTGTTTGGGGGTGGAGAAATAAAACCTGTGTTGCTAGGCGCTGGTCCCTCGAAGCCTAGCGGTTAGAGTGTTTGGACAGTTACTGAAAGGTTGCTTGTTCGAATCCCAGAGCTGGCGGGTTGGAAATTATGCCGTTCTGCCATTGAGCAAGGCAGTTGACCTCCACATCAACTGGGCGCCGATAATGTAAATTTAGGTCGCCTCTGACACCTCTCTGATTCAGAGGGGTTGGGTTAAATGTGGAAGACACATTTCGGTTGAATGTATTCAGTTGTGCAACTGGCTAGGTATCCCCTTCACCCATCATCGGACAATCTGCTCATGTGTACAGTAGCTGTTGTCCAATGGGGTAATTTCTTATCTTATCACAGAGCAAGGATTGGAATGAAACCATTATCTTAAATCCCAGTTGGTAATTTTAACATCCCAACCCTGTCTCTTTGGTTGGTACAATCAAATCAAATGTTATTAGTCACATGCGCAGAATACAACAGGTTTAGACCTTACAGTGTCGTGTCTTTGGCTATGCCGGATTAAGTGATATGACATGCTATTCTATAAAATCATTTCTCCGTAATTAATATTACCTGCATGTAAATGTAATTAACTAGAGAGTCGGGGCTGTCACGGCTGTCTTCGTCCTTCTCATCTGACGAGGAGAAGCGAGAAGGATCGGAGGACCAATACGCAGCGTCGTAAGTGTTCGTCATTTTAATTGAAAAAACTGAACACTACAAAACAACAAAGTGACAACCGTGAAGCTAATGAATAATCGTGCATACACAAACACTACACATAGACAATCACCCACAACCCACAATGACAAAACAGGCTACCTAAATATGGTTCCCAATCAGAGACAACGACTAACACCTGCCTCTGAGAACCATATCAGGCCAAACACAGAAACAGACAAACTAGACATACGACATAGAATGCCCACTCAGATCACACCCTGACCAAACAAAACATATAAACATACAAAGCAAACTATGGTCAGGGCGTGACAGGGGCACCACGAAATAATATTTATAGAGCTGTTATCTTCCGAATAAACTCTTAAAGACCTAGTAATATTTTACATCAATAGCAGTCAATATTAATTGTCACCTTATTTCAGTCTCATCTGAAAGTTGTAAATTCTTGGTTATCTTCACGAACCCTGGCTAACAAGTTGAATCAGCAATACAAAATTGGGTCTAATTATTTATTTACTAAGTACCTAACTAATCACACAGAATTACACATACACATAATTAATCATAACTTGATTACAAATTACGTCATAAAGGAAAACGTCCCTAGCGGGCGGAACAGATATGACAGCTTGTTACCCAAAAGAAAAGGGTCTGGGTTTGAGTGAAAGAGCGGGAAGACTGAGGAACAAAGGGCGAAGCTGTGCTATCGTAAATACAATATCTTATGCATTCTAAATTACCGCCCATTTGGAAAAGGAAAATGCAATAAATATTTACTCTGAGCTGCGCTTCGGTAGGTTGGTGGTAGATGGAAGGCCGTGTTGGCCAACCGAGTCCTTTGTCCTTTGAAGAATGTCTCTGCTGGTCAATTGGGTACGTTGTAGTAACGTCGTTGTGTGGTAGATGGGATACTCTGTCTGTCCTATCCTAATTTACGTTTGCAGCTGCTGTTGCTAACTCAACGTCTAGGAGGTATCACTTCTATAGTGAATAAGAGTTCAGAGTTCATACCATTCGCAACCAAAGCTCACGCTGATGTTGGCTTCGTTCTGTAGTTATTATCTGAACCATTCTGAAATCGGACCGTCGTCCTCACATCCTCGGAAAAGGAGGGTTCAATTTTCGTCAATGGCTTAAATAGTGGAGTGAGAAGGGTGTGTCTGAAAAGTTTATAACCCATGTCTCTTCACAGGGGCGGGCCACTGAGTCGGGCCTAATTCACTCATGAAAACCCAATTCTCACATTTTAGAAGCTAAAATCACATTTCATCCCATCACGAATAATTTCATATTCAAACATTTGAATTGAACAACAATTCCATGTGAATCCGATAACTCTGATGTGTAGACTTTCCACAGTAGAGTTTATGTCATTCTATCATTGATGAGAATGTGCCAGATGACAACCGAACTGACATAATATACATTAAGTACCACCGCATATGTTCTATTGGTCGGATTACCAGAATATAGTTCATTTCCCCCCCAACTTCTGATGTTCCCAGAATCTCTATGTTAACCAAGGGGTTTTCTAATTTCACATCAGTAGAGTAGAGAGAGGAAAAAGGGGGGGAGAGAGGTATTTATGACTGTCATAAACCTACCCCCAGGCCAATGTCATGACAACAGTGAAATGCTTACTTACACGTCCCTAACCAACAGTGCAGTTTAAAAAATACGAATAAGAATAAGAAATAAAAGTAACAAGTAGTTAAAGAGCAGCAGTAAAATAACAATAGCGAGACTATATACAGGGGGTACCGGTACACAGTCAATGTGTGGGGGAACCTGTTAGTCAAGGTAATTGAGGTAATATGTACATGTAGGTAGAGTTATTAAAGTGACTATGCATAGATAATAACAGAGAATAGCAGCAGCATAGAAAGGGGGGTCAATGCAAATAGTCTGGGTAGCCATTTGATTAGCTGTTCAGGAGTCTTATGGCTTGGGGGTACAAGCTGTTTATAAGCCTCTTGGACCTAGACTGGTGCTCCGGTACGGCTTGCCGTGCGGTAGCAGAGAGAACAGTCTATGACTAGGGTGACGGGAGTCTTTGACAATTTTTAGGGCCTTCCTCTGACACTGCCTGGTATAGAGGTCCTGGATGGCAGGAAGCTTGGCCCCAGTGATGTACTGGGCCGTACGCACTACCCTCTGTAGTGCCTTGCGGTCGGAGGCCGAGCAGTTGCCATACCAGGCAGTGATGCAACCAGTCAGAATGCTCTCGATGGTTCAGCTGTGGAACCTTAAGAGGATCTGAGGACCCATGCCAAATCTTTTCAGTCTCCTGAGGGGGAATAGGTTTTGTTGTGCCCTCTTCAAAACTGTCTTGGTGTGCTTGGACCATGTTAGTTTGTTGGTGATGTGGACACCAAGGAACTTGAAGCTCTCAACCTGCTCCACTACAGCCCCACCAATGAGAATGGGGGCGTACTCGGTCCTCCTTTTCCTGTAGTCCACAATCATCTCCTTTGTCTTGATCACACGAGGTTGTTATTCTGGCAACACACAGCCAGGTCTCTGACCTCCTCCCTATACGCTGTCTCGTCGTTGATCAGGCCTATCACTGTTGTGTCATCGGCAAACTTAATGATGGTGTTGGAGTCGTGCCTGGCCATGCAGTCATGAGTGAAAAGGGAGTACAGGAGGGGACTGAGCACGGGCCCCTGTGTGGAGGATCAGCGTGGCGGATGTGTTGTTACCTACCCTTACCACCTGGGAGTGGCCTGTCAGGAAGTCCAGGAACCAGTTGCAGAGGGAGGTGTTTAGTCCCAGGGTCCTTAGCTTATTGATGAGCTTTATGGCCACTATAGTGTTGAACGCTGAGCTGTAGTCAATGAATAGCATTCTCACATAGGTGTTCCTTGTGACTTTCCCTTCAGGAGGCTGAAAAGATTGGCATGGGCCCTCAGATCCTCAAAAATGTATACAGCTGCAACATTGACAGCATCTTGACTGGCTGCATCCCAGCTTGGTATGGCAACTGTTTGGCATCCGACCGCAAGGCGCTACAGAGGGAACTCTATACCAGGCGGTGTCAGACAAAGACACTAAAAATGGTCAAAGACTCCAGCCACCCAAGTCATGATGGGGGTGTGGGCCATTTTAGCCGCCCCCCTTTTGACAGCGAAGTTAATTTCCTGCAATTTACACATTTTGCCATGGGGCGGCGAGAAGATTTAGCAATTTTATAACTCATTTCCTGTAATTCTACACATTCTGCCAAAGGAGGGAGTCAAATGCTTGCAGTTTTTAATATGATAACTGATGATCAATGGGCCCTACCCCGGTCGGTAATTCGACCATGCTTACTACAAGTTTAGATAGCTAGCCGCTAGACTTACTTACAAATCTCCAAACATTTAGCTGACATGGCTAATTGAGTGACTGCTAATGCACAACCAAATTTTGAAATTGTGTATTCTTTTATTCTAGCTCTCAACAGTAAGTTGAGACCCCTACTGAGTTCCTCCAAGTGGCCCACGGGACGCCAGTTGCCCATCCCTGTCATACTGTTCTCTCTTCTACTGCCTACACGGCAAGCGATACCGATGTATGGAACCAAATAGCTACCAGGACTATCTGCATTGACCCGTTTCTCACTAACTCCTTTTGACTCAGCTGCTGTTCATTATCTATCCTGTTGGCGAGACACTTTACCTCTACCTATATGCACATACCTACCTCAATTACCTTGTACCCCTGTACATCGACTCAGCACATTACTCATTGTGTATTTATTCCTTGTGTTATAATATAATACATTTTTCTCTCTGCGTTGTTTCGTAAGGCCTGTAATAAAGCGTTTCACTGTTAGTCTACACCTGTTGTTTACGAAGCATGTGACAAACGAAATTAGTTGATTTAGTGATTCAGCCCCTTTCTCAAATTTCTCACAGAAATCGGGTGTGTCTTTGGTGGTTTATTATGCGCGTCACGACGAATTTAGCTAGTTCATTAACTAAGCTAGCCACTTTAGCTAGCCAGTAAATCCTCCAGTATGTGGTGACGTCATTTCACAGGATTCGGTTTTGGACGGAAGCTGTAGAGATTGGTAAGAAATGGCACTTAAAATATCTTATTTACCATTTTGTTTTAGTTACAGTTGAAAGCCGTTATTCTTTTAGTTTTTGCCCTAAATCGACCTTTAATAAATTGACATTACAGACATTTCAATCCCTGAAAGGTAACAGGGATTAGCCCACTATTATAGAGTATATGACTTAAATTACCCATGTGTCCTAGGGCAAGGATGAAGTCTATGTCCCAAAGTCTATTTTGGGAAGTTCAGTATATCTAGAGCTATATATTATGTGCATTGGTTTAGATATTTTATTTGGCTAAGATTGGTAATAGAACAAACTTTTGAACTTGACTATAATGTTACATGAGGTATATGTCAGGGATAGGGGCCTAACTACCATATACATACATACATATTTTGAGAAAATGGTACATACTGAAATAAAGGGTTGGTGTTATGATATGGAGAATCAATGCCATAAAGAAAGTTGAAACAAGCATAATATGGACCTGTTATTTATTTATGACATTTTTTTAAGGAAGAAACTGGATATTACTGCTCTCTGCAAAAGTTATTCTCCAGCAACAGCTACAGTGCTGTTGCGACTTCCGCCGAAGTCGGCTCCCCTCCTTGTTTGGGCGGCGGTCGAAGTCACTGGCCTTCTAGCGTATCGCATTACCACATCAGGGGTGGAGATGGAAAGTGACCGCATTTCAGCCGTGCGTAATTGGCCGACTCCCACCACAGTAAAGGAGGTGCAGCGGTTTTTAGGGTTTGCCAATTACTACCGGAGATTTATCCGGGGTTTTTGCCAGGTGGCTGCTCCCATTACCTCACTGCTGAAGTGGGGTCCTGTACGTTTGCAGTGGTCGGCTGAGGCGGACAGGGCTTTTGGGCACCTAAGGGCTCTGTTTACCTCGGCTCCCGTGCTGCCCATCCAGATCCCTCTTTGGCGTTCATAGTGGAGGTGGACGTGTCCGAGGCTGGGATAAGAGCCGTGCTCTCTAAGCGCTCGGGTACGCCACCGAAGCTCCGCTCCTGTGCTTTTTTCTCGAAGAAGCTCAGCCCGGCGGAGCGGAACTATGATGTGAGGGACCGGGAGCTGTTGGCTGTGGTTAAAGCTTTGAAGGCGTGGAGACATTGGCTTGAGGGGGCTAAACACCCTTTCCTCATCTGGACTGATCACCACCACCTGGAGTACATCCGGGCAGCGAGGAGACTGAATCCTCGTCAGGCAAGGTGGGGCATGTTTTTTTACCCGTTTTGTGTTTACTCTGTCCTACAGACCAGGTTCCCAAAATGTTAAGGCAGATGCATTGTCCCGGCTGTATGACACAGAGGAGCGGCCCATGGATCAGATTCCCATACTCCTGGCCTCCTGCCTGTTGCACCGGTCGTGTGGGAGCTGGAAACGGACATTGAGCAGGCGTTACGTACAGAGCCCGCTCCCCTCCAGTGTCCCGTCGGGTGTCTGTACGTTCCGTCTGCTGTCCGTGACCAGTTTATTCTATTGGGCCCACCCGTGACCCTCTGGTCATCCGGGGATCAGCCGGACGGTGCGCTGTCTGAGTGGGAAGTACTGGTGGCCTACCTTGGCAAAGGATGTGAGGGTTTATGTTTCCTCCTGCTCGGTGTGCGCCCAGTGTAAGGCTCCTAGACACCTGCCCAGAGTTAAACTACATATCTTACCCGTTCCACAACGGCCTTGGTCAAACCTGCCGGTGGATTTTCTGACCGATCTTCCCCCCTCACATGGAAACACCACGATCCTGGTCGTTGTGGATTGTTTCTCTAAGTCCTGTTGTCTCCTCCCGCTGCCCGGTCTCCCTACGGCCCTACAGACTGCAGAGGCCTTGTTTACACACTTCTTCTGGCACTACGGGGTGCCTGAGGATATAGTGTCTGATCGGGGTCCCCAGTTCACTTCGAAAGTCTGGAGGGAGTTCATGGAACATCTGGGGGTCTCGATCAGCCTCACCTCAGGTTTTCACCCTGAGAGTAATGGGCAGGTGGAGAGAGTGAACCAGGATGTGGGCAGGTTTCTGCTGTCTTATTTCCAGGACCGGCCGAGGGAGTGGGCGGCGTTCGTGCCCTGGGCAGAGATGGCGCAGAACTCGCTCCGCCACTCCTCCACTAACCTCTCCCCCTTTCAGTGCGTATTGGGGTAACAGCCGGTTCTGGCGTCGTGGCATCAGAGTCAGGCCAAGGCTCCTGCGGTTGACGACTGGCTCAGGCGCGCGGAGGAGACATGGGAAGCCACCCATGTTCACCTCCAGCAGGCCGCGCTCACCGCAGTGAGGCCCCGGTGTTCGCACCGGGGGACCAGGTCTGGCTCTCGACCTGACACCTGCCGCTCCGCCTGCCCTGCCGGAAGCTGGGTCCGCGGTTTGTGGGGCCATTCAAAGTCCTGAGGAGAGTGAACGAGGTTTGTTACAGGTTACAGCTTCCCCCCGATTACCATATTAACTCTCTCTCCTCAGGCCGGTGGTGGTTGGTCCATTCCAGGAGTCTGAGGTGCGGGAGGTACCCCGTGGAGTGGGAGGGGTACGGTCCAGAGGAGAGGTGCTGGGTTCCGGTGGCGGACGTGTTGGATCCTGAAATGCTGCGGGAGTTCCACTGTTTCCGGCCGGATCACCCGGCGCCTCACCCTATGGGTCGTCCCCGAGGCCGGTGTCGACGCGCTGCTGGAGCCGCGCGTCAAGGGGGGGGTACTGTCACGACTTCCGCCGAAGTCGGCTCCCCTCCTTGTTCAATTTTTCATTGTTCCATTTGTTTTGTCTTGTTCCCCGCACACCTGGTTTACATTCCCTAATCACTCTGCATATATATATTCCCCTGGACCCCTCATGTCTTTGTGTGGAATTGTTTGTTTTGTGTTTGTTGTATCGCGCCAGTCTGATTTTTCACCCTGGGCATTGCCTGTACCCTATTTGGGGAATTATTGGTGAACCTTATTGTTATATTATTGACGGTATTTTGCGCTTGTCACTTTTGCCGGTTGGCTTGAGTTGTAGCTGTTTGCGCCCGTCTGTTTGTTGCTCTTGGCTAATAAAGTCGCCTGATCACCTACTCTCTGCTCTCCTGCACTTGACTCGAATGACCAGCAGCAAAAACCCTGACAAGTGCATTCAGAAAGTATTCATACCATTTTGTTGTGTTACAGCCTGAATTCAAAATGAATTACATGTATTTTTTTTCACCCATTTACACACAATACCCCATAACAAAGTGAAAACATGTTTTTAGACATTTTAGCAAATGTATAAAAAATTAAATACAGAAATATTTCATTTCCATAATTATTCAGACCCCTGGGTCAATACTTTGTAGAAGCACCTTTGGCGGTGATTACAGCTTTGAGTCACCATGGGTACGTCTGTATGAGCTTCTGGATTTGGGTATTTTCTCCCATTCTTCTTTGCAGATTGTCTCAAGCTATGTTAAGTTAGAGATGGAGCGTGGTGAACAGCAATCTTCAAGTCTTTCCACAGATTTTCAATGGGATTTGAGAACTTTCACATTCTTGTTCTGAAGCCATTCCAGCGTTGCTTAGGCTGTATGCTTGTGTCATTGTCCTGTTGGAACACAAATCTTCACCCCCAGTCTAAGGTCTCATCAAGGATTTGCCTCAATTCATTTTTCTCTCTATCCTTACCAGTCTCCCAGTCCCTGCCGCTGAAAAGCATCCCCATTTTCACTTTGTCATTATGGTGTTATGTGTGTAGATGGGTGAGAAACAAATATTTTGAATCTATTTTGAATTCAGGCTGTAACATAACAAAATGTCAAATAAGTCAAGGGGAATTGAAGACTTTCTGAAGGCACTGTATGAGTGTCCCTCTAGTCATAAAAAAACATAGTGGAAAGGAAAGGCGAATTGTAATACGAGATTAATCATATGTTATGATACGATAGACAATTATCAACACAAATGACATGCAACGACCCCGGTTGCCAACAGAGTCTGCTCCTGGGCTGAGACTGCTTCCTCTGTCTCCACAGCAACAAGTAAGCAAAGCTATCTCTCATTTCAGGGGTCCACATTGTTATGTTTCCTTTTTAAACGAAAGACCTTATGTGCTCCGTTATTCAGCTGGAATATAGCACTGTCAGTACAGTACATTACTTTTCTTCATTGACAAGTACTTGTGTGTTTAAACGTACTACATTTTTATAGACAAAAGTTAGGTCATACAGTAAATAATGCTAAATATCTTGAATATATTGATCCTCTCACAGTTGATAGATACATTAGAATTTTTCTAACAACTGCACATGGAAGTCAAATGTTTTTTTTAAGTGGTTTTGGGGTAATTGCATATCATAAAGTGAGATATGTTTGCTTTAGAGCGAAGGCATGTTAGTGTCCAAGGCAACAAAATCATATTCTGAGCTCAGCTGGAAACCAGGAATGGAAACCAGGAATGGAAACCACTTGTGTCTGTTAGACATTCTTTTTGCTCAGCGGTGTACCACTTTGTTGGTTTGTAACCTGATTAAATGATGTTGTTAAGGATTATCTTGTCTGTCTATGTAATTATGAAATTGTAATATAGCTTCACACCACTCATCTTCCAGTGATGTAAGCAGTTCCTTCTGAGACTTTCCAAGCCAATGCTTGGGCAAAATTGCGCAGGGCTGCTTTACATATGTACACTGTAAAACTGTACAGTCTAAAACGTCATGGGAGTAAAAATACTAAATGATAAATAAATGCTAAACGGACACATATATTATCCATGCATAGTATTTATATTTGTTTATTAATAAGTAATGCAACTATGTAAACAAATTGTGTATATGTAGTAATTTATGTTTCATGCTATACCATTATTATATGCCTTGCCTGTCATGTTTGACCTTAATTTATAAAATGGTTGTTCGGTTCCTGGATGCTGATTGGATGATGATTGCATCTATGCCTGCTAACAGTTCCATCTGAATTATCACTGCGCATCCATAAGAGATAATCATGTTGCTGCCCCCCCCCCCTTTCCTAAAAACATAAAAATAAATAGAATGTGTCAGCCAGACGCCAATCAAAAAATATAGATTACCGATCGCTGTCCATGGTGCTGAAATTACGACATGTCTATACGCCTGCCTATCAAATCTCTTATTTTTGGAGAATATAAATACAACTGTTGTAACGGTCGTTCTCCTCCTCTTCGTCTGAAGAGGAGGAGTAGGGATTGGACCAAAGCGCAGCGTGATAGTTTGACATAATGATTTATTTAAATGATAGAACGAAACACGAAAACACTTTAACAAACTACAAAACAAATAAACGATGTAGACAGACCTGACTTGAGAACTTACAAACTACGAAGAACGCACAAACAGGAACAGACTACATACACGAACGACAAACGAAATAGTCCAGTGTGGTGCAACATACACAGACACGGAAGACAACCACAAACAGTGAGAACACCCTACCTTAATATGGTTCTCAATCAGAGGAAACGTCAAACACCTGCCTCTAATTGAGAACCATATCAGGCAACACATTAACCCCAACATAGAAACACAAAACATAGACTACCCACCCAGCTCACGTCCTGACCAACTAAACAAAGTTAAACAAAGGAAAAATAAGGTCAGGAACGTGACAACTGTCCTGTGTAACCTACCTGAACCTGCAGCTCCCAGCTTGGATAGAACGTTGTGGTGTGTCAAACCAGTCTATTAACACCAAATAATATTGTAATGACCCGACTGGGTCATTAAAGAGGAAAGAGACGGACTCTAGGTGTACAGGTTAGAACACAGGTTTATTCCTAAACTGGGCTATTGTTCAGGCCACAGCCCACGCCGCTAAATGCCGAACGTACACAATTATACATGTTGAGTTAAGGGTCACTCTCATATGAACAGATCAAGGCCCGAACAGAAGAGAGAGAACAATGAGACAGTAATCCCTATTTATGCATTTCCAAATCCCGCGGTATTACCCATCATACCCCCCCAACCTTTCCATCTGTCCTGACATATTTAACCCCTGCTAGTAGCCATGAGAACCATAACACACCCACAAACACAGAACACAATACCGGGTCGTTACATAGCCCCCCCCTTTCTAAACCCTAGCCCCTAGGGTTACACAACAAAATCCTTAAAACGACCCGGAGGTCGCATCAGTCTCTTGGGCCTCCCCGTGACTCTCAGCGGTGGCCCCCCAGAACGCTCCTCTGCCCCAATGTCATTTCCAGCGCCCTCCGAAGAAGCAGCCCCCTCCCCAGGCTCAGGTTGTGCTAGAGTCTCCTCGTTAGACTGTTCCCGTGGGCTCACATCAGAGCCCTCACTCCCATTCCCTACCGTTTTCCTCCCTCTGTAGGGTGCCAATCGATCCCGGTGGACCACCACCTTCCTGCTCCGTGGGGGAACCTCCACCCGGTACGTCACCTCCCCCACTCTCTCTATCACCAGACACGGCCCCACCCATGCACTGTCCAGCTTTGGGCACCGCCCCTTCTTGCGCGTGGGGTTGTGAAGCCACACACATTCTCCCGCTCCAAAGTACCTCCCCCTAGCGCGCGAGTCGTAGTGGCGCTTTTGGCGCACCCCTGCGTTTTCGAGTTGCTCTCTTGCGAAGGTGTGAGCCGCTTCTAACCGGTTCTGCAGACGACACACATAGTTCGGGCCAGGCAAAACCCCGTCGTCATTATCAGGAGGGTGGCCAAACGTCAGTTCGGCTGGGGTGCGCAACTCACGACCTAACATTAGTAGTGCTGGGGAGCACGCAGTCGATTCTTGAACAGCCGACCTACACGCCATAAGAATAAACGGTAAGTGGGTGTCCCAATCTCTCTGGTGTTTTGAGGTAACGATGGCCAGCTGCTGTGCTAATGTTCTGTTAAATCTTTCCACCAGCCCATCACTCTGGGGGTGAAGCGGAGTAGTGCGCGTCTTCTCCGCGCCTAACCGTCTACACAACTCTGAGAACACCCGTGACTCGAAGTTTCTTCCCTGGTCGCTGTGAATAGACTGTGGCACCCCAAACCGACTGATTATTCCCCCCACCAACGCATCAGCTATTGTCCCCGCCTCCTGGTCTGGGAGAGCGTAAGCCTCCGGCCACTTGGTGAAGTAGTCCATGGCGGTTAGAATCCACCTGTTACCGCTGTCTGTGGTTGGAAACGGCCCTACTATGTCTACCCCCAGTCTCTCCATGGGCTCCCCTACTGGGAATTGTTGTACAGAGGGCGTGTGACTGACCTGGAGGTCCTTTTTTAGCAGCACACTCGTCGCACTGCCTACAAAAGTCCTCAACATCCCTCCTGTGCCTTGCCCAATAGAAGCCTTTACGCATGCGCTTTAACGTTTTGGAGACCCCAAAATGCCCTGCGCCTACTCCCCCATGAAGCTGCTGTAACACGCTCCCCTGCAGCCTTTTGGGCACCACTACCTGCCACGTAATTTCTCCAGTCGCTGGCTTTTTCCACCCCCTCTGGAGCACTCCCTCAGCCACTCTAAGGACTGTGAATTTAGCCCACAGTCCTTTGGTGACTGGTGATAGAGGGGCTACTTCCCCCCACGGCGGTCGTCTTCTCTCTTCCACCCACCGCAGCACAGGACGCAGCTCTGCATCCTCCTCCTGGCGACGCCTCCACTCCCCAACGTCCACAGCCTCAAGCTCCCGGCACTCTGTCACACTCAGCTGACTCACCGTGGCGGTGACTCCCTCCTCCCTGCACAGTTCTCTCTCTCGCTCCACCCGTTTGGCGCAGTACCCACAGCCATCCTCAGCACACGGGCGGCGGGACAAGGCGTCTGCATTGCTGTGGCGAAGGCCGGCTCTGTGCTCCACCTGGAAGTCGTAGGGTTGCAGCTCCTCCAGCCAGCGGGCAATCTGACCCTCTGGCTCCTTGAAGGAGAGAAGCCACTGCAGGGCGGAGTGATCCGTCCGGACCACAAACGGCAGGCCCCCCAGGTAGTACTTGAAATGGCGTACTGCTGCCACGACAGCCAAAAGCTCTCTCCTTGTCACGCAGTAGCGTTTTTCAGCCTTATCAAAAGTTCTGCTGTAATAAGCTACTACGTGTTCCCCATCAGGGCCACGCTGAGCCAGCACAGCCCCCAAGCCCTCATTGCTTGCGTCGGTGTCCAGGATGAACGTACGGTTCGGATCTGGTGAGGCCAGGACAGGGGCCTCCATCAGGGCACGTTTGAGGGCCTCAAACGCCCGCTGGTGCTCTTCGGTCCACTGAAAAACAGTGTCCTCCTTGAGAAGGTGGTTCAAAGGAGCCGCTACCCCCGCAAACCCCTTCACAAACCTACGATAGTAGGATGCCAGCCCCAGGAAGCTCTTAACCTCTTTTTTCCCCCCTGGAACTGGCCACCCCCTCGGAACTGGCCACCCCCTCACAGCCTCTACTTTGTCTGGCATCGTGCTGATGCCCTCACCACCCAGCTGATGCCCCAGGAACGCCACCTCCCTTTGCATGAAATGGCACTTTCCCGGATGTAATTTTAGCCCCGCCCCCGAGATTCTCTCCAACACTCGCCTAATTGCCCCCAGTGCCCCCTCAAACGATGTGCCGTGCACCAATATGTCGTCTAGGTACACAACACACTCGTCTCTCGGAACCCCCGCCAGCACTCTGTCCATGAGCCTCTCAAAGGTGGCAGGAGCATTACAGAGCCCGAAGCACAGCACCTTGAACTGCCAATGGCCCCTATCTGTGGAGAAGGCCGTTTTTTCACGTGCCCCTGGTGAGAGGGGCACCTGCCAGTAGCCACTGCGCAGATCAAGGGAGGAGAACCACGAGGACCCTCTCACGTGGTCTAGCGACTCATCAATCCTCGGTAGGGGATAAGAGTCTTTAGTGGTGACAGAATTTAGGCCCCTGTAGTCAACACAAAACCTAAGTTTACCCCCTTTCTTAGGCACCATGACGACCGGCGCGGACCATGGGCTATCTGATGGCTCAATGAAATCAGCCCGCAACATGTCAACAATAGCTGTGTCTGCTGCTTCCCTCCTGGCAAGGGGAATACGACGGGGCCGAATTTTAATGGGTCGGGCGTCCCCAGTGTCTATTTCGTGCTGAACTAGGTGCGTTTGTCCTACCTCATCTTCCCCCCAAGCGAAGCTATCTTTAAAGTCCAACAGCAGCTGCTTTAACTGTCTCTGTTGTCCCTCATCCAGACCCTGACAGTTCTTCAGCCACACAGCCTCGACGGCGTCGATAGCTTCCTCCTTCCCCCCGTCGGGCTGATGGGTTGAAGGAGCCAGTGTGTTTTGGGCTACTGGGCTGCCTGTGCTTGCACCATGATGGGGAGTGAAGGCCGTCGCCGCCGGAGACAGCTGCTGGGATGGCACAACGACCAAGGGAGCAGCCGGGATGACCGGTGGAGTTTCTGCAAGCTTGGAGGAAGACGGAGGGACAGCCCTGCCCCCTGCTGGCCCTCCCGAAGGCGACATTCCCACTGTGGGCCCCCCCGACAGCCTCAAAGTGCCTGACGCTAAGTCCAACTGAGCCCCACAGTTTTTCAAAAAGTCCATTCCCAGTATACAGGGGTCCTGCACCGCTGCTACCCACACCGGACACCCCACAGTTCTCCCCCCCACAGTCACAGATAGCTGACACTTCCCTAACATGGGGGCTAGCTCCCCCGTGACAGTCCGTAGCTGGACAAGGGTCGGCTCCACCCGCACCCCAACAGGTAGTATGTCTGGTCTCACCAGGGTTACTGTAGAGCCCGTGTCGACCAGGGCCAAACATTCCACCCCCTCTACCTTGACGATGACATTGCAGAAGTCCCCAACGGTGGTACGTCCCACCACAACTACCGGACTAGGAAACACGGCGGCAGCTACACCCTGGGGGAGCAGGTCCCCACCCTCTTGTCTGCGCTGCTGGGTACCTCCTTTGCTTACAGTGGGTTCGGGGGCGGGGGGGTGGGCCCGCGCTGCCCCCTGCGCGAGAACCCGTTGTCGTTTCCCTGGTGACGGGGGAATCTGCCACACTCCCGCTGAATGTGGCCAGGTTGGCCACAACCCCAGCAGACAATAGGAGTTGAGCTGACACTGCGACGTTGCCTGGAGCCCCTCTCCATGACAAGCGAAGCAGTCTTGACTAGCCCGCCCAACTCGTCAACCCACTCTGGTTTTGTGACCCCTGGCACCCCAGCCACCGCTGCTCTCACCTCTGGTTGACTGGTGACTTCCACTCTCACTCCCTCACCCCAGATCAGCTCCCTCTTCCTGGCTATCTCCACTGCAGCCCGCAGAGATGGTGGGTCCGCCATCTGAACATGCTTACCCAGTTCGGTGGAAGAGAGCGCTCTAATAAAACTGTCCCGTGCCAGCTCGTCTTGCACCCCAATCGGCATAGTTGCATAAGCCCGCCTGGTCAGGCTCAGAATACCACTTGCCAACGCCTTTAATGATTCCCCCTGAAGTCTCTTTTTGTTACACAGTTCAATCCGCAGCATGTTGGGCTGCGCGTCGCTGCCGAAACGGCCCCCCAATGCCTCCACTAGCGCACCGTAGTCGCCCCTATCGTTCGGGGCTAGCGTTAGCAGGCATTCCGACGCCTCCTCCGCCAGGCTCAGGGCAAGCTGTAATGCTTTCGTCTCGTCAGACCACCTCCCGGCTCTAGCCAACAACTCGAATTGAGTGAAAAAAACTTCCCATTTACCTTGTCCATTGAACTTTGGTAGTTTAGCCGCTACCGTGGCTAATGGCAATAGGTCGCTGCCATCTCTGTTTACATAAGCAGGCCCAGCCATTTCCGCACCCGGTGACGTCGATATCCCCGTCGCCGTGACGTCTGCTCTCGAGCGATGTGAAGGAAAACCCGCCAGTTCTGCCATCTTGCTGACTGACAATTTAACTCCCGCCAAGTGGCTCTCAAGCCCCTCTACAGCAGTCGCCGCCTGACCCTCCCGACCGGGTACCCCCGAGCCCACAACGGACACTTTGTCCGACTCTTCCTTAATTTTCCGCCTCGCCCCAGGCATCATGACCGTAGATGCGAGTCACGCTAAAGCCAACCCGGCCTATACTGAACAGCTAACTCGCCTAGTCTCGATCCCGTAGTTCGAAAGCACTTCTGACACCAATGTAATGACCCGACTGGGTCATTAAAGAGGAAAGAGACGGACTCTAGGTGTACAGGTTAGAACACAGGTTTATTCCTAAACTGGGCTATTGTTCAGGCCACAGCCCACGCCGCTAAATGCCGAACGTACACAATTATACATGTTGAGTTAAGGGTCACTCTCATATGAACAGATCAAGGCCCGAACAGAAGAGAGAGAACAATGAGACAGTAATCCCTATTTATGCATTTCCAAATCCCGCGGTATTACCCATCATACCCCCCCAACCTTTCCATCTGTCCTGACATATTTAACCCCTGCTAGTAGCCATGAGAACCATAACACACCCACAAACACAGAACACAATACCGGGTCGTTACAATATAGTCAGTCCACCCTCAAAACACTAGCTTACTAGGGATTGTTTTATTATGCAGTGTAGCCTACTATCTATAGCTATATACAGTAAATAGCCTAACAATTCTCCTGAAGTCTTCCTTGCTGTGTCTCTTTCTGTGTCTGTCACTTCTTCTCTTTCTCTCTCTTAGAAAAAAGTGTATTTGTGTCTGTGCTTGTCTCAATTTTTTTCTACGTAGCGGGTTTTAGTAGCGACAGTATACGACTGTGTCACGTTGCAAATCATTTCACCACGGCCTGTAGGCCTAGGTTGAACCCGACTGTTTTCTATACTATGTATTTACAATACAGACAGTCTTTCCTGAGACATTGTGCATTATATGTTCATTGTGCTGCACACAATTTCAACCTAGTCTTGAATAATGCATGTCAAGATATACCAGAGAAAAGAAACTGTTGATATTGCAACCACACAACTCAAACGCTGATTCACCAGTATGAACGAAATATCGAACCACTTTTTTGTTTGAGCCCTCAAGAACTGTTGTCCGCTAAAGATGATAATCTGTTTGCAATCTGCCAATTTATTGGATGCCCATTATCCAGACGACCTGTCCCCAGAGCTTCACATACAGTTGATCTCTTTCCGTAACGTGCTGAGGCCGGCAATTAAGGAGAATGAAAGTCTCAATTAAAGATGTTGTGGAACTGCTTATTTGAAGCGCTACTCCCTTCTGCCCAGTTTCCCTGATGTTGCTATGGCAATCAAGCTGTTCTTAACCATCCCTTTAACTGCTGCTTCTGTGGAGAGAATGTTTTCCAAACTAAAACTCTTAAAGAACTACATACAGTTGAAGTCGGAAATTTACATACACCTTAGCCAAAAACATTTAAACTCAGTTTTTCACAATTCCTGACATTTAATCCCAGTAAAAATTCAGTTTTAGGTCAGTTAGGATCACCACTTTATTTTAAGAATGTGAAATGTCAGAATAATAGTGGAGATAATTATTTATTTCAGCTTTTATTTCTTTCATCACATTCCCAGTGGGTCAGAAGTTTACACACACTCAATTAGTATTTGGCAGCATTGCCGTTAAATTGTTTAACTTGGGTCAAACGTTTTAGGTAGCCTACGACAAGCTACCCACAATAAATTGGGTGAATTTTGACCCATTCCTCCTAACAGAGCATGGTGTAACTGAGTCAGGTCTGTAGGCCTCCTTGCTCGCACACGCTTTTTCAGTTCTGCCCACAAATTTTCTATAGGATTGAGGTCAGGGCTTTGTGATGGCCACTACCGTACCTTGACTTTGTTGTCCTAAACCATTTTACCACAACTTTGGAAGTATGCTTAGGGTCATTGTCCATTTGGAAGATCCATTTGTGAACAAGCTTTAACTTCCGGACTGATGTCTTGAGATGTTGCTTCAAATATCCACATAATTTTCCTGCCTCATGATGCCTTCTATTTTGAGAAGTGCACCAGTCCCTCTTGCAGCAAACACCCCTACAACATCATGCTGCCACCCCGGTGCTTCACGGTTGGGATGGTGTTATTCGGCTTGCAAGCCTCCCACTTTTTCCTCCAAACATAACGATGGTCATTATGGCCAAACAGTTCTATTTTTGTTTCATCAGACCAGAGGACATTTCTCCAAAAAGTACAATCTTTGTCCCCATGTGCAGCTGCAAACCGTAGTCTGGCTTTTTAAATGGCGGTTTTGGAGCAGTGGCTTCTTCCTTGCTGAGCAGCCTTTCAGGTTATGTCAATATAGGACTCATTTTACTGTGGATATAGATTATTTTGTACCTGTTTCCTCCAGTATCTTCACAAGGTCCTTTGCTGTTTTTCTAGGATTGAGTCGCACTTTTCGCACCAAAGTACGTTCATCTCTAGGAGACAGAACACATCTCCTTCCTGAGCGGTATGACGGCTGCGTTGTCCCATGGTGTTTATACTTGCGTACTATTGTTTGTACAGATGAATGTGGTACTTTCAAGCATTTTGAAATAGTTCCTAAGGATGAACCAGTCTTGTGGAAGTCTACAATTTTTTTTCTGAGGTCTTGGCTGATTTCTTTTGATTTTCCCATGATGTCAAGCAAAGAGGCACTGAGTTTGAAGGTAGGCCTTGAAATACATCCACAGTTACACCTCCAATTGACTCAAATGATGTCAATTAGCCTATCAGAAGCTTCTTAAGCCATGACATCATTTTCTGGAATTTTCCAAGCTGTTTAAAGGCACAGTCAACTTAGTGTTTGTAAACTTCTGACCCACTGGAATTGTGATACAGTGAATTATAAGTGAAATAATCTTTCTGTAAACAATTGTTGGCAAAATTACTTGTGTCATGTACAAAGTACATGTCCTAACCGACTTCCCGAAACTATAGTTTTTTAACAATACATTTGTGGAGTGGTTGAAAAACAAGTTTTAATGACTCCAACCTAGGTGTATGTAAACTTCCGACTTCAACTGTACTGTAGGAAGCATTAGGCTCTCGGTCTGATATGAGCTTTTTAACACCTGAGTAAGCTCCACCCATTGCACTGGTGCCGTCATAGCCATGACCATGGCATGTTTTCACCTATGTCCCCTTACTTTCAATCAGTTCAATTATTTATCTTTCAACCCTGAAGCACTTTGATCAGTCACATTATTGAAGCCCAAGAAACAAACACTTAGCTTCCAAGTACAAAGTAAAAAGGTTTATGAATTAATTTTTGGAGGGTTACCATCAAAAGGATTTATAATCAGTATAATAAAAAAATATATATCAATGACAGACCCAGAGCTTGTGCCTTACTGATTAAAAACTTCATAGAGATCAAATCCCGATGACGGGATCGATTTGACAACATCCGGTGAAATGGCAGAGTGCCAAATTCAAATTAAATTATTAGAAATATTTAACTTTCATACAATCACAAGTGCAATACACCAAATTAAAGCTTTACTTCTTGTTAATCCAGCCACCATGTACGATTTCAAAAAGGCTTTACGGCGAAAGCAAACCATGCTATTATCGGAGGACAGCACCCCATCAAACAAACACAGACAATCCTATTTCATCCCGCCAGGCGCGACACAATGCTCTGAAATAATGTATAAGTCATGCCTTACCTTTGAATATCTTCTTTTGTTGGCACTCCAATTTGTCCCATAAAAATCACAAATGGTCCTTTTGTTCGATTAATTCCGTCGTTATATCTCCAAAATGTCAATTTATTTGGCGCGTTTGATCCAGAACAACACCGGTTCCAACTCGCGCAACATGACTACAAAATATCTAATAAGTTCCCTGTAATCTTTGTCCAAACATTTCAAAAAAAAATTGGTATTTTTTATGTAAATAATCTATACAATTTACGACGGGATAAACTGTGTTCAATTGCGGATAAAAACAAAGTGGAGCGAGCTTTCAGGTCGTGCGCTCCAACCACAACAGTACACTAGACTCGACCCTCGTTCTGAACAGCCCTACTTCTTCATTTCTCAAAGGAAAAACATCAACTAATTTCTAAGGACTGTTGACATCTAGTGGAAGCGATAGGAACTGCAAGCAAGTGCCTTAGAAATCTAGATCCCCATAGAAACCGCATTGAAAAGAGAGTGACCCCCAAATAATAATTCCTGGTTGGTTTGTCCTCGGGGTTTCGCCATTTCAGACATCATTCAAACAGTTTTAGAAACTTCATAGTGTTTTCTATCCAAATCTACTAATAATATGCATATCCTAGCTTCTGGTCCTGAGTAGCAGGCAGTTTACTTTGGGCACACTTTTCATCCGGACGTGAAAATACCGCCCCCTAGCATAGAGAGGTTAATTAAGCTATATGTATACCCATTGAATTGTTGAGTGCAGGAGATGTCAAATTGAGGATTCTTAGCACGAGTCATTGTTTCCACACATAATGTAGTTGATCCACCTTTCCATCAAGGATTGCTGTATAAGGACCTTCTCAGTATGTTGATTAGTTTCACATGTTGATGACCAGCGCATGTAGCCTAATATAACCACTATGTTGTTTATATGGGGTTTCAAACAATGCTGGGTGAGGGATTTACAGACCTTGTACAATCAATCACAGGTTGATGTGGTTTTGGCTCATACAGAACTCACCTTTATTTTGTCTTTAGTCAGCTTTTTACTTTTCACTCTGATCCTACCCCCATCGTGTCTGCATGTATGCCCTGCTAGATGTCAACAAAAGGTCATTCAAATCACATTTCGCAATAATTATTTTTACATCAAGTTAAATACTACTCAATCTGTTACAAATGCCGGAATGATGTGCCCAATATATGTGCACTGTGAATTGAAAAACACAAAAGAAGTCTTCCAAAAAAAGGTTGTATGAATGACTTAAGAAACTAGAAGCAGCAGAAGGTTGTGCATCTTTGAACGAAGGCCTTTGTTTGCGCTCTCTCAGACGGCCATCAAAACCAAAGAGGTTGCTGGAATCATATCAAAGGGGCTGTATCAGACCCATGCTGGTTTTATATTCTTATTTCCTCATTCTCTGTGAATGCCCAGACCACACCTGAAAAAAAACACTCCCCCTGCCCTGCATGGACTGCTGGTTGTCCATTTATGAAGTTTGGGGCCTTTTCCTCATAGCAGATGGTAGTGGGAAGTGTAATATGCAATATAAAAAACACTACATACCAATACATTTAACCCAAGCAAATGCAGTCCTTTGTTTATTTGATTGGCTTATTTGGTTGGCTTCGTTTTGGAATTTGTGAATGCGTTATATCCTCAAACACCCCATGTTGGAAACTATAAGGGCACAAGGCGAGACCCAAATGCAGACACAGGAGGCAGAAGGTTGAGCGCCGACATTTATTATAACAAAAAGGGTAGGCAGGTCGGGGATAGGCGAGAGTTCATAAACCAGGTCCGAGTCCAAACAGTACCAGGCGATAGGCAGGCTCGAGGTCAGGAATAGGCAGGGGTTCAGTGATCAGGTCCGAGTCCAAACAGTACAAGGGGATAGGCAGGCTCGAGGTCAGCAAAGGTAGAGTGGTCAGAACCAAGAGGGCTAGGAAAAAACAGAGACTGGGAAAGATAGGAGCTAGGAAAAATGCTGGTTGACTTCGCAAAACAAGACGAACTGGCAGGAAGACAGGAATCACAGGGATAAATACACCGGGGATAATAAGCAACACCTGGAGGGGGGTGGAGACAAGCACAAGGACAGGTGAAACAGATCAGGGCGTGACAGAAAGCAACATGTTACTTTTGCGGTTACATGAGTTGATGAGAAAGCAAATTAATTGTATTGAAGTAGTATCAACTTGTGACTAGATGAAGGTTGTAGCCGCTATGCCACCTTTTTGATGTGAGGTCCTCCGATAAATAACAATAACATCTAAATACTAATAAACATAGGTCCTACACCTCTATTCTGAGTGGCAAAATATAAGCTGTTTTATTTTCTGCTGCACAATATTATTCAGCAGCAATAGATTTGTAAATTCAGATTTTCTAGGCAACCAGACTGCCACCACTAGAATTCACATTCTCACTTTCTCAAGTCATGGGAATCTACCGAGCACAGGGAAACACCTCCATTTTATATGGCAAACCCCACCCCCCAATAAGGAGGAGCATCAGGGAAAAATCAGTCTAGACATGACGAATGTCACATACTAATGCCCCTATTCTCTCAGAAAAAAAGGTGCTATCTATAACCTTAAAGGGGTTTTCGGCTTTCTCCATAGGAGAATCCTTAATAAAGAACCCATTTGTTTCCAGGTAGAACCCTTTTAGTTTCCATGTAGAACCATTTCTACAGTAGGTTCAACATGGAACCCCAAAAAAGGGTTTTACCTGGAACCAAAAACGGTTCTCCTATGGGGACAGCTGAAGAAGCCTTTTGAAAACCTTTTTTCTAAGTGTATACTTCATGTGTCAGAAATATGCTATGAAAGAGTATGGCCATCTTCACAAACAGCAAAACGTGAAGTAACCAATTGGATTAGCAAAAGAGCTAGCTTGTTAACTAGCAGAGTTGTTTAAATGTATTTACAGCTAGTGAGCTCCAGGTCTTTGGTTACGACCCCATCTCATGCTCGTTTAGCTAGTTACAGTAAAGTTGCTTCAATGCCCTAGTTTCTTTGCTGTTTGTTCTATAAGCTCTTAGGGTATTATTATTAATCAGAATTGTCCTGACTGAAGAGAGGTTCAAAGCGAGAAAATAGGCGAGGATGGAAGAATATCTGAGATCTGTTCGACCAGTTTCTGACTTGCATTTGCACTAATATTGGTTAAATGACCTAAGGATCGAAACATTGTTAGAAATACATTTCACCTGGGAGCATGAGCAGCGTGCAGCATTTTCCTTTCTGTTTTCCATTATTATTATAATTTTTTAAAATCTTATTTATTTTAGTTTTTTACCCCTTTTTCTCCCCAATTTCGTGGTATCCAATTGGTAGTTACAGTCTTGTCTCACTGCTGCAACTCCCGTACGGACTCGGGAGAGGCGAAGGTCGGGAGCCGTGCGTCCTCCGAAACACAACCCAACCAAGCCGCACTGCTTCTTGACACAATGCCCACTTAACCTGGAAGCCAGCCACACCAATGTGTCGGACGAAACACCGTACACCCGGCCCACCACAGGAGTCACTAGTGCGCAACGGGACAAGGACATCCCTGCCGGTCAAACCCTCCCCTAACCCGGACGATGCTGGACTCGAACCCAGAATCTCTAGTGGCACAGCTAGCACTGCGATGCAGTGCCTTAGACCACTGCTCCACTCGGGAGGCCCTGTTTTCTGTGAGTTTGCCTACAACTCCAGCACCTGCGGAAAGTACCTGGATGTGCGCATGTTCTTCAGCTTTTGTACAGCTTCAGCAGATACCCAGCTCATTTATGGATGGCCGCTCTTTGTGATTAACAGGGGAGTATTTAGTGGGCTAGGTAGGACAGTTATTTTCAGGTCCATAAATTCTTGAGTGCAGTTCTGCGGAGTGATCCAACACCCAAAGGCCTCACTACCTCGACTGCAATAACAGCCTGGCGTGTCTCAAGTCTTAAAAATAGCTGGACCCTGGAACTGTCATTATGGCGATCCATCCCTGCTATGGAGACATTGGATGGGGGGAGGAAAGTTTTGTTTATGAACTAGAACCACGTGCTTGTTTCCATTGCTCAAGGCATTGAATGTTTCACATATAGTGTAGAAGCAGTGATACTAATACTATGCTATCATACGGGAAGGTTGGTGGTGATACTGTAGGGCAGCCCCCAAAGTGACTCTTCTTATCAACTGTATGCAATAATTTCCTCTGTTGTCTTAGGAATTCAGCATTCTCTGTGTTGGTCTTGCCAACCCCCATTGTCACAACTCTGAGAAGCAGCGGTTACTTTCCTCCCCCCATCCAATGTCTCCATAGCAGGGATGGATCGCCATAATGAGAGTTCCAGAGTCCAGCAGGGATGTCCTTGTCCCGTTGCGCACTAGTGACTCCTGTGGTGGGCTGGCTTCCAGGTTAATTGGGCATTGTGTCAAGAAGCAGTGTGGCTTGGTTGGGTTGTGTTTCGGAGGACCTACGGCTCCCGACCTTTGCCTCTCCCGAGTCCGTACGGGAGTTGCAGCATTGAGACAAGATTGTATGCATGTTAACATTAGAAGCCTTCTCCCTAAGTTTGTTTTACTTACTGCTTTAGCACACTCTGCCAACCCGGATGTCCTAGCCGTGTCTGAATCCTGGTTTAGGAAGACCACCAAAAACCCTGAAATTTCCATGCCTAACTATAAAATTTTCCGACAAGATAGAACTGCCAAAGGGAGCAGAGTTGCAATCTACTGGAAAGATAGCCTGCAGAGTTCTGTCTTACTATCCAGGTCTGTGCCCAAACAATTTGAGCTTCTACTTTTAAAAATCCACCTTTCCAGAAACAAGTCTCTCACCGTTGCCGCTTGCTATCGACCCCCATCAGCCCCCAGCTGTGTCCTGGACACCATATGTGAATTGATTGCCCCCCCATCTATCTTCAGAGCTCGTGCTGTTAGGTGACCTAAACTGGGACATGCTTTAACACCCCGGCCATCCTACAATCTAAGCTTGATGCCCTCAATCTCACACAAATTATCAATGAACCAACCAGGTACAACCCCAAATCCGTAAACACGAGCACCCTCATAGATATCATCCTAACCAACCAGCCCTCCAAATACACCTCTGCTGTCTTTAACCTGGATCTCAGCGATCACTGCCTCATTGCCTGCGTCCGTAATGGGTCTGTGTTTAAACGACCACCCCTCATCACTGTCAAACGCTCCCTAAAACACTTCAGCGAGCAGGCCTTTCTAATCGACCTGGCCCGGGTATCCTGGAAGGATATTGATCTCATTCCGTCAGTACAGGATGCCTGGTTAAAAAAAAAAGGTGCTTTCCTCACCATCTTAAATAAGCATGCCTCGTTCAAAAAATGTAGAACCAGGAACAGATATAGCCCTTGGTTCACTCCAGACCTGACTGCCCTTGACCAGCACAAAAATATCCTGTGGCGTACTGCATTAGCATCAAATAGCCCCCGTGATATGCAACTTTTCAGGGAAGTTAGGAACAAATATACACAGGCAGTTAGGAAAGCAAAGGCTAGCTTTTTCAAGCAGAAATTTGCATCCTGTAGCACAAACTCCAAAAAGTTCTGGGACACTGTAAAGTCCATGGAGAATAAGAGCACCTCCTCCCAGCTGCCTACTGCACTGAGGCTAGGTAACACTGTCACCACCGATAAATCCACAATAATTGAGAATTTCAATAAGCATTTTTCTACAAATGGACATGCTTTCCACCTGGCTACCCCTACCCCGGTCAACAGCCCTGCACCCCCCACAGCAACTTGCCCAAGCATCCCCCATTTCTCCTTCACCCAAATCCAGATAGCTGATGTTCTGATAGAGCTGCAAAATCTGGACCCCTACAAATCAGCTGGGCAAGACGATCTGGACCCTCTCTTTCTAAAATTATCCGCTGAAATAGTTGCAACCCCTTTTACTAGCCTGTTCAACCTCGATTTCGTATCGTCTGAGATTCCCAAAGATTGGAAAGCTGCCGCGGTCATCCCCCTCTTCAAAGGGGAGACACTCTAGACCCAAACTGCTACAGACCTTTATCTATCCTACCCTGCCTTTCTAAGGTCTCCAAAAGCCAAGTTAACAAACAGATCACAGACCATTTTGAATCCCACCGTACCTTCTCAGCTATGCAATCTGGTTTCCGTGCTGGTCATCGGTGCAGCTCAGCCACACTCAAGGTCCTAAACGATATCATAACCTCCATCGATAAGAGACAATACTGTGCACCTGTATTCATTGACCTGGCCAAGGCTTTCGACTGTCAATCACCACATTCTTATCGGCATACTCAACAGCCTTGCTTTCTCAAATGACTGCCCCGCCTGGTTCACCAACTACTTCTCAGATAGAGTTCAGTGTCTCAAATTGGAGGGCCTGTTGTCCGGACCTCTGGCAGTCTCTATGGGGGTGCTACAGGGTTCAATTCTCGGGCCGACTCTTTTCTCTGTATACATCAATGATATCGCTCTTGCTGCTGGTGATTCTCTGATCCACCTCTACGCAGACGACACCATTCTGTATACTTCTGGCCCTTCTTTGGACACTGTGTTAACTAACCTCCAGACGAGCTTCAATGCCATACAACTCTCCTTCCGTGGCCTCCAACTGCTCTTGAATGCAAGTAAAACTAAATGCACGCACTTCAACCGATCGCTGCCCACACCTGTCCGCCCTTCCAGCATCACTACTCTGGATGGTTCTGACTTAGAATATGTGGACAACTACAAATACCTAGGTGTCTGGTCAGACTGTAAACTCTCCTTCCAGACTCATATTAAGCATCTCCAATTCAAAATTAAATCTAGAATCGGCTTCCTATTTCGCAACAAAGCATCCTTCACTCATGCTGCCAAACATACCCTCGTAAAACTGACTATCCTACCGATCCTTGACTTCGGTGATGTCATTTACAAAATAGCCTCCAACACTCTACTCAGCAAATTGGATGCAGTCTATCACAGTGCCATCCGTTTTGTCACCTAAGCCCCATGTACTACCCATCACTGCGACCTGTATGCTCTCGTTGGCTGGCCCGCGCTTCATATTCGTCGCCAAACTCACTGGCTCCAGGTAATCTATAGGTGTTTGCTAGGTAAAGCCCTTATCTCAGCTCACTGGTCACCATAGCAGAACCCACCCATAGCACGCGTTCCAGCAGGTATATTTCACTGGTCACCCCAAAGCCAACTCCTCTTTTGGCCGCCTTTCCTTCCAGTTCTCTGCTGCTAATGACTGGAACGAACTGCAAAAATCACTGAAGCTGGAGACTCACTTCACTCTCACTAACTTTAAGCACCAGCTGTCAGAGCACCTCACAGATCACTATAACTGTACATAGCCCATCTGTAAATAGTCCATCCAACTACCTCATCCCCATACTGTTATTTATTTAGCTCCTTTGCACCCTAGTATCTCTACTTGCACACTCATCTTCTGCACATCTATCACTCCAGTGTTTAATTGCTATATTGTAATTATTTTGCCACTATGGCCTATTTATTGCCTTACCTTCCTATCCTGCCTCATTTGCACACACTATATGACTATATTGACTATATGTTTGTTTATTCCATGTGTAACTCTGTGTGTTGTTTGTGTTGCACTGCTTTGCTTTATCTTGGCCAGGTCGCAGTTGTAAATGAGAACTTGTTTTCAACTAGCCTACCTGGTTAAATAAAGGTGAAATATTATTATTAATAATTTTTTTAAATGACGTGACTGTGAAACCAACATAACTATACAGCATTTTCAGGAGAAACTTGGCTTGCTGAGGGAACATTTTAATTATGTTTATGAAAGTAGCAACCTAGCCTCACAAGGTCACATTTGGACATGTTAGAAAAACTGTAAAATAACATCATTAAGATAAAAACACTCAATGTCCGTGCTAAGATATAGCTAGCTACTACAACACAGCCCATGATATATGGATCTAGTTTATAAATACAGTGGACACTTGTAGATTCTTGCGGGTTGAATAGGTGTACATCACACACATGTGGCATACCATAGTCTTGCAGGTTGAATAGGTGGCCTCCCATGGGTAACTTGACAAACATGTAGGGCCCTCAAGTCTGTCAAGCAGTTTGCTTTAGCCACTGCTGTACACTCATACCAGGCAGACCTGACCCATACTTGGTGGTCCTGGGCTGCTGGACACTGTTAAAGCCGGGTCTACCGCATGGGACCTGCCCAAATCAGCTGGGCCTTGGAGGAGAGAAAATAAAAAATATAAAAAGAGAGGAGGAGAAGCAAGAGAAGGAGGGAGAAAGAGAGTGAGCACTGAGAGCTTGACTAGGTTTGGTTGTTCTGAATTCACAGCAGCTGTAATGATGTCAATAGGCAGTATGTTGAATATTCCAGCCTCTGCGCGAGCGCTGCGTATAAATCTGTGTACTCAGGTGCGTGGTGTGAAGTCAGCCCACTAAAGCCGCCAAGCTCGAGTCCGAAGGGAGAGTTGTCCCAAGCTCTCTCACTCTCTCTCTCTGGCTCCGCCCGCTTCCCATGAACCTAAGCCCAAGAAACAAAGTGGGGGGAAGAAATGATCTCCCTCTGACCTAACGGGATTGTGCTTTCTTCAGACTTATTCTTTTCTCTCTTGCATTACAAATCCATTGAGTCCAGAACATCGATATTGCAAATGGGCTATTCTCTGTAAACATAGCTAAGGTTATTCAAATACGTTATCATCACATTAGGATTTGCCCTCTGTTTTGTTAGGAAGAAGACATGAGAAAAGCCTCCGTTTGAACTGTTGCGTCAGCAAAGAGGATGTGATGAAACGATAGGTCAATTCAAGTCGCTACTTATCTGAGGTAGCTTCATTTCATCGATGATCACGATGATAATTCTTGAAAGTGTTGAAAAAAATAACAAATTATAAACATGCCTCAAAAGGCTGTTCAAGGCTTTTCAGAAGCCAATAATTGGAAACCATTGAAATCTCAGAGGTCTAACTGCCTCGGATTTGGTACGCAGGGATTTAGTAGAGGAACAGGAGCAGGAAGTGTTTGTGTAGACAGGATGTTTAAACTTCAAAGCCCTGTGAGTTGTTACTTTAACCCTGTGAGTCGAGGTGCAGTCGTTTCAGATGAGCTCTTCCATTCGGGGATAAACATGCTGTTTGCTGCTATATCTGAGGGGAAAAAAACATTCTAGTAGATTGTGTTACAGTCAATTCAATTCAATATTAGTTGAATGTTTATTCAAGTGCACTTCAACCAATTGTCATGACCTTGGTTTTAAAGTATAATAAATGTTCCCTAAAAGAATTTGGGGCACTGAGCAAATTTTAGGTCTTGTGAGCGGAAACTTGAACTTGGTGAGAATTTTGTGAATCTTACGGTGCTCGTTTACAGTGAACACTGAGGTTGTACCCGTACAGTTTTAGACAATAGCCAACAGGCTATTGTGACTATTTCAGCATAATGTAGGTCTACCAACAAAACTAATGAAGCAAATCCCATAACATTTTCACATGGAAACAGCTTTTGATTTCTATGATATAGCCTACATTAGCCTATATGTGGTGTACATTGCATGAGACTTTTAAAAATGTTTTTGCATTATGACATTAATTAATCCTTTTTTTACTTGGTATGTAACACCATAGGCCAAATATGTGACTCTAAATTGCATTGTATTGTATGATGCAAGAAAGCACTTTACAATATATAATTAACTATTATTTCCATACAGAGAATTAGACAATGTAGGCTACCCCTCTGTTTATTGGCTTATTTGCATATGCAAGCCTGTGTCAAAATACAACACTGCCCCTTTTATTAAGACATACGGCAAGATTTTTATCTGACTGGCTTTTCAAAGACAAATTGAAATGTAGCCTACACATTTTGTGCTCTTGTAGGAAACAGTACCTCCCCATCGCTGACCTATACATATCTAAATGTATCACTGGGCGAATAGCTCGCTAACTAGCAAATAATATTAACTAATGTGCACACACACGCAGCTCTGCTCTGACCTGAAAAGTGCTTTCACTCCTGGGTGCTTGAATGACCACTTAGGGGCTACCCCCATGCTCTGGCTCTGCCTATAACAAGATCACAGATTAAATCTTAGAAAGTTAGATTGGTTTTGGTTTGTTGAATTGAAAAGGGGCTGATATAACATTGATTTGATCACAGAAAAAACATTGATCTGTATAGTGCAAACTAATGGGGCGAACTCAGTGAAGTTCAATCTCTTGCGTCTCTGCAGAGCCAGATATTAAAACAAAGTTATTTATAAAGCCCTTCTTATATCAGCTGATATCTCAAAGTGCTGTACAGAAACCCAGCTTAAAACCCCAAACAGCAAGCAATGCAGGTGTAGAAGCATGGTTCACTAGAAAGGAAGAAAGGGAAGAAACCAAGAGAGGAACCAGGCTATGAGTGGTGGCCAGTCCTCTTCTGGCTGTGCCGAGTGGAGATTATAACAGAACATGGCCAAGATGTTCAAATGTTCATAGATGACCAACAGGGTTAAATAATAATAATCACAGTGGTTGTCGAGGGTGCAACAGGTCAGCACCTCAGGAGTAAATGTCAGTTGGCTTTTCGAGATACATTCAGAGTATCTCTACCGCTCCTGCTGTCTCTAGAGAGTTGAAAACAGCAGGTCTGGGACAGGTAGCACGTTCGGTGAGCAGGTCAGGGTTCCATAGCCGCAGGCAGAACAGTTGAAACTGGAGCAGCAGCATGGCCAGGTGGACTGGGGACAGCAAGGAGTCATCAGGCCAGGTAGTCCTGAGGCATGGTCCTAGGGCTCAGGTCCTCCGAGAGAGAGAAAGAAAGAAAGAAAGGAGAGAAAGAGAGAGAGAATTAGAGAGAGCATACTTAAATTCACACAGGACACCAGATAAGACAGGAGAAATACTCCAGATATAACAGACTGACCCTAGCCCCCCGACACAAACTACTGCAGCATAAATACTGGAGGCTGAGACAGGAGGGGTCGGGAGACACTGTGGCCCCATCCGACGATACCCCCGGACAAGGCCAAACAGGCAGGATATAATCCCACCCACTTTGCCAAAGCACAGCCCCCACACCACTAGAGGGATATCTTCAACCACCAACTTACCATCCTGAGACAAGGCCACAAAGATTAGGCCACAAAATATTATTTTGTGAGTATAGCACACAAAGATCTCCGCCACGGCACAACCCACAGGAAGATCACGTCAGTGACCCAACCCACTCAAGTGACGCACCCCTCCTAGGGACGGCATGGAAGAGCACCAGTAAGCCAGTGACTCAGCCCCCGTAATAGGGTTAGAGGCAGAGAATCCCAGTGGAGAGAGGGGAACCGGCCAGGCAGAGACAGCAAGGGCGGTTCGTTGCTCCAGTGCCTTTCTGTTCACCTTCACACTCCTGGGCCAGACTACACTCAATCATAGGACCTACTGAAGAGATGAGTTGTCAAATAAAGACAAAGGTTGAGACCGAGTCTGCATCTCTCACATGAGTAGGCAGACCATTCAGATATTTCTTCTGTGCAGCAGTCCTGGACGAGGTGTGCGGCTGCGCATATGCACAGTTTAGAAGGAACATTGAGTGTAATTGCTTTCATTTTAGAAAACTATTTACAAGGGAATTGTCACCAAACAACCTAGAAATTAACATATTTTAAAGCTGTTTAGTAAAAAGTTAACTTCACTTTACATTTAAAAAAAAAATGTATTGGTAACTAAAGGGCAGCTCAGTAATCTACATTTTGATTTTGGCAACACTTTGAAAACCAGCTAAATCTTAATGTGGTTGTAGTTGTTTGACTGTAAAAACTTACTGATTCTAAGTTGAAGAGTTGGAGGCAGTGAAGTACACTATATGTACAAAAGTTTGTGGACACCCCTTCAAATGAGTGGATTCGGGCTATTTCAACCACACCCATTGCTGACATATCTATAAAATCGAGCACACAGCCATGCAATGTCCATAGACAAATATTGGCAGTAGAATGGCCTTACTGAAGAGCTCAGTTACTTTCAACGTGGCACCGTCACTGGATGCCACCTTCCAAACAAGTCAGTTCGTCAAATTTCTTCTCTGCTAGAGCTGCCCCGGTCAACTGCTAGTGCTGTTATTTTGAAGTGGAAACATCTAGGAGCAACAACTGCTCAGCTGCGAAGTGGTAGATCACACAAGCTCACAGAACGGGACCGCCGAGTGCTGAAGCGCGTAACATGTAAAAATTGTCTGTCCTCGGTTGCAACACTCACTACCGAGTTCCAAACTGCCTCTGGAAAAATTGTCAGCACAAGAACTGTTAGTCGGGAGCTTCATGAAATGGGTTTCCATGGCCGAGCAGCTGCACACAAGCTTGCGCTATGCCAGGCGTTGGCTGGAGTGGTGTAAAGCTCACCGCCATTGGACTCTGAAGCATTGGGAACGCGTTCTCTGGAGTGATGAATCCCACTTCACCATTTGGCAGTCCAACTGACAAATATGGGTATGGCGGATGCCAGGAGAATGCCTCCTGCCCTAATGCATAGTGCCAACTGTAAAGTTTGGTGGAGGAGAAATAATAGTCTGTTTTTTATGGTTCGGGCTAGGCTCCTTAGTTCCTGTGAAGGGAAACGCTACAGCATACAATTTCATTCTGTGCTTCCAACTTTGTAGCAACAGTTTGGGGAGGCACTTTCCTGTTTCAGCATGACAATACCCCCATCCACAAAGCGAGGTCCATACAGAAATTATTTGTCAAGATCGGTTTGAAAGAACTTGACTGGCCTGCCCAGATGAATTGGAACGGCGACTGCGAGACAGGCCTAATCTTCCAACATCAGTGCCCGACCTCACTAATGCCCTTGTGGCTGAATGGAAGCAAGTCCCCGCAGCAATGTTGTAACATCTAGTGGAAAGCCTTCCCAGAAGAGTGGAGTCTGTTATAGCAGCAAATTGGTTACCAACTCCATATTAATGCCCATGATTTTAGAATGAGATGTTTGACCTCTGGCCATGTAGTGTATATAGGCTGTGAAACATAAATTGAACAGATTGACCTAATCTATACATACAGTGCACATATACAGTCATGGCCAAAAGTTTTGAGAATGACACAAATATACATTTTTACAAAGTCTGCTGCTCTAGTGTCTTTAGATATTTTTGTCAGATGTTATTATGGAAAACTGAAGTATAATTACAAGCATTTCATAAATGTCAAAGGCTTGTATTAACAATTCCATGAAGTTGATGCAAAGAGTTAATATTTGCAGTGTTGACCCTTGTTTTTCAAGACCTCTGCAATCCGCCCTGGCATGCTGTCAATTAACTTCTGGGCCACATCCTGACTGATGGCAGCCCATTCTTGCAAAATCAATGCTAGGAGTTTGTCAGAATTTGTGGGTTTTTGTTTGTCCACCCGCCTCTTAAGGATTGACCACATGTTCTCAATGGGATTAAGGTCTGGGGAGTTTCCTGGCCATGGACCCAAAATATCAATGTTTTGTTCCCCGAGCCACTTAGTTATCACTTTTGCCTTATGGCAAGGTGCTCCATCATGCTGGAAAAGGCATTGTTCGTCACCAAACTGTTCCGGGATGGTTGGGAGAAGTTGCTCTCGGAGGATGTGTTGGTACCATTCTTTACTCATGGCTGTGTTCTTAGGCAAAATTGTGAGTGAGCCCACTCCCTTGGTTGACAAGCAACCCCACACATGAATGGTCTCAGGATGCTTTACTGTTGGCATGACACAGGACTGATGGTAGCGCTCACCTTGTCTTCTCCGGACAAGCTTTTTACCGGATTCCCCAAACAATCGGAAAGGGGATTCATCAGAGAAAATGACTTTTCCCCAGTCCTCAGCAGTCCAATCCCTGTACCTTTTGCAGAATATTATTCTGTCCCTGATGTTTTTCCTGGAGAGAAGTGGCTTCTTTGCTGCCCTTCTTGACACCAGGCCATCCTCCAAAAGTATTTGCCTCACTGTGCGTGCAGATGCACTCACACCTGCCTGCTGCCATTCCTGAGCAAGCTCTGTACTGGTGGTGCCCCGATACCGCAGCTGAATCAACTTTAGGAGACGGTCCTGGCGCCTGCTGGACTTTCTTGGGTGCCCTGAAGCCTTCTTCACAACAATTGAACCGCTCTCCTTGAAGTTCTTGATGATCCGATAAATGGTTGATTAAGGTGCAATCTTACTGGCAGCAGTATCCTTGCCTGTGAAAACCTTTTTGTGCAAAGCAATGATGATGGCACATGTTTCCTTGCAGGTAACCATGGTTAACAGAAGAAGAACAATGATTCCAAGCACCACCCCCCTTTTGAAGCTTCCAGTCTGTTATTCAAACTCAATCAGCATGACAGAGTGATCTCCAGCCTTGTCAGGGCTGAAATGCTGTGGAAAAGTTTTTGGGGGATTCAGTTAATTTGCATGGCAAAGAGGGACTTTGCAATTAATTGCAATTCATCTGATCACTCTTCATAACATTCTGGAGCATATGCAAATTGCCATCATACAAACTGAGGCAGTAGACTTTGTGAAAATTTATATTTGTGTCATTCAAAACTTCTGTCCACGACTGTACAGTGCATTCGGAAAGAATTCAGACCCCTTCACTTTTTCCACATTTTGTTACGTTATAGCCTTATTCCTTAAATAGTTTTTTTCCTCATCAATCTGCACACAATACCCCATAATGTCAAAGAAAAAAACATTTTTTTTTTTTTTATATTTTCGCTAATTGAGGATCAGTGTAGTGGAGGTGTTGCTGCCTACCTTCACCACCTGGGGTGGCCTCTCAGGAAGTTCAGGACCCAGTTGCACAAGACGGGGTTCAGTCCCAGGGCCCCAGGCTTAATAATGAGCTTGGAGGGTACTATGGTGTTGAATGAACAGCATTCTTACATAGGTATTCCTCTTGTCCAGATGGGATAGGGTAATGTCCAGTGCGATTGCGATTGCATCATCCGTGGATCTATTGGGTGGTATAAAATTGCAGTGGGTAGGGTGTCGGGTAAGGTGGAGGTTATATGCTCCTTAACTTGTCTGGGATACTTGGCCAAAAGCCAGTAAAAATGCAGAGTGCCAAATTCAAATAAATTACTATAAAAATCCAACTTTCGTGAAATCACACATGAAAGACACCAAATTAAAGCTACACTTGTTGTGAATCCAGCCAACATGTCTGATTTCAAAAAGGATTTACGGCGAAAGCACACCAAACGATTATGTTAGGTCAGTACATAGCCACAGAAAAACACAGCCATTTTTCCAGCCAAAGGGAGGAGTAACAAAAAGCAGAAATAGAGATAAAATTAATCACTAACCTTTGATGATCTTCATCAGATGACACTCATAGACCTTCATGTATGTTTTGTTCGGTAAAGTTCATATTTATATTCAATAATCTGAGTTTAGGCGGGACGCTACTGTCTCACTTAGCCAAAAGCCAGAGAAAATGCTGAGCGCCATATTCAAATAAATTACTATAAAAATCTAACTTTCATTAAATCACACATGAAAGATACCAAATTAAAGCTACACTGGTTGTGAATCCAGCCAACATGTCAGAATTCAAATAGGCTTTTCAGCGAAAGCAAACGATGCTATTATCTGAGTTAGCACCATTGTAAACAAAGAGAGATAAGCATATTTCAACCCTGCAGGCGCGACACAAAACGCAGAAATAAAAATATAATTCATGCCTTACCTTTGACGAGCTTCTGTTGTTGGCACTCCAATATGTCCCATAAACATCACAAATTGTCATTTTGTTCGATTAATTCCGTCGATATATAGCCAAAATGTCCATTTATTTGGCGCGTTTGATCCAGAAAAAAAACGGTTCCAACTCGTGAAACATGACTACAAAAATCTTAAAAGTTACCTGTAAACTTTGCCAAAACATTTCAAACTACTTTTATAATACAACTTTAGGTATTTTTTACGTAAATAATCGATAAAATTGAAGACGGGATGATCTGTGTTCAATACAGGATTAAAACAATCTGTAGCATGCTTTCTGGTCATGCGCCTCTATCTAACAGTACACAACAAGTGACACTGATTCAAAATGGCCGTACTTCTTCATTACACAAAGGAAAAACCCTCAACTAATTTCTAAAGACGGTTAACATCCAGTGAAAGCGGTAGGAACTGCAATAAGGTCAATTAGAAAGCTGTATTCCCAATGAAAGTCCATTGAAAAGAGAGTGACCTCAAAAGAAAAATATCTGAATGGTTTGTCCTCGGGGTTTCGCCTACTAAATAAGTTCTGTTATACTCACAGGCATGATTCAAACAGTTTTAGAAACTTCAGAGTGTTTTCTATCCAAATCTACTAACAATATGCATATCTTATCTTCTGGGGGTGAGTAGCTGGCAGTTGAATTTGGGTATGCTTTTCATCCAAACGTGAAAATGCTGCCCCCTATCCTAGAGAAGTTAACTAGCCTCTGTAAGCACTTCATGATGACAAAAGTCAGTACTACGGGGCGAAAGTAATTTAGTTTAGTTACCCTCGCTTTCCTGGTGTACAGGAACAATGGTGGACATCTTGAAGCAAGTCGGGCCTGGGATAGGGAGAAAATGAATATGTCCAGCCAGCTGGTCTGCGTATGCTCGGAGGACACGATTAAGGATGACGTCTGGCCGGCAGCCCTGCGTGGGATAACACGCTTAAATATTTTACTCACGTCGACCAACACAGATCTCACAAAGTCGGGGGAATTTCTCCAAAACCAGCAAACCACCTCAATAATATGGCTTGAGATCTTCAGAAGAAGCCTTCAATCCTGGAATAATTAAGTGTAACAATGCATCATCAAACGTGGTGCAAGACACGCCATGAGAGTTGACCATCTGAAAACCAACCATTACTGTTCCAGGGACAGAGCAACAAAGCATCACACCCAAAAGTGAGAAAATAACTATTGTTTAACTGTGCAACCATTGAAAATAATGTTGCATGATGATACACACTGCTAGAGGAAACGGTACTATGTAGTACCAAAAAGGAGTGATTCAATTATGGGAAAGCTTAGATTATGTTGTGCTCCCATTGTGTTGAGTTATTGCTCATACATGATGAGGTAGTTGAATTCGTTTTCATACATGATGGTTTAACATGAGTTTGATTAGTGACAAACACAAACTCTTCCGGCCTGTAGAATTTAAGAACATTCATTCCTCAATCCTGCAGTAATGTCCAGCTTTTATGAATTACTGGACCCTCTCCAGTCAGTGAGGGCCAGTGAAACAGTGCTCCTCCTAGTGACCAGTAACCACTTCCTTCCTGTAGCCACTAGCCAGTCGGAGCCGATGCCGCCCTGCTCTAGGGATCCCTTCCAGGCTGCTTGAGATGACATGCTCCATGGTCCTGCAAGCTTCCGCAACGGCCGCCACGTGGGCTCCCATGCTCAACCCCGACATACTTTCCCGGCCGCCAAGCTAGGATTACACAGGCGCAGCCCTTGTCGAGTACCCAGAGTGCATCTTGCCAGCCTGGTGCCTGAAATTCCTGCATTTTTTTTTTTATTCCTCTATAGTCAAAGCTAAACACCCGTCCACTTCTTGAAATAAATAACTGCTTACAGGGGTTACGAGCCACTTTATATCCTCTTATACTGTTAGAAAAAGGCCATTGTCCATGTTACTGTGGATTTTTGTTACCATTGTCTCCAGACAGTGCCTTTAAACATTAGCAGAGCCCTTTTATTGGGTGTGTTAAGTTATGAATGATGTGGCACTGAGATGGCGCAGCAGCACTATTGTGGGGATTAGATCAGCCCAAGGGAGACATACTCAGTATTACACTTTTTCAAGGCTGTAGCAGTACCCACAGGCCGTAACTGGTCCACAGGAAAAAAAGAAAAAGAAAGGGGGCCAGCTCTAGATTACGGCTAGAAAAACAAGGACTCCTCTCGGTGCCAAGATAAATTCTTCCCTGTCACTAATTGTAAAGAAAAGTTGGCCTTTGGGGAGAGATATTTAATACAAGCAGTATCCAAAGCAAACAGAGCCACTGATGACATCAAGGCTGCCATTGCCCCCTGTGCCAACACTGGCTTAAAGGATAGCCCTCAACTAAATACATATCTCAACTCGCATCTAATACTGCACATATACTCCAAGTAAGGTATCATACATATGCCACAATATTGCTAAAAAACACAGTTCAATGTGTTACAACTCCTACCTTTCATCTAATGCAACAAAATACAGTAGATTCACATGGACATAGGATTACATTGCACAGTGAGTTGAATGTAAAACATCTGGGGCATTTTCTGGAGTAAAAAGATGAGGGAGGACTCTTTGATGAAAAGGGAACCAAGGCTCAATTGAGGATCTGAGCAATGCTACTGCAAGCCAGATAAGTTCATTACTGATAGTTCCCAGAGTTCATTACCAACGTGGCCATGATGTTTATGACTTTGTGGCTTGACAGTCCAAATGAACAGAAACTCCACAACTAACCAAGGACGATGGCTCCTGATACAGTATACTGGACATTAAGCACAAGAGCCCAACTTCTTACACAACCATTTATTTTGTTTAGTCTGCTCACTGAAGTCATGGATCCATTGTGTATATTTTCAGAAAAGAGTTGGCAACGGTACCGGCACAGTCCACATCAGTATGGCACAACAAAGACAGCGTTGATCTTTTTTGATGACAACGCTGGGAGACCACCCCCGGATGAGGAGACCTTCGGATGACATGGCAGGCGCTGAGCTGAGCCTGCCTGCCAAATCCTGCATCAGTGAGAGATTTGACTGGAAGTATAACACCCACACGAGTTGCCCTCATCCACACATACAATTACTCAAACACCCCATCAATGTGTTGTGTCAGTGATATTAAATTGTTGCCCACAGTGAAATGAAGCCACACGGAGTGCTTAAATGTCTCTCTCTCTTTCTCTCTCACAACAGGCATGGGCATGAGACGTTTTTAAAGCTGCACAGCACCTACCCCCATGTCAGATTCAAGGTAATTCAGAACAAGTAAAGACCGATTGTTGAAGAGCCTGTAGCTATATAATGTTTGTTGCCAGTGCACTTAACAGAAAGCAGACCATCTGCCAGACGCTCTTCTTCCACTCTCAAAGCCTCCAAATGAAGTGGAGAGGATTGAGAGAGCTAATGCTTCATTCCTGTCAAGCCCTCTTCTCTCATCAGCTCACACCTCTTCATCCTCATGTGGCATTTCTCTCAAGTGCGGTGATGAGTCTTATTCACCTCAATCATGTCAATTCACTACAACTTTATTAGTGCCTTCAGGGGCAATTATTACAAACAAAACTGGTGTTGAGAGAAGAGACAAACTCGAGTTAGGCTTACTATATATAGGACAGTGGCGGTCAGTGCAGTTTAAGATGGAGGATAATTTTTTTTCACGAGCATGGCCTTATTTCTATTACAACATATTGGATGACTGTCGTTCATATTCCATTCACCCAGTTAAATGTTTAAGTGATAATGCCGGAGAAGCCGGAGTTTGGAGGATATATTGTCATTGTTCGTCTCGGGCCATATCTATGTTCTGTATCTATGGATGCGACCCAGTCGTTCAGTTTTTTTGTTCTGTATCTATGGCGCGTCCAAGTCCTTTGTTCTAAATGTTCCATTGCCATACGGGCTGGCAACGTTTTATCTCTTGCTTGCTAGCTAGCCAAATACGGCTAACTTACAGTCACGTCAAAAAGTGAAGCCAGGTTAACAGCTAAGTAGCTGCATTTGCATTTGTTTAAGCTGTTTTGTAGTGGCATTTATTTGGATACATCCATAACAATGAGCTAACGAGGCTTGATTTCGCCTGGCATAGAAAATGTGCTCAATCATCAGTACACTTTTGTTCAGAGGAGCTAGCCAACAACACAGCTACAGTTACACAATAACTTCCAACTGAAGCTGGAAAGACTGCAAATTAGCTGCGTTTTGTTTTACTTTTTTTCAATGTAACTTTTTTTGTATATATCCATAAAAATGAAGCCAGCCGATTCATGATTTTGACTGGCTGAGAAACACTGCCTGTCTGTCTGTCTCGTCCCGACTCCCGATACGTTGATTACTATGGGACAGCAGGAGATCAAATTTGAATATTGAAACAATGTTGTAAATGTCGGAGAGACAGACAGCAAGGTTTATACAAATCTCCACTGTTGAAAATGAAATGTTAGTCTTGTTCCGTTGCTTCTGTTTAAGAAACGTTTTTCAACAGAATCGGAGGAATGTATGCATCCCTGATCACGCGTAAACACAGTTCACAGTTTCATAGCAGCCATGCGCCCTCCTCCTTTCACCTTTTCCCTTCACTTGTGGACTTCAATGCACAACACATCAGCTGTATGTGACCAGGCGAAAAAACCTTAAGAAAGCCAAACAGCAACACACAGCCTACGTTGTTGTCACCATATTAGTCAGCGTAGCTAATAGAACTAATGAGTTAGTAAACCCGCCAAATCATGCAGTAACGTTACAGTGCACAGTCATTAAGCAGTTACGCCGGCGGGCCCTGGTGGCAATAAATTAGTAAAACAAAAAGCTTACCTTGTCTTGGAAGAGTTCCAGTGTTGGATAGTCATCGCCAACTAGCTAACATAGCATCCCTCTATTTGACCAGGGTGTTTCAGTACGCTAAACTAACTAGCTGCATTTGCTTGCTAAGTAAGTGAAACTGAAAGTGAAAAAAAATTATAATCTCTCTCTCTCTATTTCTCTCTTGCTTCTCCTTCATTTAGGAATAAATTAATTTGTTCAAAACTGTTCAACTATTTTCTTTCTCTCTCTTTGAGTCAACTACTCACCACATTTTAAGCCCTGCAGTGCTAGCTAGCTGCAGCTCATGCTTTAAGTACTAGATTGTTTCTCTGATCCTTTGATCGGGTGGACAACATGTCAGTTCATGCTGCAAGAGCTCCGATAGGTTGAAGGATGTCCTCCGGAAGTTGTCATAATTTCTGTGTAAGTCTATGGAAGGGGGTGAGAACCATGAGTCTCCTAGGTTTTGAATTAAGGTCAATGTACTCAGAGGAGGACGGAAGCTAGCTTTCTTCCGACTACACCATGGTGCTACCCTACAGAATGCTGTTGAGGCTACTGTAGACCTTCTTTGTAAAATAGTGTGTTATAATCAATTATTTTGGTGATGTGACTTTATTTAGTATAGTTTTATCAAAAAATGACACATTTTTAAATGTTTTAAAATTTCAATTGTTATGAAATTCACTGAGGAGGATGATCCTCCCCGTCCTCCTATGAGGAGCCTCCAATGATATAGGACACGTCTTACATAATTCTACAGAGAATATGGAATGGAAGTTTTCACTGAGGCTTTACAGGGCCTTCAGAAAGTATTCACACCCCTTGACTTTTCCACATTTTGTTGTGTTTCAGCCTGACTTTAACATTTATTAAATTAAGAAGTGTCACTGGCCTAAACACAATACCCCATAATATAACATTCTAATTATGTTTTTATTTTTTTTATTTTTTACAAATTCATTAAAAATGAAAAGCTGAAATGTCTTGAGTCAGTAAGTATTCATCCCTTTTGTTATGGCAAGCCTAAATAAGTTCAGGAGTAAAAATGTGTTTAACAAGTCACATAATAAGTTGCATGGACTCAAGTTGCATTCAATAATAGTATTGAAGATGATTTTTGAATGACTACCTCCTCTCTGTACCCGACACATACAATTATTTGTAATATCCCTCAGTCAAGCAGTGAATTTCAAACACAGATTCAACCACAAAGACCAGGGAGGTTTTCCCTATTAAAATATTGGTAGATGGGTGAAAATAAAAAAAAGCAGGCACTGAATATCTCTTTGATATTCACTTTGAATGGTGTATTAATACACGCAGTCACTACAAAGATACAGGCATCCATCCTAACTCATTTTGCTGAAAGGAAGGAAACCACTCAGGGACTTCACCATTGGTCTAGCAATGGTCAACAACCAACTCTTACAGAGCTTAAATCATTTTAAAAATAAGAATGTGCAAATATTGTACAATCCAGGTGTGGAAAGCTCTTAGTAACTTACCCAGACAGACTCATAACTGCAATCACTGCCAAAGGCAATTCTAACATGTATTGACTCGGGTGTGAATACTTATGTAAATTGCATATTTCTATTTTTCATTTTCATTACATTTGCAAAAATTTCTAAAAACATATTTTTATTGTATTGTGTGTAGATTGGTGATATTTTTTAAAAATGTAATCCGTTTTCAATTCAGGCTCTAACACAACAAAATAAGTCGTGGTATGAATACTTTCTGAAGGCACTGTACAAGGGATTACATTCAAGTGTGGAAGATGGCATACAATAAAAATGCTTTGCCACATGTTTTACCCACAAACTCTATCTGAGTAATGTAAAATAACCAAATAATCCAACAAATCAAAGGATTTCTGAAATTAGTATATAGCAAACTGTATTGCATGTGGGAAGAATGAACATACAGTATGTCACGCCAAAGCCAGCCCAGCCTGTTGCAAGCTGACACACACACACACACACACACACACACACACACACACACACACACACACACACACACACACACACACACACACACACACACACACACACACACAAGCTAATGAATTTGAGAGAAACTACAGCAAATAAACCACAGCAAAGACTTGACGAAATGTTATAAGCAGTCCCAGAAATACACCGATTACTCTGAGGCACTCAAGTAATCCCCCATTTAAGGGGAACTGGAGTGCTTGTGTTACCAGGCATTTATGGGTCTAAGTGAGTAGCCTTGTGGGACGTGGGGGTGGAGGGTGCGGGCCACTGGAGTGGTAGTCTGTCTAGGTTAGGTATGTTTTAAATAGCGAGACAGTGAAGTTACAAGTCTAGGACTGGTGAGGACGTTGTGTTACTCTGTCTATGGACGGCTTTAAAAAGCCTTGCCAATCATTACTGTATCAAAAAGGCATTAGACTTAGTGTGGGAGGCTCTTTCAACACAGTTTCCCTTTGGTCTACTGTAGTCCCTTATTTTTACCCCAGTAGCCAACAAAACTTCAACAAGCTTTTGAGATTCTTCTCTTGCACCGCCTATCTTGTCTCTTGTGTTTCATGGTTGTTCTATGTTAAAAAAAGGTTACATTTAAAAAAAAATGGCTTATAGCGGTGTGTTCTCTGGATGTCAAGGAATCTCATGGTGTGACCGAAAGGAAGTGTCCCCTCACAATTCACAGCACATTTCCCCTTCACAGGAAGAAAAGGATCATGTATTATGGTCCTACTGAGAAGTAGCAAATAAAAGGCTGTCAGGCAAACGTGCAGATGCACAGTCCAGTACAAAGATCAACAAAACCTGAATAGTTCTGAGTGCGTTCATAATTGTCCTTAACATAATAATAATGTATGCACTGTAGTCCATTGCTTGCTCTCTCTCTCTCTCTCTCTCTCTCTCTCTCTCTCTCTCTCTCTCTCTCTCTCTCTCTCTCTCTCTCTCTCTCTCTCTCTCTCTCTCTCTCTCTCTCTCTCTCTCTCTCTCTCTCTCTCTCTCTCTCTCTCTCTCTCTCTCTCTCTCTCTCTCTCTCTCTCTCTCTCTCTCTCTCTCTCTCTCTCTCTCTCTCTCTCTCTCTCTCTCTCTCTCTCTCTCTCTCTCTCTCTCTCTCTCTCTCTCTCTCTCTCTCTCTCTCTCTCTCTCTCTCTCTCTCTCTCTCTCTCTCTCTCTCTCTCTCTCTTCCCCCCACCTGTGGGGCTGTCTGTTAGAACATGTCTCTCTATCTTGATCTCCTGTGTGAAAAGACTTCTGGCACCCCTCTGTTCAGACTTGTATCACACTGGTCCCACAGAGATGGTTCCAGCATTACCTAATTTGTCAGAACAAAGGCACGGTGGGGATGGGTGGGGGTTGCGAGGGAAGTGAACAAGGGGAAAGGCTGCTACTGAGATCCAGGGAGAAGTCATCATATTAAGGGAGGGGAGGAAGGAAGCATTGAGGGAAGAGACCAATAGTCGTGGGAGGAGATGCAAACTAAAGGCAGGTTAAGCAAAGCTTCCGCTGATAGGAGAATAGAAGGACTCATTAAAACTCTTAATTTATTCCATGTGCTTAAGTTCTCTTCATGTTAGCATTACCCCAGCTGGCTGCACAAGCCACATTCCGAGTTGATGTTTTAACAGATTGAACCTCTGAGGAGGGGGGGGGGGGGGTTCTACTAAGCTAACATATGGAATTGTTTAAGGATGGTCATACCATGGATAGTTTAGCTATTATTTGAAAACATATTGAATTTGTCCTTTATAACTATAGCCCATAGAAACGCATTAATTAACACATTCATAAATGGTAAAAAAGACAGTTAAAACATGTATCATAAGGAAAAAGGATTTGAAGAATCTGTCCTATATCTAGGACATATAAGAAAGCAAATATGTGATTGGAACAGTAGCAACAGAACATATGATGAAACAAACACTTTTAATAAACAGCATTGTTGTCTGAAAACATCTTAACAATGTGTTGTACTGATGGAAAATAAAGGTCTTCAACTTTGCCTGTTTGCATGTTGCAACTTTGCATGTTATTTTGGCATTAATTTGTGTCATATCAGTTTGCAAACAATGTCAAAATACAGTGCCTTGCAAAAGTATTCATCCCCCTTGGCATTTTCCTATTTTGTTGCATTACAACCTGTATTTTAAGTTGATTTCTATTTGGATTTCATGTTATGGACATACACAAAATAGTCCAAATTGGTGAAGTGAAATTTAAAAAATTACTTTAAAAAATGTTTCTATATATATATACAGTATATATAAAAAAAGGAAAAGTGGTTTGTGCATATGTATTCACCCCCTTTGCTATGAAGCCCCTAAATAAGATCTGGTGCAACCAAATATCTTCACAAGTCAAATAATTAGTTCAATAAAGTCCACCTGTGTGCAATCTAAGTGTCATATGATCTTTCACATGATCTCAGTATATATACACCTGTTCTGAAAGGCCACAGAGTCTGCAACACCACTAAGCAAGGGGCACCACCAAGTAAGTGGCACCATGAAGACCAAAGAGCTCTCTAAACAGGTCAGGGATAAAGTTGTGGAGAAGTACAGATCAGGGTTGGGTTATAAAAAAATATCAGAAACTTTGAACATCCCATGGAGCACCATTAAATCCATTATTAAAACATGTAAAGAATATGGCACCACAACAAACCTGCCAAGAGAGGGCCGCCCACCAAAACTCAGAGACCAGGCAAGGAGGGCATTAATCAGAGAGGCAACAAAGAGACCAAAGATAACCCTGAAGGAGCTGCAAAGCTCCACAGCGGAGATTGGAGTAAATAAGCAAACACCTTAGGTGTTCGCCAAAAGGCATGTGGTACACTCCCCAAATATATGGAAGAAGTGCACTTACCAAAATAGATGTCAACATGAGGAAGAAAAATGATGTGGATAGATTGAAGCAACATCTCAAGACATCAGTCAGGAAGTTAATGCTTGGTCACAAATGGGTTTTCCAAATGGACAATGACCCCAAGCATACTTCCAAGGCTGTGTCAAAATGTCTTAAGGACAACAAAGTCATGGTATTGGAGTGGCCATTAAGAAGCCCTGACCTCAAGCCTATGGAAAATGTGTGGGCAGAACTGAAAAAGTGTGTGCAAGCAAGGAGGCCTACAGACCTGACTCAGTTACACCAGCTCTGTCAGGATGAATGGGCCAAAATTCACCCAACTTATTGTGGGAAGCTTGTGGAAGGCTACCCAAAACGTTTGACCAAAGTTAAACAATTTAAAGGCAATACTTCCAAATACTAATTGAGTGTATGTAAACTTCTGACCCACTGGGAATGTGATGAAAGAAATAAAAGCTGAAAGAAATAATTCTCTCTACTATTATTCTGACATTTCACATTCATAAAATAAAGTAGTGATCCTAACTGACCTAAAACTGAATTTTTACTGGGATTAAATCTCAGGAATTGTGAAAAACTGAGTTTAAATGTATTTGGCTAAGGTGTATGTAAACTTCCGACTTCAACTGTACATAGCGAAACAAAAGACTTCCACCCCTAAGAATATACAGTGCATACATTTTAGAGAGTAGGGGAGGAAGATATATATTTTTTTACTTTAAAAAGCTATTTTGTGGATAGGGTTTTTGTGTAATGGCCTCCAGGAGAGAAATGCATCTGCTGGGACCAACAGATACTCTCCTTATTTTGTATGTCTGGACAACACAATACTAGTGAGGACTTGACAGAGATATAATATAGTATGTTGCCTAGTCCACTTATCTGTTTTTTTCTGCTTCTGCCTCTCCTCAGGGTACTGATCTCTCTTCCAACTGGAAATGTTCCCTGCAGCCTGTTCAGGCGCTTGTGAACTCCATTCTATGTTCTCCATACCCACAGTACTGCCAGGAATTGGAGTTGAGACTGGATTCCTTTTTCCTCAAGTGACATTCTGATCGGAATGAATTGCTTGCGGATGTTTTTTACCTAGCACACAGGTAGGTGGTGGATGAATTGCTTGCAGATGTTTTTTTTACCTAGCACACAGGTAGGTGGTGGATGAATCGATTGGACTGGCCATGGATCCTTTCCTTTACCCCCGTGCCCTCAAAATGTTGACTTTAGTCTAAAAGTTCCACAGCTAAAAGGTTACCATGCAAGGGTATTTAGCGTTCTTCTGTTTCACGCCAATCCAATGGCAGCGCTCCAGATCCTCCGGTGATACATCCACGCCAAGCTCCTCCGATATCAGCTTGAACACGTAGCTGGAAATACACTATTTTTCCTCATCTTCCAGTAGGGACAATATTCTCATATTATTTTGTCTCGATCTGTTATCTAGCTGATCCAGTTCATCTTTCAAAAGGTCAATTTTGTTGTCTTGTTCATCCAGGTGCCTGCCTTGTATATGCATATCTGACACGATAGACTGTACTTTCATTTCGAGCAAATCTACTTTTTTCATAACAGTTTGTTTTGGTGAGCATTGTTTGCATTTTAGCTATGTTTTCTTGGACATGCTTCAGCTGTTCGTTGCTCTCATTTGTATCTCCAAGTTGTTCTTTATCTTTTCCTTTAAGGGAAGGCATGGTTTGTTGGGTTCAAGTCTCAGCGTCGCTTTACTCACAGATTGGTTTGATGTCATGGTCACCTAATAATCCCCAGTTTACAATTGGCTCATTCATCCCCCTCCTCTCCCCTGTAACTATTCCCCAGGTCGTTGCTGTAAATGAGAATGTGTTCTCAGTCAACTTACCTGGTAAAATAATGGAAAAATATAAAATAAAATAAATAAAAACTGACCACTCACTCTCTCCCAGTTGCGTGGGGATATATTGATATTTCAATTTTAAAGACTCAATTTAAACTATGTTGTCTGGCTTCTACATTTATTCACAGTTTTGACAATACAATCTTCCCATGCGCCTCTGAATGCTGCCATCTGAAATGCCATGTTCCGAGGGAAGCAGCTTATGGTGTACATTTTAGGAATCCCTCAGTCTCACCCTTGAGGCTTGATGATTTACTCAAGGGCTGAGGCTGACCTAAAATGGACAAAGCCATGGTTATGACTCCACTCAGCCATGTCATTGATCAGCTTTCAATTGACCTGATGCCTGTTGGGTTAAAAAACCTGCCTCATACCCTCACCCTCTTCCAGCAAACCACTTGTGCACCTGCCTGTGTGGTTGAGTGTTCTGCCTGAGTCAGCTTGAGCTCTGGACACTCCTCTGACATGGGGCTCACCAAGGGCTCATGGGTAATAAATCACCAGGCAGCTCACTTTACCAGAAGAACTTCAACTGGTAAGATAGCATTAGCATCTAACAGGGCCTTGAGTCGCTTTAGTTAGCGTAGAAACGTGGCACTGTAAATCATGGTCCTCTATTTTCAGACTTAGTGTTAGTGTAACATGAAATGGAGAGAAGTGTTGTTTTTTCCACAGTGTACAAAAATGTACCTTTGGTGACAAAATACCTTGTTTTGTGTGAAACTGTAAGCTATAACATGTAAAGTGATATATGACAGACCCTTTAGAATGTAACCTGAGCACTGTAATGACCCCTAACCCCCAAAACACGCACATACACAAATATGTTTACACACACGCATGCACATGCTTTCATTTTATTGCATGTCATTTAAGACGGTCCCAGTATGTCCACTGGGATTTTCCACTGGCCCATAACAATCTTGGAGTGGAAATTCCCAACCCCTGGTTCTGCAGTGTCAGGCTTAGGAGATATTAAAGTATCGGAAGCAGCATAGAAGTGTGCGACAAATACATTGACCTAGTTGGCGGACAGGTAGAGTTGTATTAGCTTTGCGACATTAGTTGTGATTGAATTATCAGCTCTCTTCAATTACTATGTAACAGGGACAGTTTACTGATGGAAATACAGGCTACCTGTGCTAAATGTAAAGCTGAAAAGGCCCAGGAATGGGATTCTACTAAGCTAACATATGGAATTGTTTTAAGATGGTCATACCAAGGATCATTTAGCCATTTGATTTAGAATTTTAGGACCCCTGTAGGTATCCCCAAAAAATACAAAAATATATTTTTATGAAACGTTGAATTTTGCCTTGCTGCTATTAGCCCATAGAAACACATTGAATAACAAATTCATACATATTAATTTGATTTCCTACGTGGGCATCGACTCTAGGGGGTTAACATATTTTATGCATTAGGTATTAAGTGGGTGGGGTTATATCCTGCCTGTTTGGCCCTGTCCGGGGGTATCATCAGATGGGGCCACAGTGTCTCCTGACGCCTCCAGTATTTATGCTGCAGTAGTTTGTGTCGGGGGGCTAGGGTCAGTCTGTTATATCTGGAGTATTTCTCCTGTCTTATCCGGTGTCCTGTGTGAATTTAAGTATGCTCTCTCCAATTCTCTCTTTCTCTCTCTCTGAGGACCTGAGCCCTAGGACCATGCCTCAGGACTACCTGGCATGATGACTCCTTGCTGTCCCTAGTCCATCTGGCCGTACTGCTACTCCAGTTTCAACTGTTCTGCCTGCGGCTATGGAACCCTGACTTGTTCACCGGACGTGCTACCTGTCCCAGACCTGCTGTTTTCTCTAGAGCCAGCAGGAGCGGTAGTGATACTCTCAATGATCGGCTATGAAAAGCCAACTGACATTTACTCCTGAGGTGCTGACCTGTTGCACCCTTGAAAACTACTGTGATTATTATTATTTGACCATGCTGGTCATTTATGAACATTTGAACATCTTGGCCAGGTTCTGTTATAATCTCCACCCGGCCCAGCCAGAAGAGGACTGGCCACCCCTCATAGCCTGGTTCCTCTCTAGGTTTCTTTCTAGGTTTTGGCTAGGGAGTTTTTCCTAGCCACCGTGCTTCTACACCTGCATTGCTTGCTGTTTGGGGTTTTAGGCTGGGTTTCTGTACAGCACATTGAGATATCAGCTGATGTAAGAAGGGCTATATAAATACATTTGATTTGATATTACATTTTGCTGCCTGTTGATCTTGTGTCATATAAATTTTTTCATGTTAACAGAAGAAATTGATGACTGTCTCTTCCATATCATATGGCCTTCAAGTCACATTCACTTAATGGGAACTTCACCCAACAGCCCCAATTTACCCTTGCCAAGAAGGCCTAGAAATTGCCGCTGCTCAACCACTCCAGCAGTCTTTATATTCTTCAAAGACATCTGGGGGGGTTTGCTGAGGGGTCTTACATTTCCATTGATTTACATGACGAAGAATAAAGACTGGCCACCCCATGAACCACAAAAATGAAACACTGAAAGTGTTCTGTCATGGGCTTAATTGACTCGCTTTTAAACCAGTTTTATGAAACATTTTTTTCTTATTATTTAAGTTACTCGCTCTTAAAGCAAATATACAAATTGAATGATGCATGTAATCACTCAAAGTTGGCCTTTGGTTGGAATAGTTATTTTTCAATGTTTCAGGTGTGGTTATTTATGTGCAAAGGTCTTGGTATTGTCACGAACCGGCTCGAAGTTCATAACAAAAAAGGGAGACAATGTGGAGAGAAATATATTTTGTTATTCCTTAACTAAAGTAAACTAAATACAATTAACAATAGTGTGTGTAGTCAGTAATCAGTAGTGTAAGTGAGTGTTTGCGTGCATAAATGAGGTAATGAGGGGTGTTGAAAGCAAACAAACAAACAAAACGGCCACAACCAAACTATGTGTGTCTGCATGGAGAAGAGTGAATGGGGAAGAGGTGTATTTATCCCGGGTCACACCCGGGCCCAGGTGTGTCCATTGTCGCTGACGACCCTCCCAGCTCTGCCCGCCGACATCCTAATAAGGAAAACAAGAGCAAAGAGAGAATACGGCAGACAGAGTGGGAGGGTCATCACCCCTCCCCATAAAACCAGAGACCAACAAGGACCCCAGAACACCATACCAGTCACACATAAGCAAATTGACCCAGCCTGCGTCCCAAATTGACCCAGCCTGAGTCCCAAATCCATGAGGGGTACGTGTTCATACTTCCACTTGCCACAGCCAACCTCATCCTCCCCAGACCTCAGCAAACTTTAAGAGGAAAGAAGAAAACAAGACCAGAAGGGAACATACAGGAGCGACAGAACAGGACAATACCAAACAAAATAAACAATGGTCAATCACGTAGACATTCAGGAACAGGGTGCACGAGAGAGCGCGTCAGCAACAAGCTCCAAGGAAACGAATGTCTCAGGGTCCTTCTCATTAAATTTTGGCAACAACTAAGTTTCCAACAATATCAAATGAGTCCAGGGCACGACCGAGAGGAGCGACCGCTAGATAAATCTGGGTCACCTTCCCAGAGCAAACTCCCCTGAGAGCTTTCCTTCCCTAACCAGCTGTAGCCACTCTGGTTGCAACTTGATTTTTGCACGCTCCAAATCCTGTTTAAATGCCAATTCCTTTTCATACTTTACACAATCATGCTCTAGCTGTAACAGAAGCAGTTCTTTCTGTTGTTCAAAAGACAGACCACTAGGTCTAACAGATGGGGCGGCCATTGTAACGAAACGGGGAGACGGCTGGGGAGGTGGCGAGTCCTCGGCAGAGGCTGCCCCAGGGGTAACTTCAAGAATACCACTCTCCATCAGATTGGCTTTCAATATCAACATAAGAATTCTAGACGTTTATCACTAATTTCAATCTTGTAGTGTTCAGCAATCTTCAACAGCTGTTCTTTAGTACATAATTCTAACAGTTCCTCTGATGGAAAGCAAATAAACTAATCTACGTAAGATGCCATAGCCACAAGTAAATACAAAAAAATAATAATCTTGCTCTTCCCCTCTGCTGAGCACACCAGACCACAAGAGAAATGACAATCACACGGCACCACAGAAGAGAGATGAGATATATATGGAGCTTCCCCAAAGCCTACAATAACTCAACCCTAGACTTCGTGCGGATTTGCGGTGGGTAATTACGCACTGTAGCCCGCTGGCAAGGAAAAATAAAAACAACCAGCACGCTGGCAGATTCCCCCAAGCCACGGATGTGCCCCCGAGACAAATGCTCAGTCCGCGGACACCACACAAAAATAAACAAAATAACTCTGCCCAACGTATTCCAAAGTGAAACACGTCGCTGAGCCTAACAGGGGAAAAATAAATGCTACAGCTCCGGGTAGTAAGTGTCACTACCCTACCCAAATCTCCCAGAGGTTCACAGCCGATTGTACTCACCTCCTCGGATCAATGTCCCAACAGCATGTAGAGCAAGAGTTTCCAGCCTGGGCAGGGGCCTGGAAACTAACCAATGTACTCTCTCCAACGTAGCACACAACAAACGATCCACCGCAGTGGCAAGTTTACCAAACAAACAAAGGCAACCAGTACTGGACAACAAACATTACAACTCAAAAGCTGTAACAAAAGATGCAAACAAAGCACCTTCAGAGTTTAACATGAACTCCACCTTTTCTCCCAAACACAACAGACATACTAGTAAGCCCAACAACACTAGTATTAGTCCTTCATCATGCAACAAAGTGCTATATGCCAAAATGTCTAGGAACCAACCTTATGATCCCGGACGAGCCTCCACTTGTCACGAACCGGCTCGAAGTTCGTAAGAAAAAGGGAGACAGTGGAGATAAGTAATAAGAAAATATGTTTATTAACTAAATACAATTAACAATGGTGTGTGTAGTCAGTAATCAGTAGTGTAAGTGAGTGTTTGCGTACATACATTTGATAATGAGGGGTGTTGAAAGGTGCAAACAAACAAACAAAATGCCACAACCAAACTCTATCAGTGTGTCTGCATGGAGAGAGTCTCCTCAATGAATGGGGAAGAGGTGTATTTATCCCGGGACACACCTGGGCCCATGTCGCTGACAACTCTCTCAGCTCCGCCCGCCGACATCCTAATAAGGAAAACAAGAGCAAAGAGAAATAATACGGCAGACAGAGTGGGCGGGTCATCACAGTATTCTCTCTGCTATTGTCAACGAGCATGTACTCTGATGCACTAGTGCACACGTAGACCACATGGTCCTCAGATCAGAAAATATATTCAATGATAAACAGGTGAGCATGTTGTGTTACTATATATTTTACAACAACATGACAGGAGGGTTTAAACATTGTTATGTGGTGGATGGAAGGAAGATGTTCCCTCTGGCTACTGTCCTCTCTGAGAAGATTAGATGTGGATCAATCTAGTGAACACTTATACAACACCTTGGGGATTTTTGTGACAACTGATCAAAGCAAGAATAGCTCATAGTAACAGATGGTTCATGAGAAGATCATGTGCTAATGATTGATCAATATGCTGTATTTGCTGACTGGGATGTGACCCCTGGAATGGCCAACACATTTTCAGTCATATAGTGTTGTAGTCTTCCCTGATTGGCCCGTGGGGGACCAGAACAAGGGCATTATTGCATAAACAGATATAAAACAATTAATGACATGATCTGAGAAGTCGTTAGAGAGATGCACATTTAAAAATCGGAATTTGAGTAATACCATCGTGCCCAGTGAAAACGATCGCAAAATTAAGCACAAATGAACCCACAAGTTCAGCAAGCACAAGCAGAAAATAAATGCACACAGTTTAACAGGGAGGTGGGGTAAAACACAAAAAAGGCTGGCTTAAACAAACACATCCCAGCCAAGGAATGCTGGTATATGAATTCATCAAACACAAAGAAAAACTGAACAAAAGAAAGTTAAACGACTATGCAAACTAATCAACATTATCTGCTCATGGACGTCATAAGCACTGGTGGAAAAAGTACCCAACTCTCATACTTGAGTAAAAGATACCTTAACAGAAAATGACTCAAAGTAAAAGTGAAAGTCACCAAGTAAAATACTATTTGGTTTAAAATATACTTAACTATAAGAAGTAAATGTAATTGCAAAAATATATTTAAGTGTCAAAAGTAAAAGTACAAGTATAAATAATTTCAAATTGTTTATTTTAAGCAAACCAAACGGCACAATTTTCTTTTATTTTCTTTTATTTACGGATAGCCAGGGAAACACTCCAACACTCAGACATCAATTACAAACAAAGCATTTGTGTTTAGTGAGTCCTCCAGATCAGAGGCAGTAGGAATGACTGGGGATGTTCTCTTGATAAGTGTGTGAATTGGACTATTTTCCTTTCCTGCTAAGCATTCAAAATGTAACGAGTAATTTTGGGTGTCAGGGAAAATGTGTGGAGTAAAAAGTACATAATTATGTTTTGGAATGTAGTGAAGTAAAATTAAAAGTTGTCAAAAATATAAATAGTAAAGTACAGATACCACAAAAAACTACTTAAGACGTATTTTAAAGTATTTTTACTGAAGTACATTACACCACTGGTCATAAGTGTGAACTCTCGATTTGACTTACTGAAGAAAATATGTTATATTTTCTTTCTTACTCTATTCTTTGTAGAGGATACTGTAATTAATTTATTGACAAGAGCACTGGGTCTCCATCTTGCTAACCTGACCATCTTCCAGAACACATGTCAGTGGCACATTTTGGAACTAGTCCTTCGGGCTTTGGACCAGGAAAGCTCATGCAATGACTGGAGATGGTTCCTAGAAACTGTATGAGGAGCGTGATCCTCTCAATGTGTTTATCACATACTGTATAAGTTGTCAGACAGACTGTAACTTGGCCAACGCTGGTATGTGGCCATTGATATTGATGTGCTCTTGAAGATGTTCGGGTCCTCTTGCCAAAAGCTTGTGAAAATACAATGAAAGTACTGACGGTTCAATCTCATTGCTCTCCTTGTGCTGCATTTTTCCAACACAATTAGCCGCCGTTGCCGCCGTTGCCTACTTATTACCCATTCATCATGCCTTTTAGTTTTTCATCCCATGGCAGCATCTATAGCTTCAGTTTGATATGGAGACACTAGGGCTCTTGTCACCACAATTCAAATGAACTATCAAGTTCGGATCACTAGCTCTTTGCTTGCCTGCTTTCCCTTCACCAACTACCGCCTGTCTCTGCTTTCTATTCTTGCAAGCTAACAATTCTGTGCACTTGTCATGCAAGAGAGATGTCCACATTGCTGTGTCAAATGCTGGCACACAAGCCTGTGGAAGACAGAAGACACTCTCTTGGATTAGTTTGTCAAGCATCAGCCTTGCTTTAATGATCTTTGTAAGCGACTTACTCCTTGTGTGTGAAGACTTCATTGTGAACTTGGCCAATGGAGAAATTGTCCTTGAACACTGAGGCTAGGACTCCTCGCCGAGTAAGACATTTTCCAAATCAAAACATCCACTGAATCAAAACATCTTCAGTCTTCTTCAACTGTAACTTAATTATATATTTGTTCTTCAAAACCACGCATTCAATGGATGCAGGCCAACTAACCCAGAAGGGGTCATATATAGGCCTACAGTCAGTATCTACACAGCTACAGTATATGCCAAAAGTCTAAACTCTAAGCGCTCCCGACCCCCCTGCTCAATGATATTAGAAAGAATGAGAAAATGACACCTGGGAAAACATTGCATTGAGGAGCGCTCATGCTTGGCCTGGTGTCCGTGTCACACACTCCACGTCTTATGAAGCTGTGCTAGCAGATTAGCATTCTGGTGACATGAGAGGGTAACATGAACCGGGGGCCTCACCATTCCTATGTATCTGAAACCAGAGTTGGTAAACATCTATTCCCTTGAATTCTCATGCCGCTGCCAGAGATGGGTCATATAAAGTTGCTGGGGGGCCACTTGGATAGGGTGACTTGGGAATGCCAACACTGGTAGGATGAGATTCCTTTGTGCTGGGGTCCACACGAAGGACACGCTTCAGTTGGGCATCTCATGCGTTTCGACTTACATGTAGGACACTTGTGGATTCAGCTTGCTAAACCAAGAATGGTGGTCAAGCATGGTGGTAGTATTGTGATGGTTTGGGGATGCTTTACTGCCTCAGGACAAGGACGACTTGCCATCATAGAAGGAACCATGAATTCTGGTCTGTATCAGAGAATTCTACAGGAAAATGTCAGGCCATCTGTACATGAGCTAAAGCTGAATTGCAGCTGAGTCATGCAGCATGACAATGATCCAAAACAAACAAGCAAGTCTACATCAGAATGACTGAAAAACAACAAATGTAAAGTTTTGGAATGGCCTAGTCAAAGTCTAGACCTAAACGCGGTTGAGATGTTGTGGCAGGACCTGAAACGAGCAGTTCCTGCTCAAAAACTCACAAATGTCGCTGAGTTAAAGCAGTTCTGCATGGAAGAGTGGGCCAAAAATCCTCCACAGTGATGTAAGAGACTGATCAACAACTACAGGAAGTGCTGGGTTGCAGTCATTGCAGCTAAAGGTGGCAAAACCAGTTATTGAGTGTAAGAGGGACATTTGTTTTTCAAACAGGGGCAATGGGTGTTGCATAACTTTGTTTACATTTTTTTAAAGAAATAAGTACATGTTTTTTTGTGTTCTTTTTTCACTCATGTTCCCTTTATCTAATATTAGGTTTTGGTTGAATAGCTGATAACATTCAGTGTCAAAAATGGTATATACTGTAATGTAATATTATGAGGATTGCTATTATGATTACATTTCAGAGTAAGTTTTAAAAACTCTGATATTGACAAGATCAGAGATGTACTGTATGTAACAAATCAATTGAAATCAAGTTTAATTTGTCACATGCCCGTAGACAACGGGCGTAGACTAACAGTGAATTGCTTACCTACGGGTCCTTTCTAACAATGAGTTAAAGATAATATACAAAATAAAATAAGAAATGGTGACAAAATGAATAAATACACAGTGAAGAATTAATAAATAGGGAGTATAAAATAACATAGCTATATACAGGGAGTACCATTACCGAGTACAAGGTAATTGAGGAAGCTTTGTACTGTAAATATACACTACCGTTCAAAAGTTTGGGATCACTTAGAAATGTCCTTGTTTTGAAAGAAAAGCACATTTTTTGTCAATTAAAATAACATCAAATTGATCAGAAATACAGTGTAGACATTGTTAATGTTGTAAATGATTATTGTAGCTGGAAACGGCTGATTTTTTATGGAATAAGTACATAGGCGTACAGAGGCCCATTATCAGCAACTATCACTCCTGTGTTCCAATGGCACATTGTGTTAGCTAATCCAAGTTTATCATTTTAAAAGGCTAATTGATCATTAGATAACCATTTGCATTTATGTTAGCACAGCTGAAAACTGTTGTTCTGCTTAAAGAAGCAATAAAACTTGCCTTCTTTAGACTAGTTGAGTATCTGGAGCATCAGCATTTGCGTGTTCGATTACAGGCTCAAAATGGCCAGAAACAAAGATCTTTCTTAAGTTTATTCTTGTTCTGAGAAATTAAGGCTATTCCATGCGAGAAATTGCCAAGAAACTGAAGATCTCGTGCAACGCTGTGTACTACTCCCTTCACAGAACAGTGCAAACTGGCTCTAACCAGAATAGAAAGAGGGGTGGGAGGCCCCGGTGCACAACTGATTAAGAGGACAAGTACATTAGTGTCTAGTTTGAGAAACAGATGCCTCACAAGTCCTCAACTGGCAGCTTCATTAAATAGTACCCGCAAAACACCAGTCTCAACGTCAACAGTGAAGAGGCAACTCCGGGATGCTGGCCTTCTAGGCAGAGTTCCAAAGAAAAAGCCATATCTCAGATTGGCCAATAAAAAGAAAAGATTAAGATGGACAAAATAACACAGACACTGGACAGAATAAGATTGGAAAAAAGTGTTATGGACAGACAAATCTAAGTTTGAGGTAACAAAGAAAGAACATTCATGAGACTTTGCAATAGATGCTGAAGGAGTGCTTGACGCCATCTGGCAAGCATGGTGGAGGCAATGTGATGGTCTGGGGGTGCTTTGGTGATGGTAAAGTTGGAGATTTGTACAGGGTAAGAGGGATCTTGAAGAAGGAAGGCTATCATTCCATTTTGCAACCCCATGCCATACCCTGTGGACGGTGCTTAATTGGAGCCAATTTCCTCCTACAACAGGACAATGACCCAAAGCACAACTCCAAACTATGCCATAACTATTTAAGGAAGAAGCAATCAGCTGGTATTCTGTCTTTAATGAAGTGGCCAGCACAGTCACTGGATCTCAACCTTATTAAGCTGTTGTGGAAGCAGCTTGACCGCATGGTAAGTAAGAAGTGCCCATCAAGCCAATCCAACTTGTGGGAGGTGCTTCAGGAAGCATGGGGTGAAATCTCTTTTGATTACCTCAACAAATTGACACCTATAATGCGAAAGGTCTGCAAGGCTGTAATTGCTGCAAATGGAGGATTCTTTGACGAAAGCAAAGTTTGAAGGACACAATAATTATTTCAATTAAAAATCATTATTTATAACCTTGTCAACGTCTTCACTATATTTCCTTTTGATTTTGCAACTCATTTCATGTATGTGTTCATGGAAAAGAAGAACATTTCTAAGTGACCCCAAACTTTAGAATGGTAGTGTAGGAGTAAAGTGACTAGGCAACAGGATACATAAATCAAAATCAAATCAAGTTTATTTTATATAGCCCTTCGTACATCAGCTAATATCTCGAAGTGCTGTACAGAAACCCAGCCTAAAACCCCAAACAGTAAGCAATGCAGGTGTAGAAGCACGGCGGCTAGGAAAAACTCCCTAGAAAGGCCAAAACCTAGGAAGAAACCTAGAGAGGAACCAGGCTATGAGGGGTGGCCAGTCCTCTTCTGGCTGTGCCGGGTGGAGATTATAACAGAACATGGCCAAGATGTTCAAATGTTCATAAATGACCAGCATGGTCAAATAATAATCAGGAGTAAATGTCAGTTGGCTTTTCATAGCCGATCATTAAGAGTATCTCTACCGCTCCTGCGGTCTCTAGAGAGTTGAAAACAGCAGGTCTGGGACAGGTAGCACATCCGGTGGACAGGTCAAGGTTCCATAGCCGCAGGCAGAACAGTTGAAACTGGAACAGCAGCAAGGCCAGGTGGACTGGGGACAGCAAGGAGTCATCATGCCCGGTAGTCCTGACGCATGGTCCTAGGGCTCGGGTCCTCAGAGAGAGAGAAAGAAAGAAAGAGAGAAGGAGAGAATTAGAGAGAGCATACTTAAATTCACACAGGACACCGGATAAGACAGGAGAAGTACTCCAGATATAACCAACTGACCCTAGCCCCCCGACACATAAACTACTGCAGCATAAATACTGGAGGCTGAGACAGGAGGGGTCAGGAGACACTGTGACTGTAGCAGCAGCGTACAGTATATGCAGATAATGTAGTGAGTTAGGGCAAAAAATTTGCCAATGCAGGTAGTCCGGGTAGCCATTTGATTACCTATTTAGCAGTCTTGTTTAGAAGCTCAGATGCCAAGCAGTTGCCACATCAAGCAATGATGCAGCCAGTCAAGATGCTCTCAATGGTGTCGCTGTAGACATTTTTGAGAATCTGATACATTCCTATACAGTAAAGATGCATCCAAAATGTAGTTGCTGGGGTCTTTTTAATGAGAACATTTTAAAACAGTGTAATGGACTGTCATTTACAGTACTTTAGCATATTACATTCAAAGGGCAATTTTGAATCATCCCTTATGGAAAAAATTTCATGTGAACACATGATCGCGTGTGATCTCATGTGATCACCTGTGATTTAATTTGTAGTTAATGTGATAACATGTGAACACACGTGAGAACATGATCGCATGTGAAATGAATGTGAAATAAATGTGACAACATGGGGATGCAACATTTCAACATGTGATAACATGAAACTTGACAACATTTGAGCACATTTGAATACCCATATGTCAAATGTAATTAAGAATATTTTACTTTCAAAGGCACAATTTACATTAATTTAATTTAAACAGTCATAGTCCCCTGAAGATTTTGTCTAGTTAATGGTTTGTTCAAGGGATGTTTCGTCATGGTCCCCTGTAAGGTTTTGTCTAGTTGTGGTGAAAATATGTTAAATCTACAACGAATGACTGTATTTTTACAGCTACATTCAGGTGTTCATGGACAGTATGCTGGTTACTTTGGACTCAAACTCACAACCTCTTGGTTCCTAGCTACCTGTAGTACCTGCTGCGCCACCAGGTCTGTAGCACAACTGGAGATTAGCATGAATACATATCTGCACTTTGCCTAAAGTTGCAGTAAAAATAAAGTAAATATATAAAACAACTTGGTGTTATTTCTATTTAAATGACAGTATGCTGCTGTATTCTTCTTTCAATTAGTGTAAAAAGACTGGTATAGTTTTATACTGTGACCACACTTGGGACTCAGTCTTAAATGGGATTTGAACAGATAACCTCTTAGTTGCTAGCAACCTGAAATATCCTGCCACAGTGCAGATACACCACCAGACCTGTGAGCCTAACAGAAATATGGCCATAGACTTATTTGCGCGAATGCATTTTGCACTTTGCTAAATGCTAAATGCTGCCCAAAATCAAGTAAATCATTTTCCAATTATCACCACCAATGTCACATCAACGTAAAACTAGCAGTGCTCAAGGACACTTGAGATAGAGTATATATAAACTATTTGGAAAATTGAACTTGCAACCTCTTGGTTGGGAGTATATCGATGTAGTGATTGGTTTGACAGTGTCAGAGGTGGAACTGATTTAGAGCTATCAAAGCCACAAGTGGCTCCTGGAATTATACCTCAATCTGACATTGCCATTGGCTGCACAGAGTCACATTTCATCAGACATCCCATGCAGCATTAATTTTTTTCATTTGTAAATATTTTGATATATCCTACACCTTCTCCTTCTGAACTTCTAACATGAGCTGGGAGGATGTGGCTTCGTGACAATGATCGCAAGAGTGGCTGCTCGCCGATTTGACGGCTCCAACACAGATGCATTTCCGCTATGCAGGTGTCTGATTTTGCCGGATAAAGCTTAATCTGATTGAATCTAGGCCCTAAATGCAATTGCAAGTGAGGCATGCCAAGTACCCAGCTACATTGCGATTGACAGTAAATATATAGCAAAACACTAACACTTATTACTTTAGAAATGTACCGTATAATGACTCTTAAATTTACCACAAAATTAACAGCAATGGCTAACAAAGTAGTTTAAATGTTATCACATGTTGAACCAAATGATTGCCAATGTGGAAAATAATTTGAAATCATGTGAAAACATGTATTTTTGGAACATTTCACATTTTTCTTGAAACACTCACATGATCACATTTGAAACCCATCTGGGATTTGAACCTGCAACCTCTGGATTAGAAGTGCACTAATCTTTCTGAGGAGCCACAAAGACTAGTATTCCCTTACGATTCATTACCTATAATACATCTCTACACGAAGCAAAAGAGTGCCATTTACACTGCTAGTTTTTTTATTATATATATACTTTTTACCCCTTTCTCTCTCCAATGGGTAGTTACAGTCTTGTCCCATCACTGCAACTCCGGTATGGACTTGGGAGAGGCAAAGGTCGAGAGCTGTGCATCCTCCAAAACACAACGCAGCCAAGCCACACTGCTTCTTGACACAATGGCTGCTCAACCCAGAATCACCAATGTGTCAGAGGAAACACTGTACACCTGGCAACTGTATCAGCGTGCATGTGCTTGGCCCGCCACATGAGTCGCTAGAGAACGATGGGACACGACATCTTGGCTGGCCAAACCCTCCCCTAACTCAATTGTGCACCACCCTATGGGTCTCCTGGCTGCGACACAGCCTGGACTCAAACCTGGATCTCTAGCAGCACAGCTAGCTAGCACTGCGATGCAGTGCCTTAGACCACTGCGTCACTCATACTGTTATTTTAGTCAGCTACTCTGACTATTCTCTCATCATTGATTTAATTGACTTATTTCAGCAATTTGAGGGTTTTCTGTAAGGTTGTCTAATGTTGGTGGGGTATATTATTTTGTTTTAATGCTACTCCTAAATCACTATGATAAATATAATAGTTTTCCTTGAGTGTATTTTTAGCAAAGTTGAAATTCACTTTGAGGTCCAAAGTGTAGGAATACTGGTGAAATCAGTTAAAGAAACAGCCATGGTGGAGTAGCAGGAAGATCTGAATGGCGTAAACCAAGAGGTTGTCAGTTGAAATCCAAGGTAAGGATATGTTGAATAATAATTACTGTAAAAACAAACATACATATGTAGTCATTTAAGTTGAGAACGATATGTTAAAACTCTGTGTGTGTATCATAACAACTCATTTTTGGTTGCAGGGTATCACCTGTGAAATCTCATGTGTAAATTTTGGTTTATGTTTTCACATGTGTAAATCCACATCTGAAACTTAATGTGAAATATCATAAAATGTGAAGTGTTCCAAAACCACATGGTTACACATGTGGAAATGTCACACATTTCCACTTGTAAAATCATGTGGTTTTTCCATAAAGGATGTATCTTGCATTTTTCGCTATTTTATTAACTGGTTGTTATAACAACTAAATTGAGAAGATACACAATACAGTGGATTCAGAAAGTATTAAGACCCCTTGACTTTTTCCACATTTTGTTACGTTACAGCCTTATTCTAAAATGGATTAAATAAATAAAAAATCCTCCTCAATCTACACGCAATACCACATGACAAAGCGAAAACAGCTTTCTAGAAATGTTTGCACATTTATTAAAAATACAAAACAGAAATACCTTAATTACATACAGTACCAGTCCATATTAATGTCAGGGATTTTGGAATGAACTGTTCAATGAGCAGGTGTCCACATACTTTTGGTCATTATGTTGTGTTTTGGTGATTCAATTAATGTTCACATGGTATTTCACAGTAAACTCATATTTGGATATACGGTTGTCTGGTGAAAGATGAATGCATAATAAAAGGTTTTGAATATAATACTTGCTGCATTACAAGTGTTACCAGTTTGGAGTTTTGTACTAAGAGTTTAGAAAATTCACCACATACTTGTAACAATATCACCAAATCGATTTGAATAAAACTGTATGATATACAGTATTCAATAAGAGGCTTACTTGCATAGTCTATGAAACTGTATATTTCTCTCTCACTCTATGTTAGTGTGTTTTTTAGAGTTTATGTGTGTGTGTTCAGTCTGAACAGAACAATCAATGAAAGTGTTCGATGTTCAGCGTTATTAAGACGCCAGCACTGAGGTGAGTGGTCCCTAACCTATTTCAGCTAACAAAGCTACCAGAGGGAGATAGCCTGTCTCTTTGTCTGCCTTTTGTATACTCCAGATAAAAGGTGGAAATAGACAAAGGCATTTAGAAACACTAGCCAAAAGCTAAACACCAGGAAACCTGATCAGTTGTCTGAGAAATGAGTAAAAGAGAAGAGAAGTCATGTCCAACAGGCATGGATATGCTCTTCCAGTTGCATGACAATGTGAGAAACCTATTACAGGAATGAAAATATCTTTGGTATTGTAAGCAACCCTCTGATAACCAGGTGGTGAATCGCATCTCTGCATGTCTGGCAGACATATCAGTGTGGATGACGGATCACCACCTCAAGCTGAACCTCGGCAAGACGGAGCTGCTCTTCCTCCCGGGGAAGGACTGCCCGTTCCATGATCTCGCCATCACGGTTGACAACTCCATTGTGTCCTCCTCCCAGAGTGCTAAGAACCTTGGCGTGATCCTGGACAACACCCTGTCGTTCTCAACTAACATCAAGGCGGTGACCCGTTCCTGTAGGTTCATGCTCTACAACATTCGCAGAGTACGACCCTGCCTCACGCAGGAAGCGGCGCAGGTCCTAATCCAGGCACTTGTCATCTCCCGTCTGGATTACTGCAACTCGCTGTTGGCTGGGCTCCCTGCCTGTGCCATTAAACCCCTACAACTCATCCAGAACGCCGCAGCCCGTCTGGTGTTCAACTTTCCCAAGTTCTCTCACGTCACCCCGCTCCTCCGCTCTCTCCACTGGCTTCCAGTTGAAGCTCGCATCCGCTACAAGACCATGGTGCTTGCCTACGGAGCTGTGAGGGGAACGGCACCTCCGTACCTTCAGGCTCTGATCAGGCCCTACACCCAAACAAGGGGACTGCGTTCATCCACCTCTGGCCTGCTCGCCTCCCTACCTCTGAGGAAGTACAGTTCCCGCTCAGCCCAGTCAAAACTGTTCGCTGCTCTGGCACCCCAATGGTGGAACAAACTCCCTCACGACGCCAGGTCAGCGGAGTCAATCACCACCTTCCGGAGACACCTGAAACCCCACCTCTTTAAGGAATACCTAGGATAGGATAAAGTAATCCTTCTAACCCCCCCTCCCCCCCTTAAAAGAGTTAGATGCACTATTGTAAAGTGGTTGTTCCACTGGATATCATAAGGTGAATGCACCAATTTGTAAGTCGCTCTGGATAAGAGCGTCTGCTAAATGACTTAAATGTAAATGTAAAGCACTCCATCATTCCTTCAAATTTAGAAAAGTGTGCCTACAGGCAATGGAACTCCCTGCGACTATATGGATCATGTAGGGAAAATGGTACATTATGGTAATGAATTATGAAAACAAGCTTTTAAATGTCAGAGAAGTTATATACTGTCACAGTGGAATGATATTGGGACCTGTATTTTATGCCCTGAGAGTTTTTGTCAACAGATCTCTTCGTACCTAATGGAAAGTCCTCTGCAGTCTAGTCCAAGTTTATGACAATAACTTTACCCTAGGAGATAAATATGTATTTTCTGGTATTCCCATGTTTGTCTTTTTAGCTGTTCCATACCAGAAAATCCTTACATGGTATGGTTTCAAGTCATGTATTCACATTAACATTTTTGGAGCTCTTGTAATGCATGCTGCTGAAATACCTTGCAAAGGCTATCTCACAGTGCTCAAAACACACACACACACCCTCTCCCTATATGCACAGCATGCATACAAGACATTTTCATACTCAGTTTGTGCCCGACATGAAATAACATTTAATAAGCGGGTTGTGCTCCAAATTCCTGGTTGGTAAAGTTGAGATATGGGGCTTTGTGCTGTGTCAAATGGGGAGGCTTTCTTAGTTGATGCGCAGGGGCTTGATCCCAGACCTCACATGTGACAGCTTTCTCATCAATCATTCCATATTCTTAAATAAACTTTTGACTCATAATCCCCATCCTGCTGTTGCTATCCCTCTGTGTCGAAACATGTTTGCTTTTCCCATTTTTAGGCACATTGTCATGTTAGGTTGCGGAGTAACCAAGCCGTTTGTGATGGCAGGCACTCGTGGTCCAGACGGGGATCTAAATTGCAGGTGGACCCATTGTTCTGGTAAGATTAGAACTTTAAGTAGGAGGGCCTTGCCTTTTGTTTTGGTTCTCCGTCGCCACACAGGAATATGAGAGCTCTCAATCAGCTTAATAGTTTGGAGTTTTTCACAGTTTTCCATTAAAGGACTCAATACTTTCCTCACTTTTGTTGTTTTCTGTACTTTCCTTACTGTTGTTCTTTTCCCCTGTACTCGTGGCAGACAGGCAGATGTTTGAAAGCGATAGCAGCAGAACATCATGACATCTGTCACATCTTTTCCTAGTGCCTATGTATGACCTCACACTGAGGAGGTGTTTAACGTTGATTGGGGACCTTCCTCTCGATAGCAAAATCCCCGCTGGTTTCTGATTGGGGCTTGCCAGGTTTCAATCGAGGAGGTTCTGTCCCCAGTGAGGCATCCCCACCCTCATCTCCATGGAGCTGGTGCTGACTATTAAAAATACTTATGCTCTTATGTTTACCCTAACTTATTTTCTCTGCCTTCTCTTCTCTTCTCTCTTTATTTTCCTATGTTCTTTTTCTCCTCTCCTTTCTGTTCTTCTCCCTTCTTCGTCTCCGGTTACCATCCAGTAGAGAGAGCTCAAGCCTGAGGCTTTTTTAGCTCATCCCAAACACACCTCTATTCAGCCGAGAGGAGAAGGCCCAGCCCAGATCAAGTGGATTAAATAACAGTTTTGGAGAAAAAGAACAACCATTTAGCTGCTCCAAGTCAGGGAGACGGGACAGGAGGGTTGTCATGGTCAAGAGTCGTGGCTTGGCGGAGGGGTGGGGACCCCTCCCCAAACTAATCCCTTGACTAGATGTCAACATTAAGTGGCTAATCTAGAAATGTTCAAGAAGCTTACGCTTAACTGATCGGACTCCATGCGCTCCGGCGCACTGTGCTGTGTGTTGTGAGCAAGGCTGCTGCTTACTGTATGGTTAGGCCAAGGCTGGAGGCTTATGCAGGCAAATCAAAGCCAGATGGGGTGAGGACTCAGAGTGCGTTGCTCTGTAGAGTTCTGTAGAGTTGAGTTCTCAGGGTGGACAGAACAGCAGTTAACCTGGGGTGGAACAATAACAGGTCGAGCTGCAAATGAAAGGTGACAGGTGGGGTTCAGTGAGGTGAGATGACGTTTTTGTTCGTGTGAAATCCGAAGAAACAGATGCGCGGGTGTGCAATGTGAGTCGTCCTATAGAGTCTTTTGTGCAGCAGCGTGTGGAAAAGGGTACACACAGCCACATGTACTGGAGAGTATCTGATCGGGTTAGGTCAACAAGACGGGTTTAACAGTTTCACACAATATCCTGACAACGCACACACGTTTTATTTTACCCCTTGTCTAAAATGTTGCATAGTTTTACTGAGTAATAGGGTACATTTGATAGATGGAGATGCTTTGATGGCATGCTGAACTCAGCCCACAAACTTTTGGCTTTTTGTGTTGGGTTACTACTTTAATTTTAACAAATAAAACATTTTCAAGAACTTAGACCCACATGTTGGTCCACATGTAATTTCATGTCAATATGGGAAAACGTGTGCGGATCTCCTTTTTTAATAAAATCTCACTCAAATCTCACTCAACACACTATACTTTTTTCCATATATTTTTTAAGACACATTACACCACATAATAAAATATCACTCAACTTCACTGCACTTTAATTCCTTGGATGCCATTCAGAAGTCATGATAACAGATAACAGGAAATCACTCGGCATCTTGGGAATTCATGTTCATCTGGCTGTCATTGTCAGGTAGTACCAATCACCCCAAAACAAAACAAAAGTACCCCAAACAGGTACCCAAAATAACCCCAAAAGTACCCAAACAGATACCCAAAAATTGATACCCAAAAGAACCTAAAATGACCCAAAAGTGCCCAAACAACTCAAAACAGTTTCCCCCCAAAAAACAAAAGACCCCAAAAGTACCCCAAACAGGTACCTACAATTCCCCCCCAACATCAAAAGTACCCCAAACAGGTACCCCAAATAACCCCAAAGTACCACAAACAACCTAAAACAAGTGCAAAAAATAACCCAAAAGTATCCAAATCAACCCCAAACAGGTACCCAAAACAACCCAAAAGTAACGCAAAGAACATGAAACAGGAACTCAAATTAACTCAAAAGTATCAAACAGGTACCCCAAAGAACCCCAAATAAAACCAAATAGGTACCAAAATAACCTAAAAGAATCCAAAATTACCCCATACAACCCCAAACAGGTACCAAAAAGAACCCAAAAGTACCCAAACAAACCCCAAACAGGTACCCAAAAGAACCCAAAAATACACAAAAGTACCCCAAACAGATACCTAGAACCGACAAGAATCCAAAAGTTCCCAAAACAAGCCAAAACAGGTACCCAAAATTACCTAAATCAACCCAAATGAGGTACCTAAAAGAACCCCCCCCCCCCCCAAAAAAACAGCAAATAGGTACCCCAAATAACCTAAAACAACCTCAAATAGGTACCTAAAAGAGTGTAAAATAACCCAAAAGTAACTCAAACAGGTACCCAAAAGAACCCAAAACAGGTACCCATTACAACCCAAGAGTAAACATAATAACTCCAAAGAGGTACCCGAAAGAATCTCAAAGTACCAAAAAAGAAGCCAGAAACAGGTACAGAGAACAACCCAAAAGAACACAAAAGTGCCCAAACAACACTAAACAGGTACCAAAAAGACCCAAAAGTACCCCAAACAACCACAAACAGGTACCCAAAAAGAACCCACAAGTAACCCAAACAGGTACGCATAAGAACCACGAACAACCCAAAACAGGTACCAAAAAGAACACAAAATTACCCCCAAAAGAATACAAAAGCACCCTAAAAAAGGGGGACAGAGCAGCCAACTTCCACAGAAACTGCCTGCTCTGCACACCTGAAGGGCTCCATAGTGGTACTGCATCTCAGTGCTAGAGGCATCACTACAGACCCTGGTTCAATTCCATGCTGTATCACAACCGGCTTTGATTGGGAGTCCCATAGGGCGGTGCACAATAGGCCCAGCGTCATACGGGTTAAGGTTTGGCCGGGGTAGGCTGTCATTGTAAATAAGAATTTGTTCTTAACTGACTTGCCTAGTTAAATTTAAAAAAGGAGAGTCTAGGTCATTCACTCACTTACTCACCCAGTCACCCAGCTCTAGGCCTCACACAGCTCTACCTGCACACACCAGAGGCCCAGTGGGTCAAAGGAAAAGGGGGACTGAGCATCCAACCTCCACAGAGGCTGCATGCTGTGTACCCCTGAAGGACAGTGTATGCCACCCAGCTCTAGCCCTCAGCCAGCCCTCCCTCCACACACCAGAGGCCCAGTAGGCAAAAAAAGGGGACAGAGCAGCCAACCTCCAAAGAGGCTGCCTGCATTGTGCCCCTGAAGAACAGTGTCACTCACACACCTACTAATATGGGCCTTCTCCCTAGGGCCTGCTTGATCTCTAGTCAGGCCACCACTGTGATCTGGTGACCTCACCCCCACTTGAGGCACCACTGTCTGACCTCCAGACCCTACACTCCCTGCTCTGCCCTCTCCCTGGGCCTAAGAGTCCATCTTACCCCCACACATGGAACTCCATTTTTTCACTCCATAGCCTAAGTACAGACCTTCAGGCCTATACTCCTTGTCCGCTTTGCTCTGTCCTGCCTGCCCTCTCTTTGAGCCTTTTTGGGTACCTGTTTGGGGTTGTATGGGGTTCTTTTGGGTATCTGTTTGGGGTTATTTTGGGTACTTTTGTGTTATTTGGGGTACTTTCTGGTTCTTTTGGGTACTTTTGTTTTTAGGGGGTACCTGCTTGTGGTTGTTTGGGGTTCCTTTGGGTAATTTTGTGTTCTTTTGAGTTCTTTTGGATACTTTATGGTTGTTTTGGGTACTGATTTGATGTACTTTTTGGTTGTTTTGGGTTGTTTGGGGTGATTAGTAGGTCCCTCTTTGGCAGCCATCAGACCACATAGGTTCCTTCACATTATTATTGCCGCCTATTCATTGCAAACACTTGAAAATGTTTCCACTGTAATTATTGGACGCAATAGTCAATAGAAGATATTTCTCTGTGTTTGCTTATTCTTCATTTATTTGGTTTGAGAAGAGGTTCACATTCAGAACAGGTTTTCTGATGGTCACTGAGCTGCCATTTTCATACTCTGTTTAATTTGTCACTGGCTCAAAATTGTAAGAAAGCAGTCATCAAAATCAATATTGTTTGACCCACATGATAGTTTTGGAATTGTGTGTGTCTGTATTTCATTCTGCTTCCAATAGTCATTATACATTGTCATTTACAGAACATAGTCCAATTATTATAAACCAGTGTTACCTGTCATGTAAGACTGGTTGTCATAGCTAGTTCTAACTGGCATCATCCAGCTTCAAATGACAAGGTTTTTTATCACAATGCCAATTAACTCACCACATATTTCTATACAATCCACTCAATCTTATGCAATGTAATGGAATACTTATTTCAATTGACACAGCCCAATATTGTTCTATTGACTCGCCAAGCAGTGTCAGGACAAAGACTCTTGACTGGAAGCCAATCAGTCATTCAGAGTGAATCAGCCAAGAACCTGTTGGGGCTGAAACAACAGTAATTTTTTGTGAGAGAAGGACCTTGTCACACTGTTTACATGCAGTGTAATTCGTTTGAGATGGCAGGTTTTCAACACACCCTGTAAGTACTCCACACATTACAGACCAACTGTGTGTTTACTGTACCAAATGTGCTACACACAAGGACACAGATTGGTTGAGTTTGCACAGCTAACATGGTTCTGACTGTAGAAAAACATCTTGTTCTGTTCGGTAAGGAATCAGTTTTGCTTACAGACCCGAGGAAAGTTGCTGAGGTTGATATCAACTATTGTGGCCCTTCAGTAGTCAAAAAGACTTGAATTAAATGCCTGGCAAAACTCACAACTCCCATTTCCTCCATTAAAATGTGTGTACATATCTTGGTTAATCTGTTAAAAGTTGTTTTACTTCCACACAATCTCTCCTCTCCTGTGTTGGTTGGATTAACTCAAAACAATGGAGCAACTGAAGAAATAAAGAATCATAGTCCTCTTCAGAGAAGGAAAGATCATGCAATTAAAACATAGCTGAAATGCAAAATTCCTCATGTACATAATTTTATATTAGGCAACACTATGATAAGGAACACTGACATTAGAGAGAGAAAGACAGAGGTTGCAACATACTCTGTTTCACGGATATACTGTCTGAGTCCATACAGCCAGTTGGGTTCTCAGTCCATTGCGCAAAGAGGAATTTCTATCTCTCCGTTAAGAAGAAGGGCGGGGTTGTATGCTTCACAGCCGTGTATTTTCCTCCTCAAGCCGAAACCACAATGGCCCTCAAAGAACTTCACTGGACTTTATGCACACTGGAAACCACATATCCTGAGGCAGCATTTATTGTAGCTGGGGATTCTAACAAAGCAAATTTGAGGAAAACATTACCAAAATTCTATCAACACATTGACAGTAGTACTCGCGCTGCTAAAACACTTGACCACTGCTACACCAAACATCCGGGAAGCCTACAAGGCCCTCCCCCGCCCTCCCTTTGGAAAATCTGATCACGACTCCATTTTGCTCCTCCCTTCCTATAGGCAGAAACTTAAACAAGAAGTACCTGTACTAAGGACTATTCAATGCTGGTCTGACCAATCGGAATGCATGCTTCAAGACTGTTTTGATCATGCGGACTGGGATATGTTCCTGGCAGCCTCTGAGAATAACATAGATGAATACACCGATATGGTGACTGAGTTTATCAGGAAGTGTATAGGAGATGTTGTACCCGCTGTGACTATTAAAACCTACCCTAACCCGAAACTGTGAATAGATGGCAGCATCCGTGCAAAACTTAAAGCAGAAACCACCGCATTAACCATGGCAAGGCGACTAGGAATATGGCCAAATACAAACAGTACAGTTATTCCCTCCGTAAGGCAATCAAACAGGCAAAACGTCAGTATAGAGACAAAGTGGAATCGCAATTCAACGGCTCAGATACAATACGTATGTGACAGGGTCTACAGACAATCACGGACTACAAAGGAAAACCAGCCACTTCGCGGACACTGAAGTCTTGCTTCCGGACATGCTAAACACCTTCGCCCGCTTTGAGGATAATATACTGCCCCCGATGCGGCCTGCTACCAAGGACTGTGAGCTCTCCTCCTCCGTGGGTGATGTGAGTAAGGCATTAAAGCGTGTTAACCCTCGCAGGGCTGCCGGCCCAGCGGCATCCCTAGCCGCGTCCTCAGAGCATGTGCAGACCAGCTGGCTGGAGTGTTTACGGACATATTCAATCTCTCCCTATCCTGGTCTACTGTACCCACATGCTTCAAGATGGCCACCATTGTTCCTGTATCCAAGAAAGTAAAGGTAACTGTACTAAATGACTATCGCCCCGTAGCACTCACTTCTGTCATCATGAAGTGCTTTGAGAGACTAGTCAAGGATTATATCACCTCCACCTTACCTGACACCATAGACCCACATCAATTTGCTTACCGCCCCAATAGATCCACAGACGATGCAATCGCCATCGCACTGCACACTGCCCTATCCCATCTGGACAAGAGGAATATCTATGTAAGAATGCTGTTAATTGACTATAGCTCAGTATTCAACACCATAGTACCCTCCAAGCTCATCATTAAGCTGAGGAAACAACACCTCCACTTCGCTGATCCTCAACACTGGGGCCCCACAAGGGTGCGTGCTCAGCCCCCTCCTGTACTCCCTGTTCACCCTTGACTGCGTGGCCACGCACATCTCTAACTCAATCATCAAGTTTGCAGACGACACAACAGTAGTAGATCTAATTACCAAAAATGACGAGACAGCCTACAGGGAGGAGGTGAGGGCCCTGGGTGTGTGGTGCCAGGAAAATAACCTCTCACTCAATGTCAACAAAACAAAGAAGCTGATCGTGGACTTCAAGAAACAGCAGAGGGAGCACCCCCCTATCCACATCGACTGGACTGCAGTGGAGAAGGTGGAAAGCTTCAAGTTCCTCGGTGTACACATCACTGACAAACTGAAATGGTTCACCCACACAAACAGTATGGTGAAAAAGGCGCAACAGGAAATGTGGCACCTAAAACTCTCACAAACTTTTACAGATGCACAATTGAGAGCATCCTGTCGGGCTGTATCACGGCCTGGTACAGCAACTGCACCGCCCGGAACCGCAGGGCTCTCCAGAGGGTGGTGAGGTCGCCCAACACATCACCAGGGGCAAACTACCTGCCCTCCAGGTTACCTATAGCACCCGATGTCACAGGAATGACAAAAAGATCATCAAGGACAACAACCATCCGAGCCGCTGCCTGGTCACCCCGCTATCATCCAGAAGGCGCGGTCAGTACAGGTGGATCAAAGCAAATTCTTAATTCCATTTCTTTACTTAGATTTGTGTGTATTGAGTGTATTGTTGTGAAATTGTTAGACATGACTTTCTAGATATTACTGCACTGTTGGAGCTATAAACACAAGCGTTTCGCTACATCGGCAATAACATCTGCTAAACACATGTAGTTGACCAATACAATTTCATTTGATTTGATAGTCAACCTCATTCATGGATCACTGCTAGAACACACTACCCGTCTAACTGAGCGTGATGAACAGATTAGCCCAGAGAAGTAGTTGCATTTCATTTCTCCATTCATCATTCCACAATATATACCCACATACTGTAAGTAATCATGACAATGCTGCAGCCGACTATATTTGGCTTTTTCCTAATGGTAAAAAGTACAATGAAGAAACTAAGTGTCATCCTCTATGACCCGCATACCAGACTACCAGACAAGACTGCATTGGTCAAGTTTAGGACTATTTTAAAATAAACAGAACAGAGACGTCTTTAAAACAGATCATTTCCCCCTGGTGAATTTATTTTGGGCCAAGTTTTAATCTCCATACCTTTGATCCAACCAGGTATTTATGGAATGAAAACTAAGACAACTATGCATTGCTTTATATGGGCATAATATAAAATGTTCGATATGAAGTGTGTTCAGTGCTGTCGTGTCTGAAGTTAAGGCTTTCCACCTGTTTTCCAAGATACAGTATCTTCACGCCTTTGGTTGCTTCTGAGAATCTGGTAGCCAGAGTGAGTCATGAGAATTCTGTAGCAGACATGATACCCACAAGGCACCTAATTGAGAAGCTCAATCCTGTTAACAGTGTCTTGAACCACCTCAATCAAAGACAGAAACACAGAATGTTATCTGAGACTGTGTGTGTGTGTGTGTGTGTGTGTGTGTGTGTGTGTGTGTGTGTGTGTGTGTGTGTGTGTGTGTGTGTGTGTGTATTTGTATGCTGGTTTCTGGCCCTTTGTCTTACACAATTGGAATGTATGGTTCTGCATGAGTTTGTGTTTGCAAATGGGTCTTTAGTATATGTGTCTAAGTTTATGTAATAGTAGGTAATAGTAAGTATTTTTGCTAGGCCATTTTTGTGAGACTTTGTGTTTACACCCCTAATGAGATGCCCAGGAACAACTGGGTGTGTGTTCTTGGGAGGTCAGCTGAAGCATGTTGTAAAACACAGCCCTGTGATGGGACAATGTGTAAGTGTCTGGTTTTCATCATTGCCTCAGAAGTGCTCTGTGTCATATAGTACACTCACTGTACAGCAGATAGATTCCAGATTTCTTCCTGCTCTGCCTGGAGCCTGGTTATGACACCAAAAGACATGGGTTATCAGATATGAAGTCATCCTGTGTTTTCTTACTGAAAAAGCCAAATATGTCTGTATCCCTTTATCTTATCAGTGTAAAAGTAGTGTAGGCTATAAGCACACAACAAACATGAACATGTGCAGGCTACACTAAGGACTCAATTTGTGTCTGTGTGTGTGTCTGAACATGTATACTGTACATACAGTTGAAGTCAGAAGTTTACATACACCTTAGCCAAATACATTTAAACTCAGTTTTTCACAATTCCTGACATTTAATCAGAGGAAAATTTCCCTGTCTTAGGTCAGTTAGGATCACCACTTTATTTTAAGAATGTGAAATGTCAGAATAATAGTAGAGAGAATGATTTATTTCAGCTTTTATTTCTTTCATCACATTCCCAGTGGGTCAGAAGTTTACATACACTCAATTAGTATTTGGTAGCATTGCCTCTAAATTGGGTCAAAAACTTGGGTCAAATGTTTTGAGTAGCTTTCCACAAGCTTCCCACAATAAGTTGGGTGAATTTTGGCCCATTCCTCCTGACAGAGCTGGTGTAACTGAATCAGGTTTGTACTGCACACAAATTTAACTAATAATCGAAAGGTTGCAAGCTCGAATCCCCGAGCTGACAAGGTAAAAATCTGTCGTTCTGCCCTTGGACAAGGCAATGTTCCTAGGCCGTCATTGTAAATAAGAATTTGTTCTTAACTGACTTGCCTAGTTAAATAAATAAGTAAAAACATGTGTGGATGAATGTGTGTGGTTGTGAGGGTGTATGCAAATATATGTGTGTATGCTTGGGTGTGGGTGTGGGTGTACTAGTATTGAGCCCTGTACATCCAAACCAAATTACAGAGGCAGGGGGCCACACATGCAGTGAGAGAAGAAGATGATCGATGACACACACTAGAGCCTAACTGTGTTCTTTTCGAACTCATGACCCTGGGGTGTTTCTGGTTGAGGTGAAGGCTCCATCTTGATTTATGACATCAAGTTTAGCTCAAAGTGGTCTTGCCAACTGTCACTCAGACTTCGATCTGCCCTGTCTTGGAGGCTCGGCTAGATCGACATACACACCCCCCCCCCCCAAACACACGCACACACACACAGACAGATCATCAGAGTCATTATCTACACAGGCGCCATATGTTTCATCCTCTGGGCATGATCACTCAAACAGAATCATACAGCTATTATAACTTATGCAACATGCTGGATGCTATGTTTACAAAGCACTGAAATACTGTGTTTGTCTAAGACAGGTGTGTGTGTGTGTTATTTATTTATTTTCTTTAGGGGTAGATCAGCTTTAATATTGCAGATAGATGTGACTTCTATCAACGTAAAATGTGGCTTCTATCAACGTAATTGTATGCATTATTTCCAATCCCGATATACAGTTGTAGTGGGAAGTTTACATACACCTTAGCCAAATACATTTACACCCAGTTTTTCACAATTCCTGACATTTAATCCTAGTAAAAATTCCTTGTCTTAGGTCAGTTAGGATCACCACTTTATTTTAAGAATGTGAAATGTCAGAATAATAGTAGAGAGAATGATTTATTTCAGCTTTTATCTCTTTCATCACATTCCCAGTGGGTCAGCAGTTTACATACACTCAATTAGTATCTGGTAGCATTGCCTCTAAATTGTTTAACTTGGGTCAAACATTTCAGGTAGCCTTCCACAAGCTTCCCACAATCAGTTGGGTGAATTTTGGCCCATTCATCCTGACAGAGCTGGTGTAACTGAGTCAGGTTTGTAGACCTCCTTGCTCGCACACGCTTTGTCAGTTCTGCCCACAAATGTTCTATGGGATTGAGGTCAGGGCTTTGTGATGGCCACACCAATACCTTGTCTTTGTTGTCCTTAAGACATTTTGACACAACTTTGGAAGTATGCTTGGGGTCATTGTTCATTTGGAAGACCCATTTGCGACCAAGCTTTAACTACCAGACTGATGTCTTGAGATGTTGCTTCAATATATCCACATAATTTTCCTACCTCATGATGCCATCTATTTTGTGAAGTGCGACAGTCCCTCCTGCAGCAAAGCCCCCCTACAACATCATGCTGCCACCCCCGTGCTTCACGGTTAGGATCGCGTTCTTCTGCTAGCAAGCCTCCCCCTTTTTCTTCCAAACATAATGATGGTGTCACGATCGTCTTGCTGAGAGAGAGTGGACCAAGGCGCAGCGTGTGCAAAATACATTCTCTTTTATTTTAGAGAAAAGGAAAAACACGCAACGAACACTTTAACAAACTGAAACCAAAACAACAAACGATCGTGAAGCTAAAGACGTAAGTGCACACACAAGCTACAAACGTACAACATAGACAATTACCCACATTAACCTAGTGCCTATGGCTGTCTTAAATATGGCTCCCAATCAGAGACAATTAATGACATCTGTCTCTGATTGAGAACCATTCAGGCAACCATAGACACAGCTAGACACCTACACTAAACACAAACCCATCTACTCTACTTAACCCCCTAAACCATACAACCACCCTAGACAATACAAAAACACATACATTCCCCATGTCACACCCTGACCTAACTAAAATAATAAAGGAAACAAAGAATACTAAGGCCAGGGCGTGACAGATGGTCATTATGGCCAAACAGTTATATTTTAGTTTTTTATCAGACCAGAGGACATTTCTCCAAAAAGTACGATATTTGTCACCATGTGCAGCTGCAAACCGAAGTCTGTCTTTTTTTGTGTCGGTTTTGGAGCAGTGGCTTCTTCCTTGCAGAGCGGCCTTTCAGGTTATGTCGATATAGGACTTGTTTTACTGTGGATATAAATACTTTTGTACCTGTTTCCTTCAGCATCTTCACAAGGTCCTTTGCTGTTGTTCTGGGATTGATTTGCACTTTTCGCACCAAAGTACGTTCATCTCTAGACAGAACGCGTCTCCTTCATGATTGGTATGACGTCCCAGATTGTTTATACTTGCGTACTATTGTTCGTACAGATGAACGTGATACCTTTAGGCGTTTGGAAATTTCTCCCAAGAAAGAACCAGACTTGTGGAGATCTACAAATCTTTTTTTGAGGTTTTGGCTGATTTCTTTTGATTTTCCCATGATGTCAAGCAAAGAGGCACTGCGTTTGAAGGTAGGCCTTGAAATACATCCACAGTATACCTCCAATTGACTCAAATGATGTCAATTAGCCTATCAGAAGCTTCTAAAGCCATGTCATCATTTTCTGGAATTTTCCAAGCTGTTTAAAGGGACAGTCAACTTAGTGTATGTAGTCTTCTGATCCACTGGAATTGTGATACAGTGAATTATAAGTGAAATAATCTGTAAACAATTGTTGGAAATTTGTCATGCACAAAGTAAATTTCCTAACCGACTTGCCAAAACTCTAGTTTGCTAACAAGAAATGTGTGGAGTGGTTGAAAAAAGAGTTTTAATGAAACTTCCGACTTCAGCTGTATATATGCAGGGCATTCTGAAAGTATTCAGACCCTTCACTTTTTCCACATTTTGTTACAGTACAGCCTTGTTCAAAAAGAAATTTAGATTTTTTTTTACACACAATACCCCATAATGACAAAGCAATAACAAGCTTTTAGAAATTGACATAAGTATTCCAACCCTTTACTCAGTACTTTGTTGAAGTACCTTTGGCAGCGATTACAGCCTCAAGTCTTCTTGGGTATGCCGCTACAAGCTTGGCACACCTGTATTTGAGGAGTTTCTCCCATTCTTCTCTGCAGATCGTCTCAAACTCTGTCAGGTTGAATGTGGAGCGTCGCTGCACAGCTACTTTCAGGTCTCCGAATGCGGAAGACACATTTCAGTTGAATGCATTCAGTTGTACAACTGACTAGGTATCCCCCTTTCCCCTCTCCAGAGATATTTGATTGGGTTCAAGTCCGGGCTCTGGCTGGGACACTCAAGGTTATTCAGAGACTATTCCCGAAGCCACTCCTGCTTTGTCTTGGCTGTGTGGTTAGGGTCGTTGTTCTGTTGGAAAGTAAACCTTAGTCCCAGTCTGAGGTCCTGAGCACTGTGGAGCAGGTTTTCATCAAGGATCTCTCTGTAGTTTGCTCCGTTCATTTTTTCCCTCGATCCTGACCAGTCTCCCTGTCCCTGTTGCTGTAAAACATCTCCACAGCATGATGCTAACACCACCCTGCTTCACCGTGGGGATGGTGCCAGGTTTCCTCCAGATGTGACGCTTGGTATTCAGGCCAAAGAGTTCAAACTTGGTTTCATCAGACCACAGAATCTTGTTTCTCATGGTCTGAGAGTCCTTTAGGTGCCTTTTGGCAAACTCCAAGCGGGCTGTCATGTGCCTTTTACTGAGGAGTGGCTTTCATCTGGCGACTCTACCATAAAGGCCTGATTGGTGGAGAGCGGCAGAGATGGTTGTCCTTCTGGAAGGTGTTCCCATCTCCACAGAGGAAGTCTGGAGCTCTGTCATAATAATAATCAAGAACCACCGGGGTTCTTGATTATCTCCCTGACCAAGGCCCTTCTCCCCCGATTGCTAAGTTTGGCCGGGCAGCCAGCTCTAGGAAGAGTCTTGCTGGTTCCAAACTTCTTCCATTTAAGAATGATGGAGGCCACTGTGTTCTTGGGGACCATTGCTGCAGACATTTCTTGGTACCCTTCCCCAGATCTGTGCCTCGACACAAACCTGTCTCAGAACTCTACGGACAATTCCTTTGACCTTGGTTTTTGCTCTGACGTACACATACAACTGTGGGACCTTATATAGACAGATGTGGGCCTTTCCTAATCATGTCCAATCAATTGAATTTACCACAAGTGGACTCAAATCAAGATGTAGAAACTTCTCAATGATGTTCAGTAGAAACAGGATGCACCTGAGCTCATTTTCGAGTCTCATTGCAAAGGGTCTGAATACTTATGGTATGTAAATAAAAGGTATTTCTGTGTTATATTTTTAATACATTTGCAAAAATGCCTTTGAACCTGTTTTCATTTTGTCATTATGTGGTATTTTGTGTAGATTGATGAGGAAATTTTTTGATTAAATCAATTTTAGAATAAGCCTGTAAGGTAATAAAATGTGGAAAAAGTCAAGGGGTCAGAATACTTTCCGAATGCACTGTAACCCTGATTCCCCGTTACCTGTGGTCACCGTGGCATGCACAGAAAGTACCATTGAAAGTTGATAGGGCAGACATTGAAATTAGACACTGCTCAGGGTTATCGAGTCACCAAAAATGTCTGTGGTGCCCAAGAGAGTACTCCACAAGGTTTTGGGGTCTGAATAAATGCATGCATCAGCAAATTTCAGCACTTTGTTGGCATGTATAGGCTCTAAAATTGCTGCAATAATTCAAGTAACATTGGAGCAATCAAAGGAACAATAACTATACTGAACAAAAATATAAATGCAACATGTAAATTAATGCCAAAATGACATGCAAAACAGGCGTCAACAACAAAATTATATAAGGTACCAGTCAAACGTTTGGACACACCTACACATTCTAGGGTTTTTCTTTATTTTTACTATGTTCTACGCTGTAGCATAATAATGAAGACATCAAAACGATTGAATTAACACATATGGAATCATGTAGTAACCAAAGAAGTGTTAAACAAATCAAAATATATTTTATATTTGAGATTATTCAAAGTAGCCACCCTTTGCCTTGATGAAAGCTTTGCACACTCCTCGCATTCTCTCAACCAGATTCATGAGGTAGTCACCTGGAATGCATTTCAATTGACAGGTGTGCCTTAATTTGTGAAATTTCTTTCCTTCTTAATGCGTTGTGTTGAGATAAGGTAGGGTTTGTATACAGAAGATATCCCTATTTGGTAAAAGACCAAGTCCATATTATGGTAAGAACAGCTCAAATAAGCAAAGAGAAACGACAGTCCATCATTACTTTAAGACATGAAGGTCAGTCAATCTGGAAAATTTCAACTAGGTGTGTCCAAAATGTTCACTGGTACTCTATATATACAAATATAAAAAAGTTCCTAAACATGCTCTGGCCCACCTGCCCTGAATGACGGGTTGCTACTTACCAGAGGTGTGGACTCGAGTCACATACCTTGGACTCGAGTCAGACTCGAGTCACAAATATGATGACTTGCAACTTGACTTTGACACCAATGACTCATTACTTGACTTGAACCTTATGACTCGACCTGACTTGATACCCCCCCCAAGCCCAAATATAAAAAATGATGCTATTAAAAAAGTGTGCTGCGCATCAACTCTTCATTTAACGGATTACAGTTTGAATCGGACAGCAGCCAATCAAATTGTGCCAGCTGAGAAAAAGTTGTGCGTGGCAGTGCAGAGGAACGTCGGTGGGTGAATTGAGATGGAGCCCTTGGAAAGATGATACCCCAAATTATTATTTTAGGATATAAAGACGACGCTGTATCAACAAAAAACGGATTGCAACTTGCAAAACATAAATTACAGACAGAGGCGCAACAATTTCCAACTTTGTTCGACATTTGAAGCTGCACATAGAACGGTAAGTCGTGGCTAATATAGCCGACAGCTATATATTTTATTACTTACTGGTGTATCATGTAGGCTAACGTAACGTTAAATCAATGAGCAACGACACAGTCAGTCAGTGCGGGAACGTGATCATTGCACCCAAGATTGAGGTACAACTGGCTAGGCAGTTGGTAGCCTAAATCCTGCCTGATGTTACTGCTGTTCCTAAAACCATTGACATACGTTAGCCTACTGTAACCACACAGAGAGTGTGTGTGTGTGTGTTAAGGTTTGGCGATTGTATACAAGCCTACATCGCCCGATTGCGCCCCATAGCGATCCTCGAAAGTCGATAACTTTTGGGGAGGTCTTTCTCAAGGCTACCAATGTATTTCCATGTAAATATAACATTTATTTGGAAAGTAATAAATATATAGATATCTTTAAAATAATTCATTATTTGCGTAACTGTAATATACTATTACTCTTGTTAAAAATATGAAAGGGTATTACATTTGGTGAAGAGCACTTTATGACTTGTTTAGAACTCGAAACTCAAAATGTAGGACTTGAGATTTGACGGCCTTGACTTGAGACTTAACTCGGACTTGCCTGTCTTGACTTGGGACTTGAGTGCTAAGACTTGAGACTTTCTTGTGACTAGTAAAACAATGACTTGGGGCCACCTCTGCTACTTACTGTAACTCAGTAAAATCATTGAAATTGTTGCATTTTGCGTTCATATTTTTGTTCAGAATAATATAATGAGCCATTCACAGTTTCACTGTACCAGCTGTGTCTACTAAGTCTTGCATGGCTTAATATTTGAGACAAGACTTACAGGATCACTCTGGTAGATCCCCACAACATTGAGGTGTACCTGGTCGCACAGCGAGGCGCACGGTTGTCTAGTGATGGAGGAGACCCAAGCGCACCCAGTTGGAGACCCCGACCTACCAATTGCCAAAGCCGTGGGAGCCAAGGCATCACTCGAGAGGGGTTCTGTTAGAGGGTTTTTGGAGTATACTGCACAATGGAGCCAATGACAAGGTATAAAAACACAACATGTCTCTGATGCTAGCGTGTAAAAATTGAAGGTGTGGGAGAATTTAAATGTAAATATTGCACTCACAACCACTTGAAATAATAAAAATTGCAACAGGATACAAATAGGTATAATACAAATAAGGGTGAAAACAAGTCTATAAAAGTTCATTATAGAGTGTACTAGTTTACTAATGCATTAGATCCCATTGAGTGACAGCTATTTCCTCTGGTGTGACACCATCTTCATGTCACACAAAGGGGAAACAACTAAGCTTTAAGTAATAAGTCATTGTTTTAACCAAAATAAATAAATATATTAAAGTATATTTGTGTTTGCAATTATGGGCAAAAAAAAGGGGTGTTATGTCAAATTACAAAATCATCATGCATATAAACTCAATATGGGTTTACTGTTATTGGGTATGTTAAGATTGGATAAGGATAAACAGAAGCAGAAATAGCATATGTGGCGAGAAATAACAGTTTCAAACCAAACAAACATTATTGGGTATTTTCCAGTACTTAGGGCTGCCTGGAAGACCACTAGAGTGAAGACACTAGGGGAAATGATTGAGTGTGGTATTTAGATAAACCTAAGATGTGTCAAAATCACAACGTGTTGGTGTCATTCTGGCCAAATACGGACACTGTAGATGACAGTATTTTCATCATGACAGTAAATGACAACACGTCACGACCTTTGTAAGAGGTTAGCACAGTGTGAACATGCAACTTAAATATTTGCACTCATCGCTCATTCAGTGACTTCATTGTAGGATTTACAGTGTATGATGTCAGAATTTGGCAATTAGTTAGTACTTACAGTGCTGTTGATTCCAAAATGCACATTGTTAATACAAGATAAACATGAGTAACTCTGAATAGCTCAGGCTTGTGTAGGCTACTGCATGTTTCTGTAGACCTATCTATCTAGTAGTGGACAGCATGTTTTAATGGCATGCAGCAAATTTCTCAAATAAAGGCTTACCTTACCTTATTCTAAAGCTGCATGTAAGATGAGAACCCAACTAAAATGTCCTGACATGCCTTTAATCTTCTTTTTCTAGCTATAGGGGTTAACTGAGAGGTCTGGTGCAATGAAATCCAAATCCCCTTTTTTGGTGTCGTCATATACACTACCGTTCAAAAGTTTGGAGACACTTATCAAGGTCCTTGTTTTTGAAGGAAAAGCATAGTTTTTGTCCATTAAATGGAGGCTATTTCATGCGAGAAAGAGTAGGAATAGCCTTCATTTCTCAGAACAAGAATAGACTGACGAGTTTCAGAAGAAAGTTCTTTGTTTCTGGCCATTTGAGCCTGTAATCGAACCCACATATGCTGATGTGATACTCAACTAGTCTAAAGGAGGCCAATTGTATTACTTCTTCAATCAGCACAACAGTTTTCAGCTGTGCTAACATAATTGCAAAAGAGTTTGCTAATGATCAATTAGTCTTATAAACTGATAAACTTGGATTAGCTAACACAACGTGCCATTGGAACACAGGAGTGATGTGTGCTGATAATGGACCTCTGTACACCTATGTGGATATTCCATAAAATAATCAGCCGTTTCCAGCTACAATAGTCATTTACAACATTAACAATATCTACACTGTATTTCTGATCAATTTGATGTTATTTTACTTGACAAAAAATATGTTTTTCTTTCAAAAACAAGGACATTTCTAAGTGATCCCAAACTTTGAACGCTAGTGTATATATTTTTTTGCCTAGTCTCCTCAAAACCTAAATCTCCTTTCTACTAATCCAGCAGTCTGAGAGAGAATATAATGCATTTCTGATCACAGTTTAATTGATTTCAACATCAAAAACATAAAATGAAATGAGAGCACATCAACTAGGAGAGTCACTGGGAGAGACGTCAACTAGGTGAGACCTTATCCTGATACAGAATGTGCTGTGATAGAGATTGTCTGAAGATCTTTTGTGTACAATCAAATCAAATTTAATTTGTCAAATGCGCCGAATACAAAAGTTAAGTGGAATGCTTACTTACAAGCAATTACCAACAATGGAGTTAAGAAAATCCCTGGCACAAAATTTTGAGATAAGAATAACAAATAATTAAAGAACAATACCGGGGCTATATACAGGGGGTACCGGTACAGAGTCAATGTGCGGGGGCACCGGTGTCGAGGTAATTGAGGTAATATTTGCATGTAGGTAGAGTTATTAAAGTGACTATGAATAGATAACAACAGAGAGCAGCAGCAGCGTAGGGGGGGGGGGGGGGGGGGGGGGGGGGGTGCAATGCAAATAGTCCGGGTGTTCAGGAGTCTTATGGCTTGGGGGTACAATTTTTAGGGCCTTCCTCTGACACCGCCTGGTATAGAGGTCCTGGATGGCAGGGGGCTTGGCCCCGGTGATGTACTGGGCCGTACGCACACCCTCTGTAGTGCCTTGCAGTCGGAGGACGAGCAGTTGCCATACCAGGCAGTGATGCAACCCGTCAGGATGCTCTCGATGGTGCAGCTGTAAAACCTTTTGAGGATCTGAGGACCCATGCCAAATCTTTTCAGTCTCCTGAGGGGGAATAGGTTTTGTTGTGCCCTCTTCACGACTGTCTTGGTGTGCTTGGACCATGTTAGTTTGTTGGTGATGTGGATACCAAGGAACTTGAAGTTCTCAACCTGCTCCACTACAGCCTCGTCGATGAGAATGGGGGCGTGCTCGGACCTCCTTTTCCTGTAGTCCACAATCATCTCCTTTGTCTTGATCACGTTGAGGGAGAGGTTGTTGTCCTTGCACCACACGGTCAGGTCTCTGATCTCTTCCCTATAGGCTGTCTCATCGTTGTCGGTGATCAGGCCTACCACTGCAAACTTGATGGTGTTGGAGTCATGCCTGGCCGTGCAGTCATGAGTGAACAGATAGTACAGGAGGGGACTGAGCACGCACCCCTGAGGAGCGCCCGTGATGAGGATCAGCGTGGCGGATGTGTTGTTGACTACCCTTACCACCTGGGGGTGGCCCGTCGGGAAGTCCAGGATCCAGTTGCAGAGGGATGTGTTTAGTCCCAGGGTCCTCAGGTTAGTGATGAGCTTTGAGGGCACTACGGTGTTGAACGCTGAGCTGTTGTCAATGAATACCATTCTCACATAAGTGTTCCTTTTGTTCAGGTGTGAAAGGGCGGTGTGGAGTGCAATAGAGATTGAATCATCTGTGGATCTGTTGGTGCAGCATGCAAATTGGAGTGGGTCTATGGTTTCTGGGATAATAGTGTTGATGTGAGCCATGTCTATGTGTGTGTTTGTGTGTATGAGGATTAGAGCTAACCCCATGCGATCTACAGTCATGCAATCGGGCACTCCTTTTAAACCATGTATGTTTGTGTGAATGTCCATGTGTGTGTCTGTGTTCCCACATGTAGGCCTAAAGTATGTGTATTTTTATGAGCATGTGCAGGTGTGTGCTATTCATGTGTGCTTTCTATGTAAACCTTCAACTTGTTTTACCTGTGCTATCCTACTTAAGTTATCATTCAACACCAGTAAAACCAGGAGCATAACCCTGTAGATGTTGGATTGCCATAAATCGGTGTAAGAGCCTTACTTTCTGTGCTTTGGCTGCTGTGCTTCAGAAATAGCATGACCTCCTAGTACAGAGTGTTCTATTTAGATTGGGGAATTTGGTCAGAATCAGCTTATTCAACATCCAAAAATAACAAACAACGGAAGACAAACTTAATATGCCTCTGCTTGATGTGAGTTATGACCTCTGTTTGAATGAACAAATATCAAGATCATAATCTGTCTATTATCCTTGGTGTTGTGATGAAACTTCTCTAGTACAATTGTTCAACCCTGCTCTACATATCATATTTCAGTGTCCAAATTCTGATTGTATGTTTTTTTTAAGACTATGGCAGAAACGTGTAAGCAGAGTATGTGCTGGCAAACCCCTTTCCCCATCGTGATCTGCTCTGTAAAAATCCTCAAATCCACCGGCCCAACAGCACATCTCTCACCACATTACTCAGGAGCCTGCTCTCTCTTTCCCCTTCTTTTTTCCACTTCCCATCCTTCCATCATTTGGATGTTGCTTTTGGTCACACTCTCTCTTCTCCGCTCTTAAATTATGGCCCAAGAGAGGACTCACCCAGGACATTGACATGAGGAGCCACCCCTAAAACAAAGCAGGCATTCCGCCTCATTGGAGCTCTGCTAGTGCTACGCAATTAGGAGGAAGATCCTCCATGGTCCATCTCCATCCAAAACACACAAACAGAGCCCCGACGTCAGGTCTCAGCTGCACTCAGCAGCACGCTACAGGGCCGGCCCATGGTCCTGCCACGCGGCATTGGCTGCAGTACAACCAGAGGCCCAGGCTTCGGCCTAAGATCAGGCCTAGTAGTTAACCACTATGAGTGACACGATGGGCCTGGGTGTCTAGCAGGGGGAAAACAGTGTTAAGATAGAGTCTTACATCAGGATTTAAGTCTTCATATTCAATGTAGAGCTACTCCCAACTACTAGCTACTCTTGAGTGACATTCTTCATGACCAATGCTTGGCATGCATTGAAACATGTATCTATCTCGTGGCTTTCTTTAGCAAAATAACTATGAATTAACATACTTATTTTCTTATGAAAGGTGAGACTCATGAACATGTGCGTGTCAGTTGTTTTGCTATAGTGTGTCCACAGGCCTCACAATGCATTTGTTTGGGCTAATAGCTGTAAGACCAAAAATACATTGTCATCAAACTATTTTTTTAAATATATTTTTGGGATACGTCAAGGGGTCTTAAAATTTAAAATCAAATAGCTAACTGGTCCTTGGTATGACCTTCTTAAAACAATTCCATATAGTTTAGTAGAACCCCCTCCCCCGACTTAGACAGGGCTTAGACTGTTATGGGTTAAACGAACATAAAGAGTTCTACAAGCAGTTGTTCGAAAATAGCTTCATGTGTTGTATCCAAATACTGGTGGAGTCAACTAATAAAATAATGGACAATCTGTCTAGAGTGGTCCAGGACCTGAAGAACAGTTTGCAGTTCTTCCAGGGTCTGCTCAATGAATTTAAACAGGAGAACAGCAGGATGACAGCAATCTTTAAGTCATTTAGAGAGGAAATCAGTTATGTATGTGAATCATCGGATCATCGCAGCTAGCTAGCTGCAACCGAGTGGCTACCGCTGGCTAACGCCTCTGTCCCGAAGCAAGCACCAGTTAGCCTTGAGCTAGACTCGAGCTAGGCCCATCTCCCAGCTAGCCGAAGAGGTATACCCGCTAATTCGTGGGCTACAATACCTATTTTGACAATTGGCCTGGATCCTTTATTGCCGACACGGAGCCCCGCCGATCCATCACGACTGGTCTGCCGACGTAATCATCCGATGTGGTTTCAACAGGCTTTTCCGTTGTGATGTCACCGAAGACCGATCTGCAAGCCCCGGCCCGCTAGCTTTTTGAACGCCTAACATAGTAGTGACTACCGAATGGCTCCCAGACTCACCTATTGCTGCTCATTGGACCCTATGACCTCTCGGCTACACATGCCTCTTTCTAATGTCAATATGCCTTGTCTTCTTCTGTTTCGGTTGGTTATTGTTCTATTTCACTTTAGTGCCCCTAGTCCAGCTCAAAATGCCTTAGATAGCTCTTTTGTCACACACCCAACACATGGGGAGACCGCACCTGGCTTAGCTGGTGTCTCCAGACACCGTCACTCAATCCAAGGTTTACCCCCACTGTACTCACATCCTACCATATCCTTGTCTGTATATTATGCCCTGAATCTATTCTACCACGCCCAGAAATATGCCCCTTTTGTTCTCTGTTCCCAACGCACTAGACGACCAGTTCTTATAGCCTTTAGCCATACCCTTATCCTACTCCTCCTCTGTTCCTCTGGTGATGTAGAGGTTAACCAAGGCCCTGTAGCCCCCAGCATCACACCTATTCCCCAGACGCTCTCATTTGTTGACTTCTGTAACCGTAAATGCCTTGGTTTCATGCATGTTAACATCAGAAGCCTCCTCCCTAAATTTGTTTTATTCACTGCTTTAGCACACTCCGCCAACCCTGATGTCCTAGCCGTGTCTGAATCTTTGCTTAGGAAGGCCACCAAAAATTCTGACATTTCCATCCCAAACTACAACATTTTCCGTCAAGATAGAACTGCCAAAGGGGGCGGGGGTTGCAATCTACTGCAGAGATAGCCTGCAGAGTTCTGTCATGCTATCCAGGTCTGTGCCCAAACAGTTTGAGCTTCTACTTTTAAAAATCCACCTTTCAAGAAACAAGTCTCTCACCGTTGCTGCTTGTTACAGGCCCCCAGCTGTGCCCTGGACACCATATGTGAATTGATTGACCCCCATCTATCTTCAGAGTTTGTACTGTTAGGTGACCTGAACTGGGATATGTTTAGCACCTCAGCCATCCTACAATTTAAGCTAGATGCACTCAATCTCACACAAATTATCAAGGAACCTACCAGGTACAACCCTAAATCCGTAAACATGGGTATCCTCATAGATTTCATCCTGACCAACTTGTCCTCTAAATACACCTATGCAGTCTTCAACCAGGATCTCAGCGATCACTGCCTCATTGCCTGCATCTGTAATGTGCCCGCAGTCAAACCACCACCCCTCATCACTGTCAAACGCTCCCTAAAACACTTCAGCGAGCAGGCCTTTCTAATCGACCTGGCCCGGGTATCCTGGAAGGATATTGACCTCATCCCGTCAGAAGAGGATGCCTGGTTGTTCTTTAAAAATGCTTTCCTCACCATCTTAAAGAAGCATGCCCCATTCAAAAAAAATTGAACTAAGAACAGATACAGCCCTTGGTTCACTCCAGACTTGACTGCCCTTGACCAGCACAAAAATATCCTGTGGAGTACTGCATTGGCATCGAATAGCCCCCTCAATATGCAACTTTCGGGGAAATCAGGAACCAATATACACAGTCAGTTAGGAAAGCTAAGGCTAGCTTTTTCAAACAGAAATGTGCATCCTGTAGCACTAATTCCAAAAAGATTTGGAACATCGTAAAGTCCATGGAGAATAAGAGCACCTCCTCCCATCTGCCCACTGCACTGAGGCTAGGAAATACTGTCACCACTGATAAATCTACAATAATCGAGAATATCTCAATTTCAAAGCATTTTTCTACGGCTGGCCATGCTTTCCACCTGGCTACCCCTACCCCGGGCCAACAGCTCTGCACCCCCCCACAGCAACTTGCCCAAGCCCCCCACCTGCTTCTCCTTCACCCAAATCCAGATGGCTGATGTTCTGAAAGAGCTGCAAAATCTGGATCCCTACAAATCAGCTGGGCTAGACAATCTGGACCCTCTTTCTAAAATGATCTCCCGAAATTGTTGCAACCCCTATTACCAGCCTGTTCAACCTCTCTTTTGTATCCTCTGAGATCCCTAAAGATTGGAAAGCTGCCGTGGTCATCCCCCTCTTCAAAGGGGGAGACACTCTAGACCCAAACTGTTACAGACCTATATCCATCCTGCCCTACCTTTCTAAAGTCTTCGAAAGCCAAGTTAACAAACAGATCACTGACCATTTAGAATCCCACCGTATCGTCTCCACTATGCAATCTGGTTTCCGAGCTGGTCATCGGTGTACCTCAGCCTACACTCAAGGTCCTAAATTATGTCATAACCGCCATCGATAAAAGACAGTACTGTGCAGCTGTATTCATCGACCTGTCCAAGGCTTTCGACTCTGTCAATCACCACATTTTTAATCGGCAGACTCAATAGCCATGGTTTCTCAAATGACTGCCTCGTCTGGTTCACCAACTGCTTCTCAGATAGAGTTCAGTGTGTCAAATCGGAGAGCCTGTTGTCTGGACCTCTGGCAGTCTCTATGGGGGTGTCACAGGGTTCAATTCTCGGGCCGACTCTTTTCTCTATATACATCAATGATGTCGCTCTTGTTGCTGGTGATTCCTTGATCCACCTCAACGCAGACAACACCCTTCTGTATACATCTGGCCCTTCTTTGGACACTGTGTTAGCGAACCTCCAAACGAGCTTCAATGCCATACAACACTCCTTCCGTGGCCTTCAACTGCTCTTAAATGCTAGTAAAACTAAATCATGCTCTTCAACCGATTGCTGCCCGCACCTGCCCGCCCGACTAGCATCACTACTCTGGACGGTTCTGACTTAGAATATGTGGACAACTACAAATACCTAGGTGTCTGGTTAGACTGCAAACTCTCCTTCCAGACTCACATTAAGCATCTCCAATCCAAAATTAAATCTCGAATCGGCTTCCTATTTCGCAACAAAGCCTCCTTCACTCATCTTGCCAAACATACCCTCATAAAACTGACTATCCAACCGATCCTTGACTTTGGCGATGTCATTTACAAAATAGCCTCCAACACTCTGCTCAGCCAACTGGATGTAGTCTATTACAGTGCCATTCGTTTTGTCACCAAAGCCCTATATACTACCCACCACTGCGACCTGTATGCTCTCTTTGGCTGGCCCTCGCTACATATTTGTTGCCAAACCCACTGGTATAGGTAAAGCCCCGTCTTATCTCAGCTCACTGGTCACCATAGCAACACCCACCAGTAGCACGCGCTCCAGCAGGTATATTTCACTGGTCATCCCCAAAGCCAACACCTCGTTTGGCCGCCTTTCCTTCCAGTTCTCTGCTGCCAATGACTGGAATGAATTCCAAAAGTCACTAACTTTAAGCATCAGCTGTCAGAGCAGCTTACCGATCACTGTACCTGTACACAGCCCATCTGTAAATAGCACAACCAACTACCTCATCCCCTTATTGTTATTTATTTTTTTGCTCTTTTGCACCCCAGTATCTCTACTTGCACATCATAATTTGCACATCTATCATGCCAGTGTTAATGCCAGTGTTAATGCTAAATTGTAATAAATTCCCAGTAAACGGTAAAAATCTCTGCTTCTGTCATCCTTACCCGCACCTGCAGTCACATACCTCTTTCACTCCACGGGGAGTTGAGAGTAGCAGGGTGTTGCGTTCCCTCCAAGAGGCGTCCGTAACACTGGAGCATCAGCATTTGTGGGTTCGATTACAGGCTCAAAATGGCCAGAAACCAAGAACTTTCTTCTGAAACTCGTCAGGCTATTCCATGCGAGAAATTGCCAAGAAATTGAAGATCTCGTACAATGCTGTGTACTACTCCCTTCACAGAACAGCGCAAACTGGCTCTAACCAGAATAGAAAGAGGAGTGGGAGGCCCCGGGGCACAACTGAGCAAGAGGACAAGTACATTAGTGTCTAGTTTGAGAAACAGACACCAAGTCCTCAACTGGCAGCTTCATTAAATATTACCCGCGAAACACCAGTCTCAACGTCAACAGTGAAGTGGCGACAACGGAATGCTGGCCTTCTAGGCAGAGTTGCAAATAAAAAGCCATATCTCAGACTGGCCAATACAAAGAAAAGATTACAATGGTCAAAATAACACAGACACTAGACAGAGGAACTCTGCCTAGAAGGCCAGCATCCTGGAGTCGCCTTTTCAGCGTTGAATAGTCCTTAGCATGGGTACTTCCTGTTTGAGATTCTGCCTATAGAAAGCCAAGAGCAAAATGGAGTTGTGATCAGATTTGCCAATGGGCGGGCCTTTATACGTATCCCGGAAGTTGGAGTATCAGTGTTTTAGCAGCGCAAGTATTAGGGTCAATGTGTTGAAACAACTTCGGTAGCGTTTTCCTCAAATTTGCTTTGTTATAATCTCCAGCTACAATAAATGCAGCCTCAGGATATATGGTTTGCATGAAGTCCAGTGAAGTTCTTTGAGGTCCGTCATGGTATCGGCTTGAGGGGGAACAACCAACAATTTGGTTGTAATCCAGAGGTTTGAAAAACTACCTGGATCCTCTACAGGGCTGTGGGTGGATCCAAGTTGTGGATTTAAAAGAAAATATGAATCATCAGCGTACATAGACACTTTTTTTTTAAGCCCTAGACTTCTAACCCCTTGATATTATTATCTGATTTTAATAGCTAACATTTCAATTGTCATAAATAGATATGCCGATAGTGGACGACCTTGTTTTACTCCTCTATACAGTTTAATACTTTGAGAAGTGGCCATTATTTACTGTTTTACACCAAGGGTTACTATACATAACTTTAACCCATTTTATGAGATTCTCCGAATTGTAAATATTCCAGGCATTTACATATAAATTCCAGTCATACTTTATCAAAAGGATTCAAGTCAGCTATGAATACCAGGCCTGGTTTTCCCAGATTTGTTCTAGTATTTATATCATCTCCAATGTATCATACATGTAAAAAGCCTGTCTGATCAGGATGAATAATATCCAACAATACTTTTTTAATTGTATGCGCTACATTAGTCCTAGCACTAACTGATGAAATACTGACGTAACACAAGCGGTCAAATTTAGATAACTCTCAGCTGACAGAAACCACAATATGAATTAGCTAATAGCAATTGCTATTTATAATTCGTCACATCACACGTGAGCTCAATATTGAGCGAAATAATTTTGTAAAATATTTTCTAGAAATCGAAAGTAATCCGACGATGGGTAGTTCCTGCATGCCGCCATGACTTTGGTCTGTTTGCAGTATGCATGTTGAAGGGTGTGTTGTGTACGAACATTCAATTCCAGAAGTTTACCCGAAAGATGAGTGAACCATTCCTTCACTTCATTATAACGTCTTCGTCTGACAGATGTTTACGTGACACCCAGAATGAATTGTATAATGTCAACAAACATGGCGCCACAATAAGCTGGAAAATAGCTTAGCGTTAGCTCATTTTAAATCAGTACAACCTTCAAAAAAGTTTTTTACACACATCATAGGTGTCCATTACGATCTATGCAATAATCGGAATGCATTGTCACCAGTACTTGCAAACATGTGAATAAAACTTAATACATTATGCGCCATACAGTTAAAGTAAGAAGTTTACATACTTAGGTTGGAGTCATTAACACTTATTTTTCAAGGCGTTCAACCACTCCACAAATTTATTGTTAACTTCTTTTTGGCAGGTGGCACGGTAGCATCCCACCTGGCCAACATCCGGTGAAATTGCGGAGCGCAAAATTCAAACTACAGAATTATAAATATTTAACTTTCATAAAATCACAAGTGTAATACAAAAAAATAAAGCTTAACGTCTTGTTAAGCCAGCCTGCAACTCTTTCTAAAGACTGACATCTTGTGGAAGTCCTAGGAACAGCAATCTGGGAGGACTTCGCCTTATAATGAAAGTGACAGCCATTAAATAGTGGTAGGCTGATATTTTTTTTTTTTGTGGTAGGGATGATTTGTCCTCGGGATTTCACCTGCCATATCAGTTCTGTTATACTCACAGACATATTTTTAACAGTTTTAGAAACTTTAGTGTTTTCTATCCAAATCTACCAATTATATGCATATCCTAGATTCTGGGCCAGAGTAACAGGCAGTTGACTTTGGGCACGCTTTCATTCGGACGCCTAAGACAGCGCTACAGGGAGACAGAACAGACAGCTGATTGTCCTCGCAGTGGCAGACCATGTGTAACCACACCTGCACAGGATTGGTACATCCGAACATCACACCTGCGGGACAGGTACAGGATGGTAACTGCCCGAGTTACACCAGGCACGCATAATACCTCTATCAGTGCTCAGACTGTCCGCAATAGGCTGAGAGAGGCTGGACTGAGGGCTTGTAGGCCTGTTGTAAGGAAGGTCCTCACCAGACATCACTGGCAACAACGTTGCCTTATGGGCTCTTCACTGACGAGTCGTGATTTTGTCTCACCAGGGGTGATGGTCGGATTCGCATTTATCGTCAAAGGAATGAGCATTACACTGAGGCCTGTACTTTGGAGCGGGATCGATTTGGAGGTGGAGGGTCCGTCATGGTCTGGGGCAGTGTGTCACAGCATCATCGGACTGAGCTTGTTGTCATTGCAGGCAATCTCAACGCTGTGGGTCACAGGGAAGACATCCTCCTCACTCGTGGTACCCTTCCTGCAGGCTCATCCTGACATGACCCTCCAGCATGACAATGCCACCAGCCATACTGCTCATTCTGTGCGTGATTTCCTGCAAGACAGGAATGTCAGTGTTCTGCCATGGCAAACGAAGTTCCCGGATCTTAATCCCATTGAGCAAGTCTGGGAGAGAGCTAGGGCCATTCCCCCCAGAAATGTCCGGGAACTTGCAGGTGCCTTGGTGGAAGAGTGGGGTAACATCTCACAGCAAGAACTGGCACAGTCCATGAGGAGGAAATGCACTGCAGTACTTAATGCCACACCAGATACTGACTGTTACTTTTGATTTTGACCCCCCCTTTGTTCATATGTCTGTAGAACTTGTTCGGTTTATGTCCCAGTTGTTGAATCTTGTGTTCATACAAATATTTACACATGTTAAGTTTGCTGAAAATAAACGCAGTTGACAGTGAGAGGACGTTTCTTTTTTTTGCTGAGGTAATTTTTGTTATTACAATCCCTACCATGGATAGTATTGGGTGTTCCATTATTTGACTCCTCTATGGGAACTTGATATTTAGAATAGCCTTGGAGTAGTCTTGGTGTCTCGGAACATTTTGTTATCAATACACTGTTTATCGACTACAAGAGCTATACGTTTCCCTTTTAATCTATTCTCCTTTTAAATGTGTTTGTTTATTTTACCTTTTTAACTAGGCAAGTCAGTTAAGAACACATTCTTATTTTCAATGACAACCTAGGAACAGCCTTGTTCAGGGGCAGAACAACAGATATTTTCCATGTCAGCTTGGGGATTCCATCTTGCAACCTTTCGGTTAATAGTCCAACGCTCTAACCACTAGGCTACCTGCCGTCCTTAACCCTCCCGTCGTCCTCGTATTGTGTCTAGTCCCCGCATCCTCCGGGTCACCCTGTCCCGTCCTGGCTAAAGGCCCAATGTGCGCAAGTGTGACAGTATGCATGTGAACAGCCTTTGCAGATGTATTTCTTACACCTGCAGCACACCGTGTGTGTCTTGGAGTCCTTCTTGGGTGGGCAGAGCTGACACCAAGGCAGCGAGCGGGGCAGCGGCCGGGGCAGCGGCGGGCTCCTCGCGCTGTGGATCACGAGCCGCCGCCGTAGCACTCTGTAGGACTTTGACAAGTGCTGAGGCTGCTTCGTTGCGGGGGAGATGCTGCCTTCTTTGGATCGGCGGCTTCACGAGTGCCTTTCCCAGCTGCTCGAGGAACACCCTGCGCTTGTTCCGCTTGTGAGGCATCCAGTCAGGCTTGATCTCTCGCCATATGACAAAGGCGTTGTAGGAGGACACGTTGAGGATGTTGTTGAAGACGACCAGGGGCAGTCATCCGTCTGCAGCTGTAGGTGCCGACCACCTTGTCTAGGTTGTCAACGCCGCCCTTGTTGCAGTTGTAGTCTAGGATGAGGGCCGGCTTCCTGTCGCGGCGATCACTAATGTCGCCCTCTGTGTGCAGCGTGCTCAAAAGTAGCACGTTCTTGTTTTTCTTTGCCAGGTAGGACACTAGAGTGGCCGTAGGCGTGAAGGCAAACCTGGAGGACAGGACCTGTCTGCCCTTGGACTCGAGCAACGCGGGCGGGAGCTCGGCCTTGTTCTTTCTCACCGTGCCCACCATGGTGAGGTTCCTCTCGAGGAGCCGCTGGCCCAGTTCGTAGGAGGTGAAGAGGTTGTCACAGGTGACGTTGCGACCGCTCAGTCCCGTTGTCAGGTCGAGGATGACACGCATCCCCTGGTTCTTCTCGGGGCCTCCGCTGGCCGCCTTGCCGGTGTACACTTGCATCTTCCAAGCGTAGCTGGACTTGGCGTCGCAGGCCACCCACGACTTGATGCCGTATTTCCCATTGGGGCCAACGGCCTTTTTGTGTTACACACGCTGCTAACACACACACACGCACGCGAACGCACGCACGCACAGTACCTCTGAACGGGACCAGTTGCTCGTCCACCGTCACGTCGGGCCCCGGGTTGTAGAGGGCCGGCAGCCACGCCTCCCACAGGTCCCAGACCTCTCTGATGGCTGCGAGTTTGTCCGTGGCGAGTCTTGCGGGTCTCGACTGGCGGTCGTCGAATCGCAGCAGCCTCGAGTACCTGTGAAAGACCTTGAGCGGCATGGTGGCTCGGAACACGGTCCTGCCGCTCTCGGCGTCCCACAGGCTGGCCGCGGCCTCGCCTCGGGACCTGTAGACGCCCGCTAGGATCAGCAGCCCTACGTAGGCGCGCAGGTCCGTGGCGTCCATGGGTCGCCAGCCGTCGCCGTATTTTCTGGCCCCAGGTTCGTCATTTCCACAATTATCCTTTCTATGGCCGGTGTGACAAACAGGTGGAAGGCGGACGCGATGTCACGCGCCTGGGTCGCGGCGTAGGCCGTGGGGCCCGGAGTCTCGCCCGACGTGGCAGATCGCACGGGCCCTGCGGTGGTGGAGGCGGCCGTAGGCCACGGGGGACCATTTGTTTTTGCCATTTTTCGACAGCAACGGCATCTCCCTTTGGTCCGGCGCCGAGGAGATATCTTCCTCGCATTGGTCCTCGCGCTCGTCCTCAGGGGCTTCCTCGGGCTCTTCCTCAGAAGAGGCAGGAGAAGCCTCGTCGACCTGGCGGCGCTCGGGGTTGTATTCTTCCCCGTCTTCGTCTTCCGAAACCTCTTCCTCCTCCTCCTCGGAATCTGAGTTGTCTTCTCCGTCCACCCTGGACAAGATCTGTTCTAGAACCTGCGCGGCCGTGAAACGCACGGCAATGGCCACTCGGCTCCTCTGATCGGGTCCACTGAGCTGCGGGGAAGAGCGCACTTGGCACGGGTGGGGCGCCAGTCACTTTGTGTGTTTGTGTGTGTGTGTGCCGCTGACAATATTAGTATCCTCTCTACGGCAGGCCGCTTACGCTGGACACCAAGGCCTGAAAATGCACGAGGCTCGCTTGCGCGCGAGTGTGTAGCCGTGTGCAGTTGACCCACCCGAACCACAATAACACTTGGCTGCTCTCTCTAGCACACGGCGGAGCATGTCTGGACCTGTGTAGTGGCTGGCTGGGTCGCTCTGACCCACAGAGCGGGGAGCACAGAGCGGGGAGCCACGGGCAAACTCGGCACACTCGCAGACTCTCTACACTCAACGGCATACGCCTCGCCAGTGGCTGGCAGGGTCGCTCTGACCCACGAGCACACAGCGGAGCATGTCTGGACCGGTGTAGTGGCTGGCAGGGTCGCTCTGACCCATGAGCACACAGCGAAGCATGTCTGGACCTATGTAGTGGTTGGCTGGGTCGCTCTGACCCACGAGCACAGAGCACAGAGCGGGAGCCTTGGAAACACAGGGTCTGGGTCGCTCTGACCCACCGAGCACAAAGCACAGAGCGGGGAGCCCTCCACACACAGGACCTGGGTCACCCTGACCCGAGGACCACGGGAGGGTTATAGTGTGGGTACAGAACTTTGCACCGTTCTGCAATTTTCTTCAGGAACTGATCATTCATGCCCATTTCTGTGCCAGCGAGTCTTTTACCCAGGCTTTTAACAATTATTTTATCTTTGAAGAATGCACATTTGGCAACAATTGGGAGCTCCTATCTCAGTCTTCTCTGTTCGAAATGGTATACATTTGAGTTGGAGCTGGATTTTGTCGACAACATCCCCTGGGATCTGTAGCACTGTAAGAAATAATTATCTTCGCCTTCCTTTTCTTTGATACCAGTAAGTACCAGATTCTCTCATACAGCATAGATCTATGTCAAATAAGGCTTCTCTCAGAGACATGTTCTCCTTTTTAAGTTCATTAACGTTAAAATTTTATCCACTCTCTTTTTCCATTGTCGCAGTTTTTTCATTCTCCATGTTTACTCTCTGTCATGTTTGGGTGTTGATTGTTTTGGTAATATTGGTCGATAAACTTCTCTAGCCTTAGAATTTATTTTGTGTTATCCAGATTGAAGGTTATTACCCACGAGTATGTGGAGTGAAGTGCTAATATTTAGTCAAATGTACAGCTATTGAATATTACGTATTTATCTTGAGGCCATCTGCACCACTGTGTTCAGTCCGCCATCTTACCTCTCCAACCCAGTTCCTGGAGAGCTACCCTCCCGTCCTTTGGGTGGTGGACCATTTTTGATACACATGGGAAACTATTGAGTGTGAAAAAACCCAGAAGCTTTGCAGTTCTTAACACAAACTGGTGCGCCTACTACCATACCCCGTTCAAGGGCACTTAAATATTTTGTCTTGCCCATTCACCCTCTGAATGGCACACATACACAATCCATGTTTGGGCCCCCGAGTGGGCCAGCGGTCTAAGGCACTGCATCTTAGTGCTAGAAACATCACTACAGACACCCTGGTTCGATTCCAGGCTGTATTACAACTGGCCGTGATTAGGAGTCCCATAGGGCGGCGCACAATTGGCCCAGCGTCGTCCGGGTTAGGGGAGGCTGGAGTAGGCCGTCATGGTAAATAAGAATTTGTTCTTAACTGACAACTCTGGTTAAATAAATATGGAACGCTACTGAGGATGGTAGTTGACTCTATAGCCACTCCTATGGAGTGTTTGTCCTCAGGCCTGGGGGGAAGCCTAAGGACAAAGTAGTTCCGCTACCCAAGAATGGTAAAGCGGCCTTTACTGGTTCTAACAACCGACCTATCAGCTTGCTGCCAGCTCTTAGAAAACTGTTGGAAGAAAATGTGTTTGACTGTGCTGAGAGTCGGGAAGCAAGTACAGGGAGTGAGTGTTTTAATGAAACACAAACAACGCACCGACATGAAACAGCGTCAATAACACCTGAGGATAGAACCAAGGGGAGTGACAGATATAGGGATGATAATCAAGGAGGTGATGGTGAGTGTCATGAGATGCTGGTGCGCTTGTGTGTGGTGACAGGTGTAACGTCCTGACCAGAGTTATTATGTGTTTTGCTTGTTTAGTGTTGGTCAGGACGTGAGCTGGGTGGGAATTCTATGTTGTGTGTCTAGTTTGTCTGTTTCTATGTCCAGCCTAATATGGTTCTCAATCAGAGGCAGATGGTAATCGTTGTCCCTGATTGAGAATCATATATAGGAGGCTTGTTTTGTGTTGGGATTTTGTTGGGTGTTTGTTTCCTGTCTCTGTGATTGTCTGCACCAGATAGGTCTGTCTCGGTTTTTGCACATTTGTTATTTTGTATTGTTGTTTGTAGTGTTTCACTTGTTCTTTATTAAACATGTTTAACACTAGCCGCGCTGCACTTTGGTCCTCTCCTTCACCCCTGGATGAAAACCGTTACAGAAACACCCACCAAACCCGGACCAAGCAGCGTGGCAACGGGCAGCGACAGCAGCAGAGACAGACAGAGGAATGGACATGGGAAGATGTCTTCAACGGCAAGGGTTGCTACACATGGGAGGAGATCCTGGCTGGAAAGGATCGCCTCCCATGGGAACAGCTGGAGGCAGGGAGGAGAGCAGAGGCAACCGGAGAGAGGAACCGGAGGTATGAGGGTACGCGACTAGCACGGAAGCCCGAGAGGCTCACCCAAAAATGTATTGGGGGAGGGCTAAAGGGGAGTGTGGCGAAGCCGGGTTGGATACCTGAGCCAACTCCCCGGGCTTACCGTGGAGTGAGAGGGCGTCGTACTGGTCAGACACCGTGTTATGCGGTGGAGCGCACGGTGTCCCCAGTACGCGTGCTTAGCCCAGTGCGGGCTATTCCACCTTGCCGCACTGGTAGGGCTAGGTTGGGCATCGAGCCGGGTGCCATGAAGCCGGCCCAACATATCTGGCCTCCAGTACGTCTCCTCGGGCCGGCGTACATGGCACCAGCCTTACAGGTGGTGTCCCCGGTTCGCCTGCATAGCCCAGTGCGGGCTATTCCACCTCGCCGCACTGGCAGGGCTACGGGGACCATTCAACCTGGTAAGGTTGGGGAGGCTCGGTGCTCAAGAGCGCGTGTCCTCCTTCACGGTCCGGTATATCCGGCGCCACCTTCCCTCCCCAGCCCAGTACCACCAGTGCCTACACCACGCACCAGGCTTCCAGTGCATCTCCAGAGCCCTGTTCCTCCTCCACGCACTCTCCCTATGGTGCGTGTCTCCAGCCCAGTGCCTCCAGTTCCGGCACCACGCACCAAGCCTCCTGTGCGTCTCCAGAGCCCTGTACGCACTGTTCCTTCTCCCCGCACTCGCCCTGAGGTGCGTGCCCTCAGCCCGGTACCTCCAGTTCCGGTACCACGCACCAGGCCTATAGTGCGCCTCGAGAGTCCAGTGTGCCCTGTTCCTGCTCCCCGCACTCGCCCTGAGGTGCGTGCCCTCAGCCCGGTACCTCCAGTTCCGGCACCACGCATCAGGCCTATAGTGCGTCTCAGCCGGCCAGAGTCTGCCGTCTGCTCAGCGGTGCCTGAACTGCCCGTCTGCCCAGCGGTGCCTGAACTGCCCGTCTGCCCAGCGGCGCCTGAACTGCCCGTCTGCCCAACGCCGTCTGAACTGTCCGTCTGCCCAACGCCGTCTGAGCTGGCCGTCTGCCAAGCGCCATCGGAGCCATCCGTCTCCCCAGCGCCATCTGAGCCATCCGTCTCCCCAGCGCCATCTGAGCCATCCGTCTCCCCAGCGCCATCTGAGCCATCCGTCTCCCCAGCGCCATCTGAGCCATCCGTCTCCCCAGCGCCGTCTGAGCCATCCGTCTCCCCAGCGCCGTCTGAGCCATCCGTCTGTCCCGAGCCGTTAGAGCCGCCCGTCTGTCCCGAGCCGTCAGAGCCGTTCGTCAGTCAGGAGCCGCTAGAGCCATTCGTCAGTCAGGATCTGCCAGGGCCGCCAACCAGACAGGATCTGCCAGAGCCGTCAACCAGACAGGATCTGCCAGAGCCGCCACCAGACAGGATCTGCCAGAGCCGCCAACCAGACAGGATCTGCCGGAGCCGTCAGCCAGCCATGAGCGTCCAGAGCCGTCAGCTAGTCATGAGCTGCCCTACAGTCATGAGCTGCCCTACAGTCATGAGCTGCCCTACAGTCATGAGCTGCCCTACAGTCATGAGCTGCCCTACAGTCATGAGCTGCCCTACAGTCCGGAGCTGCCCTACAGTCCGGAGCTGCCACTCAGTCCGGAGCTGCCACTCAGTCCGGAGCTGCCACTCAGTCCGGAGCTGCCACTCAGTCCGGAGCTGCCATTCAGTCCGGAGCTGCCATTAGTCCGGAGTTGCCCCTCTGTCCGGAGTTGCCCCTCTGTCCGGAGTTGCCCCTCTGTCCGGAGTTGCCCCTCTGTCCGGAGTTGCCCCTCTGTCTTGAGCTACCTCTCTGTCCTGAGCTACCTCTCTGTCCTGAGCTACCTCCAAAATCATGTGGGGGCCTTGGGGAGGATTCTTAGGCCAAGGTCGTGGGCGAGGGTCGCCACTCAAAGGACGCTAAGGAGGGGGACAAAGACAGTGGTGGAGTGGTGTCCTCGTCCACCGCCGGAGCCGCCACTGCGGACAGATGCCCACCCAGACCCTCCTCTTGAGTTGTAGGGGTGCGTTCGGAGTCCGCACCTCAGGAGGGGGGTACTGTAACGTCCTGACCAGAGTTATTATGTGTTTTGCTTGTTTAGTGTTGGTCAGGACGTGAGCTGGGTGGGAATTCTATGTTGTGTGTCTAGTTTGTCTGTTTCTATGTCCAGCCTAATATGGTTCTCAATCAGAGGCAGATGGTAATCGTTGTCCCTGATTGAGAATCATATATAGGAGGCTTGTTTTGTGTTGGGATTTTGTTGGGTGTTGTTTCCTGTCTCTGTGATTGTCTGCACCAGATAGGTCTGTCTCGGTTTTTGCACATTTGTTATTTTGTATTGTTGTTTGTAGTGTTTCACTTGTTCTTTATTAAACATGTTTAACACTAGCCGCGCTGCACTTTGGTCCTCTCCTTCACCCCTGGAAGAAAACCGTTACAACAGGTGTGTAATCAGCAGCATGATGACCTAGAGGCCAGAGAGGGTGTATACGTGACAGTGCCCCCTCCCTGACGCGCAGCTCCAGCCACAGGACGCCGACAAAGGGGACAAACCCGGGGGATCAGGAGCGGACCGGTCACCCCTGCTGATGCGCGGGAACCTGTCATGCCGGCTGAGGCATGAGAGCCTGATGAGCCGGTGGAAGCAGGGGAGCCTGGCGATCCAGCGAAGGTATGAAAGCACGACAATCCGGCGGAGGCATGAAAGCACGACGATCCGGCTGAGGCATGAGAGCCTGACGAGCCGGCGGAGATAGGGGAGCCTGGCGATCTGGCTGAGGCATGAGCCTGTATCGGCTCACGGACCCGACATCATTTACACTGGCACAAAAAAAAACACCCTGATGCTTCCCTTAGGTGGGGTGTTATTCTGTAACGAGTACGCTGAGAGTCGGGAAGCAAGTACAGGGAGTGAGTGTTTTTAATAAATAAACAATAAACACGAAACACAAACAACGCACCGGCATGAAACAGAGTCAATAACACCTGAGGAAAGAACCAAGGGGAGTGACAGATGTAGAGAAGATAATCAAGGAGGTGATGGAGTCCAGGTGAGTGTCATGAGGCGTTGGTGCACTTGCCGATGGTGACAGGTGTGCGGAATCATCAGCAGCCTGATGACCTAGAGGCCAGCGAGGGAGTATACGTGACATTGACCAATTTTCAGCATGCAATCAACATGTACTACACTGACACAAATTACAGATTGGTTGAAATAAATTGATAATAAGAAGATTGTGGGAGCTGTACTGTTAGATTTCAGAGCAGCCTTTGATATTATTCACCATAACCTGCGTTGGAAAAAAACGTTAGTGTTATGGCTTTTCAACCTCTGCCATATCGTAGATTTCGAACTAATAGACCACAGAGGGTTTCCTTTAATGGAAGCTTCTCCAATGTTAGAGAACGTTAAATGTTAAACATGTAAAGTGTGGTGTAGCGCATGGCAGATCTCTTGGCCCTCTACTCTTCTTTTTTACCACTGGCATTAAACCCTCTAAAAGTCTAAGCCATTGGGGGGGGGGGCACAAAAACTACCTCCATACGTCCATTAACTTGTGTGAGTTCCCTTCAGACGACTCCAGTCACACTTGTGAGGGTCGTGGGAGCAAGATAGAGAACACCATCGTGTTTGACCCCTTCGATAGTGGGGTCATATTCGTTTTGTAGGCCAAACCGTTTGGACGCTACAGACGCTTTCGTGAGAAGACCAATTTTCGGGATATCTCATGGTCAGACAAACACAGCTGTAGCTCTGCCACCTTTCACTGTAGATGCAGAAGGCCGACATAGGCAGATGTCTCTAGGTTAACCTGACAGATTTTGATGAGGATTTAAACAAAGCCTGTGAGTGCTTTTACTGTAGGGTGTCAGCAAATACAATTAAAAGTTTGTCATAAAAAATTACCCTATTTATCTGTATCCCTTTAATCTGTGTCTGGTGTTAGATAGTTACTGGCTAGCTAGGTCTTCAGCCAGCATGGAACAAAAGGGGGGGATGGTCGTTCAAAACTTAAACGCAGTTGTCAAGTCAACATATCCGTCAGTACTACCATGAACTGCATCACAAGAGGCATGCCAAACGGGAGATTTTGGTTTTGGTTTGAGTTGCTTTGTGTATCACCAAATTTTCTTGATGATGTTCCTGCAACACTGCTCACTGCATCCAAGTTGCTTGACGTACGTGTTTCAAAGAGCTGTCAGTCAAGGCGAGCTCATGAATATAAACTCACTGCCCACTCAGCCTGTCTTTTCAAACTTGCTGGTAGTTAGCAATGAGAGAAAAAGTACTTTTTAGAATGACTGTTCAGGACCTTCAAGAAGCTCTCGAAGTCGGAGTGAAGATGTTTTTGACACTTTCAGATCTCTGGAAAATCTTGCCGCCGAGCAATGTAAAGTTACCCCCACTGTCCAGAGTGAGTTAGCATGTCGTAGGAAAGGGGTGTTATCAGTGACTAATTTGAGGAGCTGATAGCAAGCTGTCTGGGTGTCCTCTCTATGTAATGAAAATACACTTAGCAGGTGAAGGGCCGACTGCTAACCACGATAGCCTGGATGAAAAAAACTAAACAAGGGATGTGACCCAGGCTGGATCGTTGCACTCCACATGGTGAAGTCGGATCTGGTCTTTTCAGAATTACAACGAGGACTTTGGAGTTTGAAAGGAAAAATGGACGACAAACTTGGGAAAATGTCATTTTCAAATAGTGTGTTTGTGAAATGATTGATCATCATCTGAACTTTGAGGGAGTGACATGGTTTTCTGTATATGTGTGTGTATGCGTCCGTGGATGCGTGTCTGTGACTTGATAGTGCAGCAGTATTTCACGTGGCATAGGAGGAAGGTTCTTCATATAACATCGCACCAGATGTCCAACAAAATTCAGTGTTAGCAGGTTCTGAGATCATCCAACAAGGCTCTGCAGCCAACTGAGTCAGGCTGCATTCAAAACTCCATTAATATGCACAGCTGCCTATCTAGCGGATAATCAGAGTATGAGTGCTGATCTAGGATCAGTTTAGGCTTTTAGATCATAATGAATAATATTACAAGCACAGGGGGGACCTGATTCTAGATCAGCACTGCTACTCTGAGTTGCTACATGAATAAGGGCCCATCTCATCAGGGCATACACTTTTTATTTAATCTTCAATTGTTTGCTATCAACATACAACGTTGCCTATTACCGTAGATGTCAAGGCGAAAGGTTTAGCCGAGGTTAAGTGGGTTTAGAATGTCAGTCTCATCCTTTCCTGGTATTAAACTGTCAAAGTCTCTCGAATTCTGGCAGATATACTGTTTGTTCTTCTTGATCCTCTACTTTCACTCTTAGACTCGTTAATTGGAGTTGGGAGGGCTCCGAGATAGTCCCGTGAATCATCATGCTCTGTTTTCTTCTTATTCTTTTTTCAAAATATCTCAAAGAGATTCAAAGAGAGAGTTGACGGGACGCAGCGAGCGTCAGACATGTTGACACGTCTGCGGTAAGGGAGATATGCAGGCATCAATTAATTACCCATAATTGTCTTGCCAAAGTTGTTTGTAGCAGAGATGAGGTGATTTGGAATCTTGCCATCTCTATGAGGAAGCCCTGCCTGAGGATTCCCTCTTGGTCTAATGGATAAGACATTGGGTTGGCATGTGAGATGTCTCCAGTTCAATTTAACCAGTTACATGTCTTTGTATTTAAGGAGCTATCACCTGGGTCCGGTAGAGCCTATTGAGTGCATTGCTACATTGGTAGATAGTACCATTTTCATCCCATCCTAAGAAAGGTCTAATGCACATTAGTAATATGAGTTAGCCTAACGGGAAAACCAGTGGACATGAAAGCTTGATTTTATTATCCCCAAACAGTGGGTCTTTAGTGTGTGTGTGTGTGTGTGTGTGTGTGTGTGTGTGTGTGTGTGTGTGTGTGTGTGTGTGTGTGTGTGTGTGTGTGTGTGTGTGTGTGTGTGTGTGTGTGTGTGTGTGTGTGTGTGTGTGTGTGTGTGTGTGTGTGTGTGCGCACGCACATGCTTGTTTGTGCGTGAGAGAGAGATGGAGGAGAACAAAAAAGAAAGAGATAACAGAGGGAGAGAAAGGGACAAGTGGGAACAGACTGATAAAGAGAGAAAAGTAAAGGGAGGAGCTCACTGTCCTAATGCAGAGAGAAAGAGAGAGGGAAAAAAGAGAGAGAAGCACAGAATGTCTAAAGTGATGATAAAGAGAAAAGTAGAAGAGAGAGGTACAGCCAGGGGAGAAAGTAAGGCACTATGGTATTTTGTGTAGCAGATGTCTCTTTCCATTCACCAATGTTTGGGGGCTGGAAAAATGTTGCGGGTGGCTAAACATGCGTGGGTAGCCTAGTAAAGGAGCCCTTTTGAAGTGATTTTTTTTTACAAGTGCGTGCAAACATAGGAGCTCTCGTACCGGAATAAATTAATTATACTTTCACCCATGGGTACAGCATGTCCAAAGTGATGAGAGAGTTACAGCATGTCTTCAGTAATGATAAAGAGAAAGGTGAGGGGACAGGAATACCCTCACCGCACACTGTTGGAAACAAAGCAGCAGCTTCTTTGGCCCCTTGATCTCATTCGATGTCAATGACAGCGAGGCAATGGTACTGTGGAGACTAGCCAGCTATGTACACAATATACTATAAAACATGGTAACTTCATACTCAGGAGATGCTGCTGCTTTTGTTTAAATCCTTGGTTGAAAAAAATATATATACAGTACAAGTCAAAACTTTTAACAAGTGGGCAAAGCTGTCGTCAAGGCAAAGGGTGGCTACTTTGAAGAATCAAAAAAAAAAAAAAACTTTTTGGGTTATTGCATGATTCCATTTGTGTTATTTCATAGTTTTGATGTCTACACTATTTTACAACGTAGAAAATAGTACAAATCAAGAAAAACTCTTTAATGAGTAGGTGTGTCCAAACCTTTGACTGGTATATATAGATTTCCAAGCCGATGCCAGAGAGCTATTACTTATGGTGGAGATGACATCATTGACTCATGCAGGGATTTGCCCTTTTGTGGAGTCTGCCAGTTTGCCCTTCAGGTGTGGGGGAATGCAGTGTTTTCTGCGGAGGCTGAAAAGGAGCATGCATACATCATCCTCATCATCACCATTCAACACTGATTTATCTATGAGAGGATTCCTTCAGTGCTCTTCCGTTGGCCCAGTGGGGTTCAAGAGTAGATGAGATGTGTTTGTGTGGGTGCGTGTGTGTAAGACTAAGCAAGGCAACAGAGGATACGAGGAGGGAAGAAATAGTTTTCAGAGAATTCAAGATTCTTCCCCTGCTTCACTTATGTGCGTCCACTCCTGAGTCCTGCTACAGGCCACATTTACAAAGGCTGTGTGTCTCCTTAGTATATGCCCATGCTGTGCCATTGTGGCCCATGTAGCCAATGCCTGGAAGAGGGGTCTGCCTTGCTACAGCTGCCCCAGTGTCCCTGCCCAGTCTATCGGACCTGCTGTGCCATTGTCCAACAATTCCCGGCCAGGGACACAATGCCCCCCCCCCACCCCACCCCCCCCGTTGGGAGCAGGCCAAAGTGCCAGCATTTCGGTTGTGATCCCTCAGTGCCAGTGCCCATCAGGTCAGAGGGGCAAGGACATGGATACAACCACATCAGCTAGACACCTGTGGCTCCCTGTTGGCAATCCCAACCCATGCTAACCCCACCACTCCACTGCCAGGGCACTTAGGGGCTCATTAGTTTGGTCATGAGCCAGAGGGAGGGGGTAAGGCTTTAGAAGAGGAGGTCTGGCACGGTGCCAAGGAGAAAGTGGGAGGGAAGAAGGGACATCTTGCTGGTGTGACAATGAGCAAGAGCAAAGAAGGGAATGGTCGCTAGAAAGTCTCCCTTTCTGGACAAGAGTTTTGAATCAGATCGATGAAAAAATAAAGATTTTCTGATACTCGTGTTTGGCAGAGACATCTAGCTAGTTGTTGGCACAAAGGAGTCATTGGAATTGCTTCCAAATGAGAGGAATCATGTGCACAGGTTTGTTTGGTTTATACAACACAAGATACTTGAGACAGCTGTATTTTTCTTCAAAACATAAAAGTGCTTTGTTTAGGTATATTATATGTTTCCTTCATAATGAGGTATTTAAGATTGTTGTCATACATTATGTGTACTCTGAACCATCTACAGTGCTAATATCCCTCAGTATTTACTCATGGATTCTGTACAGACTGCCTTACAGATATTAATGCATATGTTAAGGACCTCCCATGCATGCTAATCTATGAAATAGCTCTATGTGATTCTGTAGATGTATCACTTGGTTGGTTTGTGATCTTTGGGGGTAGTTAGTTTCAGGGGGTGTGTGTGCATGCGTGTGTGTATGTGTTTGTGACGCCCACTGTGTCTGATACCCCCCCCCTCTTGCCCGGGCATATCAGTGGGCAGGTGCCAGGCCTTGTCTCTCTGCCAGCCCTATAGCCTGTGCCAGATTCTAAAGGTTAACGAGATTCTGTACTCTGAAACTCAGATGACGACAATCCCCCCATTCTTCTCGGCACATACCTGCCCAGGGTCTCATTTCCAGTGCCCCCTTGTTGTTCCACACAAACAAGCCCTGTGGATCTCTTCACTAAGAGCCAGCTGAGGGAAAGATGATCCCGCCATTTTCCAATAATAATGCATTTCACTGAAAAGGGGAAAATCCTTTTGAGTTGACGCTGCGATTCACTGCGATGCAGCTTTGTTTTACAGTGAAGCAGGAAATAGATGTAGGTGTTATTTGACATTGACAGAGACTGGATTCATAAGTCTAGTGGCTGGCTCTTGGATTGTTTCTGAAAATGTGACCTTACCTAATTTTAATGTTGAAAAGACATGAAACCAAAAGAAAAGACATAGTGACTTGTCAGTGTACTGTCCTAATTGGTAAGTGATTAATGTTCCATACAATCTGCAAATGATCCAGCATTGGACCAACACCGCAAAAGGCATTCTTTGAACATTTGTACCAACTAGGTGTGTATTTTTTTGTGGGTCCGGGTGGACTTTTATAAAGCATTAAATCATATCTGTCAGTTTTAGCTCATATCTTTACTGTCACGTTGGTGCAGATCGTGAAGAGGGCACGACCAAGCCTATTCCCCCTCAGGAAACTAAAACGATTTGGCATGGGTCCTCAGATCCTCAGAAAGTTCTACAGCTGCAACATCGAGAGCATCCTGACTGGTTGCATCACTGCCTGGTACGGCAACTGCTCGGCCTCCGATCGCAAGGCATTACAGAGGGTAGCGCGTACGTCCCAGTACATCACTGGGGCTAAGCTGCCTGCCATCCAGGACCTCTACACCAGGCGGTCAGAGGAAGGCCCTAAAGATTGTCAAAGACCGCAGCCACCCCAGTCATAGACTGTTCTCTCTACTACCGCATGGCAAGTGGTACCGGAGCACCAAGTCTAGGAACAAAATGCTTCTCAACAGCTTTTACCCCCAAGCCATAAGACTCCTGAACAGGTAATCAAATGGCTACCCGGACTATTTGCATTCTGTCCCGCCAACCCCTCTTTTACGCTGCTGCTCCTCTCTGTTTATCATATATGCATAGTCACTTTAACTATACATTCATGTACATACTACCTCAATTAGCCCGACTAACCGGTGCCATCGCACATTGGCTACCCGGACTATCTGCATTGTGTCCCACCACCCACGACCCGCCAACCCCTCTTTTATGCTACTGCTACTCTCTGTTTATCATATATGCATAGTCACTTTAACCATACCTACATGTACATACTTCCTCAACTAGCCCGACTAACCAGTGCCCCCGCACATTGGCTACCCGGACTATCTGCATTGTGTCCCGCCACCCACGACCCGCCAACCCCTCTTTTACGCTACTGCTACTCTCTGTTTATCACATATGCATAGTCACTATAACCATACCTACATGTACATACTACCTCAATTAGCCCGACTAACCAGTGCCTGTATATAGCCCCGCAACTGTTATTTTTCACTGTCTTTTATAATGTTGTTTTTCATTTCTTTACTTATCTATTGTTCACCTAATACCAATTTTTTACTTAAATTGCACTGTTGGTTTAGGGCCTGTAAGTAAGCATTTCACTGTAAGGTATAGGTTGTGCACCCACACCTGTTGTTTTCGGCGCACGTGACAAACTTTGATTTGATTTGATCATCATATACATTTCAGTAGGGTTTTTTCAATGTCACAACAGACCCAAATCTTTCTCAACAAGCCAAGCCTCACTGACAGGGGAGATGACGGGTGAAAAGGTAGTTTCTCTTCCTTTTGCTTTTTGTTTTAGTACATCTTGTCACGTCTCATTTGGCCTGAGAACCACAGCTCCCCTGACGGCCATTTTGCACTTCTAACATCACAAATAATCAATGGCGGCTCCTTTCTCTTTCCTTCCAAATGTTCATGCTGGAAACACTGAAGCTAAACTAGGGTGAGAAAAAGATTGTCAATTTACTTGGCAAACAAATGCTTTAAATGTGACCGGTTATTTCAACTACTCAAACTGAACTTTTGAAATACAAACATACTGTATGTAGTAGAGGTTTTAAATGAATCACTTTTTCTTGAAATGCTTGAGAAGGTTTTCCGGAAAGAGATTAAGTCCAGCCATAGACAAAAAAGCACTTTCTATGGAGATTCTCCATTTATCTTGCTTTTTAGACCAAGACTTAATCTGTGTCTGGGAACAGTATCCTAATATACCTGACCTTAGATTTAAGTTTACAATATGGTGTCAAAACAGCTTTTTAGATTAAATGTATCTAAAGTATTTTCAATGTTCTCTCCTAATAGGTCAGGAATCTATTTGATTTCATAAAAGAGGACGTCAAGGTAGGAGAAACTCATTCTCAATTCCTCCTGGTAATAGACCAGCAGTTAATGAAATATTCAAATAATGTCTTCAATTAAGCAGCTGTGATGGAATGATTTGGGTGAGGCAACAGGCTGCCAAGAAAAAACATCTTATCTTCCATCTCCTCTCCACTGCACATCTAGTGTACACCAAGTTTACACAAGGTAAATCCATCAAGAGTGAGGTCACCTTCCACCTTCCCTATCTATAATTGATTGTGCAATGGAGTCATTGTCTAAAACAGACCGTATCAGTCAGCTTCTAACAGTTGGGGTGAACTCTGAGACATTTTGAAACACTTTAAAGCTCTGTTTGTGATGGGTAGGCTGTCAACTGTGTTAAAAGGAGAGCATTCGCTATAGCAAGTTTATTTTAGCTATAGTGTTGACATCATTGCAATAGTTAACACTTATCTAAATCATATACTTCATATACTCCACTTCTCAATGGGCACTGCACTCCACAACCGAAAATGCTCTTGTAACTTTTATTTTACAATATATTTTAGAAAGTGGTGATTTGTTTATGCAGATTTAAAGTAAACAGAGGGTAAGTGCTTCTAAACACATAACCTTCATCATCAATGAAACTTGCACTGTCATCTATCCTGGATCATTCTGCGGATGTAGTTTTAAACCAACAATTAAAATTGGCACAACACCAGTCCCATCAAGATCAAATTTCTTACAATGACTGTACACTACTACCACAAGTCTTGGTCTTAGAACCAACAAGGAACCAATACAGTATAAATTACACTTAGATGCCTTCCATTTAAATGGAAAGACCGAACCATATCATTCCTTCAAAGTTCTCTACTTATAGTAGAGTGATACAGTGCTTGTGTTACACTTTGCTCCCATAGTCAGATTAGATGAAACATGTAACTCCAGTACTACTTGGCAGAGCTGTCAAGTTTAGTGAACTTGCACACTCATGCCTTCATCTCTACACTTTGCGTGAGACTCTACAAAGTAGCATAGAGCTTGGGTGGAAAAGCGAGCGAGGGAGAGAGAGGTAGAGACCATTGACAGTCGTGCACATAGACCAATATGTCTATGGGGTAAGAAATGTAATGACTGCAATGGAAAAAGTGTGACCAGGTATTTAAAGAACCTGCAGTGCAACACTCGAGGCCCCCGTATAGGTTGTGCACCCACAAACCTCTTCCATTTCAGGTGCTGTGTGTGTGTGTGTGTGTGTGTGTGTGTGTGTGTGTGTGTGTGTGTGTGTGTGTGTGTGTGTGTGTGTGTGTGTGTGTGTGTGTGTGTGTGTGTGTGTGTGTGTGTGTGTGTGTGTGTGTGTGTGTGTGTGTGTGTGTGGACGTGTTTAACTATGCTTGTGGGGACCAGAAGTCCCCACAAGAATAGTAAACGAACAAAAAGTTGACCAACTATCTTGTTAGTCCCCACGAGGTCAAATGCTATTTCTAGGGGGGTTAGGGTTAAGGTTAGAATTACATTAAGGGTCAGGGTTAGGAGCTAGGGTTAGTTTTAGGGTTAGGAGCTAGGATTAGGGTTAGGTTTTGGGGTTAGGGTAAGAGCACAGATTAGGTTTAGGAAAAATAGGATTTTGAATGGTACTGAATTGTGTGTGCCCACAAGGTTAGCTGTACAAGACTGTGTGTGTGTGTGTGTGTGTGTGTGTGTGTGTGTGTGTGTGTGTGTGTGTGTGGTTATGGGCAGCTCTATTAACCTAAGGTGCCATAGTTCATGTCAGCAACTGGGAGCCTGTGTTTATGGCTGCAGTGGAAAAAAATGGCTCATGTTCACTGAGGAGAAAGGCAATGAAGGCTATTCCATGTGTCTATGGAAATCAAAAGTAGGGCTCAGATATAACTGTATTGTGACCATATATAACGTGGACATAACATCGACTGTACATATGGAAAGTGTACCTCTGTCTGCAGGAAAAATGTTCTCGCAAGTTGGATGATATCTCCATCATCCAACTTGAGAGAACAATAAAAAAGCCATATCTCTGTCCAGTGTCTGTGTTCTTTTGCCCATCTTAATCTTTTCTTTTTTTTGGCCAGTCTGAGGTATAGCTTTTTCTTTGCAACTCTGCCTAGAAGGCCAGCATCCCGGAGTCGCCTCTTCACTGTTGACGTTGAGACTGGTGTTTTGTACTATTTAATGAAGCTGCCAGTTGAGGACTTGTGAGGCGTCCGTTTCTCAAAACAGACACTCTAATGTCCGCTTGCTCAGTTGTGCACCGGGGCCTCCCACTCCTCTTCTATTCTGGTTAGATCCAGTTTGCGCTGTTCTGTGAAGGGAGTAGAACACGGCGTTGTATGAGATCTTCAGTTTCTTGGCAATTTCTCGCATGGAATAGCCTTCATTTCTCAGAACAAGAATAGACTGACGAGTTTCAGAAGAAAGTCTTTGTTTCTGGCCATTTTGAGCCTGTAATCGAACCCACAAATGCTGATGCTCCAGATACTAAACTAGTCTAAAGAAGGCCAGTTATATTGCTTCTTTAATCAGGACAACAGTTTGCAGCTATGCTAACATAATTGCAAAAGGGTTTTCTAATGATCAATTAGCCTTTTAAAACGATAATCTTGGATTAGCTAACACAAAGTGTCATTGGAACACAGGAGTGATGGTTGCTAATAATGGGTCTCTGTATGCCTACACTATGTAGATATTCCATAAAAAAATCTGCCGTTTCCAGCTACAATAGTCATTTACAACATTAAAAATGTCTACACTGTATTTCTGATCTATTCTATGTTATTTTAATGGACCAGAAAATCAAAAACAAGGACATTTCTAAGTGACCCCAAACTTTTGAACGGTAATGTATATATTTCCCTAGACTCCTTCAAATGCAGGTGTCACTTGAAAGAGTGATACCTTGTTGTGCGTGAATATTTCTGATTATGCCTCCATTGAGAAATGAGCTCAATCCAAAACCAGTTGTTGGTAAAGAGGCAAGAACTCCAATGGAACAAGACTTATCCCTCAGTGTTTTGTTAGCAACCTTTAGGAAGTGCAGTCTTTGCATAGCCTCCATCACAGGTCCTCCAACATAATCACCTTTATTCTCTCTTCTGACGTGAATCTTGAAAAAGTTAGGCATAGATAGAGTGACAGAAGTCTTAGCATAGATTGAACTTCCTGATAATACTGTACAACTTTAATAGATGTTGTTGGCACGGGTCTACAAGGGGATTTGTATGTGGCTATCACACACCTGAAGCAAGTAAAAAAGCTCTGTTTTCTGCTGTTATGAAATGTCAACCTACCCACCCCTCCAATCCCAAAAAATGACTAGCTGTAATTCATCATCTGAAGCATTGCTCTTGCACAGCTTGTGAATTTACTTCACGGTCAGCTGTAGAGGAGAATGGCCTCTTGTTCTTGAGCGTGGAGGTGTGTGCCGGTGAGCACTGGGCACAGATAGGAGCCCACAGCCCAGCTGACATGTGGAGCATTTCAAAAGGCTGGGGGAAATGTCAAACAGTGTAAAGCAATCCTGCGGGGAGATCAGGGACAGTGCTGTGGCTTTTAGAACTGCCACTTTAGCTCAGAGGGAGATTAAAGACAGTAATGGAGATAGTGATCGGCTGGAGAGAAGGAAAAAAAGAATGATGAGTCCCCTAGGTTTTTTTACAGACCGGAGACTCCACTGAGACAGGCTTATGTTGAGCAACAATGCCCAGGTCTGGGTCATATTTATTAGGGCCAAAACTCCCTCATGCCATTTTGTGTGTTATTAATTGAAAGTAGAAGCACAGTTATCTTGTGTAGAATAAAATGTAACACTGCAAAATGTCATTTAGGTGAAATGCTGTGCGTCGGACAAAATGCCTTGGTTTAACATACCAGAGGGGGTTAGGTTAAATTCAGCTATTCTTAGGTTAAATGCAAGACGGTATGGATATAGGTTTAGGAGCCATTAATCACAACTGATCCACAGTTCTGTTCTGAGAGGATTTACTGCTAAAATAAAGGAGATTCACGACACTGTCATGTTTGATAAATGGCCCAATGTTAGTACAGTTGAAGTCGGAAGTTTACATACACTTAGATTGGAGTCATTAAAACTCTCTTTTCAACCACTCCATACATTTCTTGTTAACAAAGTATAGTTTTGGCAAGTCGGTTAGAACATCTCTACTTTGTACATGACACAAGTAATTTTCCAACAATTGTTTACAGACAGATTATTTCTCTTATAATTCACTGTATCACAATTCCAGTGGGTCAGAAGTTTACATATACTAAGTTGACTGTGCCTTTAAAAAGCTTGAAGATTTCCAGAAAATTATGTCATGGTATTAGAAGCTTCTGATAGGCTACTTGACATCATTTGAGTCAATTGGAGGTGTACTTGTGGATGTATTTCAAGGCCTACCTTCAAACTCAGTGCCTCTTTGCTTGACATCATGGGAAAAACAAAAGAAATCAGCCAAGACCTCATAATTTTTTTTTTGACCTCCACAAGTCTGGTTCATCCTTGGGAGCAATTTCCAAATGCCTGAAGGTACCATGTTCATCTGTACAAACAATAGTACGCAAGTATAAACACCATGGGAACCACACAGCCATCATACCACTCGTTCCAGTCATTGGCAGCAGAGAACTGAAAGGAAAGGCGGCCAAAGGCGGTGTTGGCTTTGGGGATGACCAGTGAGATATACCTGCTGGAGTGCGTGCTACGGGTGGGTGTTGTTATGGTGACCTGTGAGCTGAGATAAGGCAGAGCTTTACCTAACAAAGACTTAGAGATGACCTGGAGCCAGTGGGTCTGGCTACGAATATGTAGCGAGGGCCAGCCGAAGAGAGCATACAGGTCGCAGTGGTGGGTGCTATATGGGCTTTGGTGACAAAACGGATGGCACTGTGACTGCATCCAGTTTGCTGAGTAGAGTGCTGGAGGGTATTTTGTAAATGACATCGCTGAAGTCGAGGATCGGTAGGATAATTAGTTTTATGAGTGTATGTTTGGCAGCGTGAGTGAAGGAGGCTTTGTTGCGAAATAGAAGCCAAATCTGGATTTCATTTTGGATTGGAGATGTTTAATGTGAGTCTGGAAAGAGAGTTTACAGTCTAGCCAGACACCTAGGTATTTGTAGTTGTCCACATATTCTAAGTCAGAACCGTCCAGAGTAGTGATGCTAGTCGGGCGGGCGGGTGTGGTCAGCAATCGGTTGAAGAGCATGCATTTAGTTTTACTAGCGTTTTAAGAGCAGTTGGATGCCACCGAAGGAGTGTTGTATGGCATTGAAGCTCATTTGGAGGTTTGTTAACTTCTTATGGCTGCAGGGGCAGTATTGAGTAGCTTGGATGAAAGGTGCACAGAGGTGCCCAGAGTAAACAGCCTGCTCCTCAGTCATAGTTGCTAAATATATAGGTTTCTAAAACTGTTTGAATTATGTCTGTGAGTATAACAGAACTCATATGGCAGAAAAAAACCTGAGAAAAAATCCAAACAGGAAGTGGAAATTCTGAGGCTGGTCGAGTTTCAACCAAGATCCCATTGAAATCACAGCGAGATATGAATGAGTATTCACTTCCTACGGCTTCCACTAGATGTCAACAGTCTGTAGAACTTTGTCTGATGACTACTGTGAAGTGGGGCCGAATGAGAGGAGAATTAGTCACCACTGGCATGAGGTGACCATTCTTTATGAGAATGCTCCGTTCCATCGCTCATCTGAAGTCAATGTAATTCTTCGGTTGAAACGTTATTCAAGATATATGTTGACAACATTCTAAAGATTGATTCAATACATCGTTTGACATGTTTCTACTGACTGTTACGGAACTTTAGGACATTTCGTTAGGTTTTAGTGAACGCGCTTCGTGACTTTGGAATTGTTTACCAAACGCTCTAACCAAAGTAGCTAATTGGACATAAATAATGGACATTATCGAACAAATCAAGCATTTATTGTGGACCTGGGATTCCAGGGAGTGCATTCTGATGAAGATCATCAAAGGTAAAGGAATATTTATCATGTAATTTCTGGTTTCTGTTGAATCCAACATGGCGGCTAATTTGACTATTGTTCTGAGCGCCGTCTCAGATTATTGCATGGTTTGCTTTTTCCGTAAAGTTTTTTGAAATCTGACACAGCGGTTGCATTAAGGAGAGGTACAGTGGGGCAAAAAAGTATTTAGTCAGCCACCAATTGTGCAAGTTCTCCCACTTAAAAAGATGAGAGAGGCCTGTAATTTTCATCATAGGTACACTTCAACTATGACAGACACAATGAGGAAAAAAAATCCAGAAAATCACAATGTAGGATTTTTTATGAATTTATTTGCAAATTATGGTGATAATAATAATCACAGTGGTTGTAGAGGGTGCAACAGGTCAGCACCTCAGGAGTAAATGTCAGTTGGCTTTTCACGTTTGCCCCCGTAAAAGGGGCAAACGTAGCGGTCTCCTGGTCAGGCTTCGGAGACGGGCACATCGCGCTCCACTCCCTAGCATACTACTCGCCAATGTCCAGTCTCTTGACAATAAGGTTGATGAAATCCGAGCAAGGGTAACATTCCAGAGAGACATCAGAGATTGTAACGTTCTCTGCTTCACGGAAACATGGCTAACTCAAGAGACGCTAACGGAGTCGGTGCAGCCAGCTGGTTTCTTCACGCATCGCGCCGACAGAAACATACATCTTTCTGGTAAGAAGACGGGCGGGGGTGTATGCCTTATGATTAACGAGACGTGGTGTGATCATAACAACATACAGGAACTCAAGTCATTCTGTTCACCTGATCTAGAATTCCTCACAATCAAATGTCGACAGCATTATCTACCAAGGGAATTCTCTTCGATTATAATCACAGCCGTATATATTCCCCCCCAAGCAGACACATCGATGGCCCTGAACGAACTTTATCTGACTCTTTGTAAACTGGAAACCACACACCCTGAGGCTAGATTCATCGTAGCTGGGGATTTTAACAAGGCTAATCTGAAAACAAAACTCCCTAAATTCTATCAGCATATCGATTGTGCTACCAGGGCTGGTAAAACCTTGGATCATTGTTATACTAACTTCCGCAACGCATATAAGGCCCTCCCCCGCCCTCCTTTCGAAAAGCTGACCACGACTCCATTTTGTTGCTTCCAGCCTACAAACAGAAACTAAAACAACAAGCTCCCTCGCTCAGGTCTGTTCAACGCTGGTCCGACCAATCTGATTCCACGCTTCAAGACTGCTTCGATCACGCGGATTGGAATATGTTCCGCATTGCGTCCAACAACAATATTGACGAATACGCTGATTCGGTGAGCGAGTTCATTAGAAAGTGCATTGACGATGTCGTACCCACAGCAACGATTAAAACATTCCCAAACCAGAAACCGTGGATTGACGGCAGCATTCGCGTGAAACTGAAAGCACGAACCACTGCTTTTAACCAGGGCAAGGTGACCGGAAACATGACCGAATACAAACAGTGTAGCTATTCTCTCCGCAAGGCAATCAAACAAGCTAAGTCCCAGTATAGAGACAAAATAGAGTCGCAATTCAACAGCTCAGAAACAAGAGGTATGTGGCAGGGTCTACAGTCAATCACGGATTACAAAAATAAAACCAGCCCCGTCGCGGACCAGGATGTCTTGCTCCCAGACAGTCTAAATAACTTTTTTGCTCGCTTTGAGGACAATACAGTGCCACTGACACGGCCCGCTACCAAAACCTGCGGGCTCTCCTTCACTGCAGCCGAGGTGAGTAAAACATTTAAACGTATTATCCCTCGCAAGGCTGCAGGCCCAGACGGCATTCCCAGCCGCGTCCTCAGAGCATGCGCAGACCAGCTGGCTGGTGTGTTTACGGACATATTCAATCAATCCTTATCCCAGTCTGCTGTTCCCACATGCTTCAAGAGGGCCACCATTGTTCCTGTTCCCAAGAAAGCTAAGGTAACTGAGCTAAACGACTACCGCCCCGTAGCACTCACTTCCGTCATCATGAAGTGCTTTGAGAGACTAGTCAAGGACCATATCACCTCCACCCTACACCCTAGACCCACTCCAATTTGCTTACCGACCCAATAGGTCCACAGACGACGCAATCGCAACCACACTGCACACTGCCCTAACCCATCTGGACAAGAGGAATACCTATGTGAGAATGCTGTTCATCGACTACAGCTCAGCATTTAACACCATAGTACCCTCCAAACTCGTCATCAAGCTCGAGACCCTGGGTCTCGACCCCGCCCTGTGCAACTGGGTCCTGGACTTCCTGACGGGCCGCCCCCAGGTGGTGAGGGTAGGTAACAACATCTCCACCCCGCTGATCCTCAACACTGGGGCCCCACAAGGGTGCGTTCTGAGCCCTCTCCTGTACTCCCTGTTCACCCACGACTGCGTGGCCATGCACGCCTCCAACTCAATCATCAAGTTTGCGGATGACACTACAGTGGTAGGCTTGATTACCAACAACGACGAGACGGCCTACAGGGAGGAGGTGAGGGCCCTCGGAGTGTGGTGTCAGAAAAATAACATCACACTCAACGTCAACAAAACAAAGGAGATGATTGTGGACTTCAGGAAACAGCAGAGGGAGCACCCCCCTATCCACATCGACGGGGCAGTAGTGGAGAAGGTGGAAAGTTTTAAGTTCCTCGGTGTACACATCACGGACAAACTGAATTGGTCCACCCACACAGACAGCGTTGTGAAGAAGGCGCAGCAGCGCCTCTTCAACCTCAGGAGGCTGAAGAAATTCGGCTTGTCACCAAAAGCACTCACAAACTTCTACAGATGCACAATCCAGAGCATCCTGTCGGGCTGTATCACCGCCTGGTACGGCAACTGCTCCGCCCACAACCGTAAGGCTCTCCAGAGGGTAGTGAGGTTTGCACAACGCATCACCGGGGGCAAACTACCTGCCCTCCAGGACACCTACACCACCCGATGTCACAGGAAGGCCATAAAGATCATCAAGGACAACAACCACCCAAGCCACTGCCTGTTCACCCCGCTATCATCCAGAAGGCGAGGTCAGTACAGGTGCATCAAAGCAGGGACCGAGAGACTGAAAAACAGCTTCTATCTCAAGGCCATCAGACTGTTAAACAGCCACCACTAACATTTAGCGGCCGCTGCCAACATACTGACTCAACTCCAGCCACTTTAATAATGGGAATCGATGGAAATTATGTAAAAATGTACCACTAGCCACTTTAAACAATGCCACTTAATATAATGTTTACATACCATACATTACTAATCTCATATGTATATGTATATACTGTACTCTATATCATCTACTGCATCTTGCCATCTTTATGTAATACATGTATCACTAGCCACTTTAAACTATGCCACTTTATGTTTACAAACCCTACATTACTCATCTCATATGTATATACTGTACTCTATACCATCTACTGCATCTTGCCTATGCCGTTCTGTACCATCACTCATTCATATATCTTTATGTACATATTCTTTATCCCTTTACACTTGTGTGTATAAGGTAGTAGTTGTGGAATTGTTAGGTTAGATTACTTGTTGGTTATTACTGCATTGTCGGAACTAGAAGCACAAGCATTTCGCTACACTCGCATTAACATCTGCTAACCATGTGTATGTGACAAATAACATTTGATTTGATTTGAGTATAGCCAATGAAGATCTCCTCCACCGCATAAGCCCTAGGGGGAGTAAGACTGGACATCCCACTCAAGTTGAGTATAGCGCAAAAACACCTAGCACGACATGACGCACCCCTCCTACGGGCGGCATGGAGGAGCACCCATAATAGAGTCATAGGCAGAAAATACCAGTGGAGAGCTAGCCAGGCAGAGACAACAAGGGTGGTTTGTCATTCAAGTGCCTTTCAAGTGCCCTCAATCATAGGACCTACAGAAGAGATGAGAATTCAGTAAAGATTTAAAGATTGAGGCCGAGTCTCTCACATAGTTAGGCAGACCATTCCATAAAAATGGAGCACTATAGAAGAAAGTCCTGCCTCCAGCTGTTTGCCTAGAAATTTTTGGGACAATAAGGAGGCCTGCGTCTTGTGACCATAGCATACGTGTAGGTATGTAGGGCAGGACCAAATCGGAGAGATAGCTAGGAAGTTCATATAATGCATTGCAGGTTAGCAGTAAAACCTTGAAATTAGCCCTAGCCTTAACATGAAGCCAGTGTAGAGAGGCTAGCACTGGAGTAATATGATCACATTTGTTGGTTCTAGTCAAGATTCTAACTGCTGTACTCAGCACTAACTGAAGTGTATTTAGTGCTTTATCTGGGTAGCCGAAGAGTAGAGCATTGCAGTAGTCTAATCTGGAAGTGACAAAAGCATGGATTAGCATTTCTGTATAATTTTTGGACAAAAACGTTCAGATTTTTCAAAAAAGCTGCCCTTGAAATATTCTTGATATGTTCGACAAAAGAGAGATCAGGCTCCTTCAGTTTTATTTGAGACAACTGTTCAGCCATCAAGATTAATTGTCAGATCAAATAGCATATCTCTTTGTTTCTTGGGACCTGGAACTAGCATCTCTGTTTTGTCCGAGTTTAAAAGTTAAACATTTGCCGCCATCCACTTCCTGATGTCTTAAACACAAGCTTCCAGGGTAGGGAATTTTGGGGCTTCACCATGTTTTCATTGAAATGTAGAGCTGTGTGTCGTCCGCAAAGCAGTGAAAGTTGACATTGTATTTCTGAATGACATCACCAAAAGGTAGAATATATAGTGAAACAATAGTGATCTTAAATCGGAAACTTGTGGAACATCGAAACTTACAATTGATTTGTCAGAAGACAAACCATCCAGAAACAAACTGATATCTTTCCGACAGATAAGATCTAAACCAAGCAAGAACTTGTGCATGTAGACCAATTAGGATTTCCAATCTCTCCAAAATAATGTAGTGATCGATGGTGTCAAAAGCGGCACTAAGGTCTAGGAGCACTAGGACAGGTGCAGAGCCTTGGTTTGACGCCATTGACGGTTTGACGCCAAGTGCAGTCCCAGTATCTTTTCTAAAAAAAAATCTTTGAGAGAGGAATGAGAGATTCGATATAGGTTGATAGTTTTTTACATTTTCCGGGTCAATGTTTGGCTTTTTCAAGAGAGGCTTTATTACTGCCACTTTTCGTGAGTTTGGTAGACATCCGGAGGATAGGGAGCCGTTTATTATGTTCAACATAGCACAGGAAGTAGCTATTTCGGTAGTTTATTTGGAATAGGATCCAGTTTGCAGCTTGAAGATTTAAAGGCCATGACTATTTTCGTGAATGTGTAAAGAGATAGAGGACTACAAAACGTATGTGTCTCCATTGATCCTAGGTCCTGCCAGTTCTGTGCAGACTCAGAACAACTGAGTTTCCGTAATTTGCTCTCTAATGACCATGATCTTTTCATCGAAGAAGTTCATGAATTTCTCACTGCTGAATTGAAAGCTATCCTCTATTGATCAATGCTTCTTTTTAGTTAGCTTGGCGACAGTATCAAAAATAACATTTGTATTGTTCTTATTCTCATCAGTTAGGTTGGAAAAATAGGCTGATTGAGCAGTAGTGAGGGCTCTTTGATATTGCACGGAACTTTCTTTCCAAGCTAGTCGGAAGACCTCCAATTTGGTGGAGCACCATTTCCGTTCCAATTTTGTGGAAGCTTGCTTCAGGGCTCGGAAGTCTTCTGTATAGGTTAAATTTACTGTAGGTCCTGGATAGCAGGAAGCTTGACCCCAGTGATGTACTGGGCCATACTCACTACCCTCTGTAGCGCCTTATGGTGAGATGCAGAGCAGTTGCCATACCAGGCGGTGATGCAACCGGTCAGAATGCTCTCGATGGTGCAGCTGTAGAACTTTTTGTCCCCTGTCGATGTTAATGGGGGACTGTTCAGCCCGCCTTTTCCTGTAGTCCACGATCAGCTCCTTTGTCTTGCTCAAATTGAGGGAGAGGTTGTTGTCCTGGCACCACACTGCCAGTTCTCTGACCTCCTTCCTATAGGCTGTCTCATCATTGTCGGTGATCAGGCCTACCACTGTTGTGTCATCAGCAAACTTAATGATGGTGTTGGAGTCATGTTTGGCCATGCGGTCGTGGGTGGAGAGGGAGTACAGGAGGGGACTACGTACACACACCTGAGGGTCCCCAGTGTTGAGGATCAGCATGGCAGATGTGTTATTGCCTACCCTTACCATCTGGGGGAGGCCCGTCAGGAAGTCAAGGATCCAGTTGCAGAGGGAGGCGTTTAGTCCCAGGGTCCTTAGCTTAGTGATGAGCTTCGTGGGCACTATGGTTTTGAATGCTGAGCTGTGGTAAATGAACAGCATTCTCACATATGTGTTCCTTTTGTTCAGGTGGGAAAGTGCAGTGTGGAGTGCGATTGAGATTGGGTCATCTGTGGATCTATTGGGGTGGTATGTGAATTAGAGTGGGTCTAGGGTATCCGGGAGGATGCTGTTGATGTGAGCCATGACCAGCTTTTCAAAGCACTTCATGGCTCCTGACATGAGGGCTACAGGGCGGTAATCATTTAGGCAGGTTACCCTCACTTCCTTGGGTACAGGGACTATGGTGGTCTGCTTGAAACATGTAGACATTACAGAATCGGTCAGGGAGAGGTTGAAAATGTCAGTGAAGACAATTGCCAATTGGTACGCGCATGCTCTGAGTACACATCTTGGTAATCCTTCTGGCCCCACGGCTTTGTGAATGTTGACCTGTTTAAAGGTCTTACTCACATTGGCTACCGAGAGCGTTATCACAGTCATCCAGAACAGCTGGTGCTCTCGTGCATGCTTCAGTGTTGCTTGCCTCGAGGCGAGCATAAAAGGCGTTTAGCTTCCCTTTGTAGGCCGTAATAGTTTTCAAGCCCTGCCATATCCGACGAACATCAGAGCCATTGTAGTTGGATTCAATCTTAACAAGAAGTTAAGCTTTCTGAGAATATCAGATATGTCTATGTCCTTGGAAATGTTATTGTTACTTACAACCTCATGCTAGTCACATTAGCCTACGTTAGCTCAACCGTCCCGCAGGGGACCTACCAATCCTGAAGAAGTTTTAATCCTGTATTGAAGCTTTGCTTGTTTAATGGCTCGTCTGAGAGCATAGCGGGATTTATTATAAGCATCTGGATTAATGCCCCGCTCCTTGAAAGCGGCAGCTCTAGCCTTTAGCTCAATGCGGATGTTGCCTGTAATCCATGGCTTCTGGTTGGGATATGTACATACAGTCACTGTGGGGACGACGTTGTCGATGCACTTATTGATGAAGCCGATGACTGAGGTGGTATAATCCTCAATGCCATTGGATGAATCCCGGAACATATTCCAGTCTGTGCTAGCAAAACAGTCCTGTAGCGTAGCATCCACGTTATTTGACCATTTCCGTATTGAGCGAGTCACTGGTACCTCCTGCTTTAGTTTTTGCTTGTAAGCAGGAATCAGGAGGATAAAATAATGGTAAGATTTTCCAAATGGAGGGCAGGGGAGAGCTTTTTATGCATCTCTGTGTGTGGAGTAAAGGTGGTCTAGACTTGTTTTTCCTTTGGTTGCACATGTTACATGCTGGTAAAAATGATTTAAGTTTGCCAGCATTAAGTTCCCCGGCCACTAAGAACGGCGCTTCTGGATGAGCATTTTCTTATTTGCTTATGGCCTTATAGCATTGGTTGAGTGCGGTAATTGTGCCAGCATCGGTCTGTGGTGATAAATAGATGGCTACGAATAATATAGATGTGAACTCTCTTGATAGATAGTGTGGTCTACAGCTTATCAATTGGTACTCTACCTCAGGCGAGCAATACCTCTAGACTTGTTTAATATTAGACATTGCGCACCAGCTGTTATTGACAAAGACACACACCTCCACCCTTCGTCTTACTAGAAACAGCTTCTTCTCTGTTCTGCCGGTGTATGGAAAATCCCACCAGCTCTATATTATCCGTGGTCGTCGTTCAGCCACGACTCGGTGAAACATAAGCTATTACAGTTTTTAATGTCCTGTTGGTAGGATAATTGTAATCGTGGGTCATCAATTTTATTTTCCAATGATTGCATGTTAGCAAGTAGAACGAATGGCAGTGGGTGTTTACTCGCTCGCCCGATCTGTGTCCTCTTTCCCTCTTTCCCAGGGATTTGGGCCTGTTCCCGGGAAAGCAGTATATCCTTCTCGTTGAACTCATTAAAGGAAAACACTTTTTCTAGTTTGTGGTGAGTAATTGCTGTTCTGATGTCCAGAAGTTATTTTTGGTCATAAGAGACGGTAGCAGCAACATTATGTACAAAATACGTTAAAAAAAATAAGTTACAAACAATCCAAAAAAACTACCAAAATAGCACAGTTGGTTAGGAGCACGTAAAACGGTCAGCCATCCTCTTCGGCGTCATCTTATGATTTTCTATGGTATTGTTTAAAGCGCTGTTGACGTCTGACCGCCTGACATTTTTGTGATTCTACATGTAAAACTGATTTGCACTCAGTTCGCAAGTATTCTCAACAGGCAAACACTTTTGGTGCACGTAAGAGCTGTGCTCATAATTCTAAATATATTTCAGATAAGCATATGTACAAAGTAGAGTTACTGGTACTATGGATTTTCTATTATAATTGGAAGGCTGTATCACAGATGTCCCTTTGATTCCCAATGTATTAATCAAATTACCCTGCATTTCCTATATTTTTTATGATATTGACCAATTCTTATGTACATGGCTGCATTTACACAGGCAACCCAATTCTGATATTTTGACCAATCTTTTCAGATCAGATCTTTTTCAGAGCTGATTTGATCGGTCAGAAGATGCTAGCCATTGATGCATAAACTGTCACCTTGGTAACTGTATTGAAAGCTATGTTCTATATATTTTGGAAGTTGACTTATATCACCTAGAGAATATACTGAATCGACTTTTGGTATGAGAACAAAGTATTGCAATTGTGTGGTAAGTCCCTTGATGGCTGTATATTAAGGTGTGAGTACACTCAGACACACCGAAACCTCATGGCATTAAATCCTGTCTTGGTTGTACTATTAAGAAACTGTTCTTATCCAGACTCAGGGGCAATTGAGCGCAGCACGAGTTATATTCAGCATTATAAAATGGGTTGTTTGGATCCTGGATGTTGATTGGTTGATAGCAGGGAGTTATTCACCACAATCCCCGGGTAATGCCTGTTAAAAGTTCCATTTGATTTATCAATGCTAATCCACTGTCCCACAGCCCAGCCAGGCAATTCATACACTTAATCTGGCCTGAAAAAAATGTCTAGACATTATTTCCCCATGCTTACTAGACTAGCATTTGGTTTGCAACAGTTGGGGGTTGTCTAAACCGTGCTGCCTTCATCTCCGACCTGTGCAACAATGTTGCAGTTTTTTTGGGACATAGAGACAATGAACTTGTATAGACGGACAGATTCTCTGAGCCAGGCAAATACGTTTATCAAGCTCATTATAATGGGTATATCCAAGGAAATTGCAATAGAAACAAAGGTAAAACAATCTAAAATGCACATAGTTTGCTGTCATTTCATCTACTTGATGTGAATGTGTGTTAGCTTAATTAAATTGGCTAGCTAGCAAAGGAGAAGTAGCTAGCTTCCATGGCAAACTTTTTTGCTTAGAACTTTGGATAACAACTATTCCAATAGAATGGACAACCAGCATGTTCAGATTCTCAGAACTAACGAATGGCTTCTGCCCAGACTATATTGTTTGGTGGAACGATGAAATAAAACTAAATTAAAGAAATAAAACGATGAAAACATGTAATTAATGTTTTTAAAAATATGTTGGTTTCCATTTTATAAAATTAATAATGCCCTCAAACTCAGGAATTATCATGAATAACACCCTCCTAAGGGCTGTTTACCCAGCCATTGGCTTCTGGTGAACCTAAGAACAGCCCTTAGTCAGGAGTTATTCACACGATAATCAGCGTGTTCTTGTGCCTTATTGCTTTAATCGGAAACAGTGTCAGTTAACATGTTGGAGAACATCTTCAGCTATAGACCAAAACCAGACACTGGTAGACTCATTGCTATAGCCAAAACAGGCCTGCATGTGGTGGACTAACACCACTCATGAGGCCACTAGGTCATTTGACTGTAGGAAAGGGTTTTAAGCTATTTTGATTTTGAAACCCCAAGAAAGCATCAAACAATGGGTTCTGTCACTCCTAGCCTAGAGGCACCAACACCCAGGTGGCTTCTTGGGGCCCCCAGGCCGGCCCTTCTTTAATGAGGTCTGCAATGCGAAAAATACTCTTCTTGCCTTCCTTTCACATGGACCTGTCATCAGGTGTTCCAGGATGCATCAAAGCAGTCCAAACAAGCTCCTCTTAAACCGAGTCAAATGCCTCAAACAAAGCTCAACGTTTCGACCAAGTGCTACTCTCCCCCCAAGATGAGTAATTTGTAATTTGTACAAACGTGTGCTCAGCTTGTCTTTTGGCCAACTTTTTGGCTGATTTGTGCAAACCATACAAACAGAAGTGCTCTCTCTGCAGAATGATCAGAGCTCCTTTCCTTGAGTTTAAGCAGACAGGCACCAAATATTTTTTTCTGCAGCTCTTTTTGCAGAGACAGACATTTGGCTGCCTTTAAGGGAATGAGAGGCTCTTCATCAAACACAAACAGTCAAACACTTTCAGACAGATAAAGGAGAAAAGGCTCCACAATAACCAGACTCTAGAGCAGGGGTACTCAACTACTATTTGAGAAGGTCCAGTGACACATATTTCCTCGGTGGCAAAGGTCCGGATGTATATCGTCCTTTATCGGCTCTGTGGTACAGCGTAGTAACAAACATAGTTGTCTACGACTTAGGAAACATATTGTTACATAAAATGTACATAAAAATTATTAAAACTTATTTCGAATGTAAACATGTGCAACATTGCATCAACACTGCTGAATAACAAAAGTGGGTGCATTATTGTCTATGCAAAAAGTGCGCTGTGAACCATGGGCCTTGAATATTATTATTTCAAATAAAATAAAGTGCATGTTTTCTGGAGAACAAAGGAGAGTTGAACAAAAATAATCATCTGAATGCACAGAACGTCACTGTGGGCCATGCAATATTAATGTATAAGTCACTCTGGGCCTTGCTCTGCATTAATGAGAGAAATTACGCTTTCTGTCTCTTGCCAATGCTTTGAACTTTGACACAAAATCTGAGACACTGGTGCAGGTGTTCATTGGTGAGCCTGGTGCGTTATTTGTTTTTAATAAAGTAAATTGTGGAGAAGGCTGATTCACAGCTGTATGTGGAGCCAAACATGGTCAGGATGTATAGTCCCTGTTCTCAAGAAACAGCCACATCAGCTGCAGGCACCATTTTTCCCAAGTAAGTGACGGGGTCACAATCACCACCATGCTCCTTCAAAGCCACATTTTATTGCAGCTCAATCTACTCCATTTGCAGTGATGCAACATCGACCCATCTGAAGATCTATTTTGGTTCTTCTGACAACTTTGTCACATTTGTGACCAAGAAGGGGTGCTGGATGAGCAGCAGCAGTTCTCTTCCAACAGTGAAGTCATCAAAGCGAGCGTTGAAGTTATCCACCAACTTCTGGATGAAATCAACATGGTTGAGAACATCTGTCTCATTTGCACCAGAAGATTGGGGAAGTGGACAAGTTCTCCCTGGAGATCAATCTTGAAAAGCTCCAATTTCTTCTGGAAAGCCCGGACTGCTGTTATCATATCACTGTGTTGTTCCGTCCCTGCAGCTTGACATTCAGTTTATTAAGGCGTGATGTAATGTCTGTCAAAAAATATTCTCCTCATCTTCAAAAAACTCTGAAAACTGAGTTGACTTGTCACTCTTTTGCTCTGATAAGAAAGCTTTGATTTACTCCTGAATGGCACAAAAGCGTTCCACAACCTTGCCTTTGCTAAGCCATCTGACATTGGCCTCATGACCTCAGAATACTCTTTTTCCAGACAGATGTTAACGCAAGTGTAGCGAAATGCTTACGCTTCTAGTTCTGACAGTGCAGTAATATCTAACAAGTAATCTAACAAAATTATACCGACTACCGTATACAGTTGAAATCGGAAGTTTACATACACCTGAGCCAAATGCATTTAAACTCAGTTTTTCACAATTCCTGAAATTTAATCCTAGTAAAAATTCCCTGTCTGTTAGGATCATCACTTTATTTTAAGAATGTGAAATGTCAGAATAATAGTAGAGAGAATGATTTATTTCAGCTTTGAATTCTTTCATCACATTCCCAGTAGTTCAGAAGTTTACATACTCAACTAGTATTTGGTAGCATTGCCTTCAAATTGTTTCACTTGGGTCAAACGTTTCGGGTAGCCTTCCACAAGCTTCCCAAAATAAGTTGGGTGAATTTTGGCCCATTCCTCCTGGTGTAACTGAGTCAGGTTTGTAGGCCTCCTTACTCACACACACTTTTTCAGTTCTGCCCACAAATGTTCTATAGGATTGAGGTCAGGGCTTTGTGATGGCCACTCCAATAACTTGACTTTGTTGTCCTTAAGCCATTTTGCCACAACTTTGGAAGTATGCTTGGGGTCATTGTCCATTTGGAAGACCCATTTGTGACCAAGCATTAACTTCCTGACTGATGTCTTGAGATGTTGCTTCAATATAACCACATCATTTTCTTTCCTCATGAGGCCATCTATTTTGTGAAGTGCATCAGTCCCTCCTGCAGCAAAGCACCCCCACAACATGATGCTGTCACCCCCATGCTTCACAGTTGGGATGGTGTTCTTCGGCTTGCAAGCCTCCCCCTTTTTCCTCCAAACATAACGATGGTCATTATGACCAAACAGTTCTATTTTTGTTTCTTCAGACCAGAGGACATTTCTCCAAAAAGTACGTTTTTTGTCCCCATGTGCAGTTGCAAACCGTAGTCTGGCTTTTTTATGGCAGTTTTGGAGCAGTAGCTTCTTCCTTGCTGAGCGGCTTTTCAGGTTATGTCGATATAGGCCTCGTTTTACTGTGGATATAGATATGTTTGTACCTGTGTCCTCCAGCATCTTCACAAGGTCCTCTGCTGTTGTTCTGGGATTGATTTGCACTTTTCGCACCAAAGTACGTTCATCTCTAGGAGACAGAACGCATCTCCTTACTGAGTGGTATGACGGCTGCGTGGTCCCATGGTGTTTATACTTGCGTACTATTGTTTGTACAGATGAACGTGGTGCCTTCAGGCATTTGGAAATTGCCTGAAGGTCTTGGTGGATTTCTTTGATTTTCCCATGATGTCAAGCAAAGAGGCACTGAGTTTGAAGGTAGGCCTTGAAATAAATCCACAGGTACACCTCCAATTGACTCAAATGATGTCAATTAGCCTATCAGAAGCTTCTAAAGCTATGACATAATTTTCGGGAATTTTCCAAGCTGTTTAAAGGCACAGTTAAAATGGTGTATGTGAACTTCTGACCCACTGGAATTGTGATACAGTGAATTATACGTGAAATAATCTGTCTGTAAACAATTGTTGGAAAAATTACAGTCATTCACAAAGTAGATGTCCTAACCGTCTTGCAAAAACTGTAGTTTGTTGACAAGAAATTTGTGGAGTGCTTGATAAACAAGTTTTAATGTCTCCAACCTAAGTGTATGTAAACTTCTGAATTCAACTGTAGGTATTCCTCTTGTCCAGATGGGATAGGGCAGTGTGCAGTGTGATGGCGATTGCATCATCTGTGGACCTGTTGGGAGGTAAGCAAATTGGAGGGGGTCTAGGGTATCAGGTAGGGTGGAGTTGATATGATCCTTGACTAGTCTCTCAAAGCACTTCATGATGACATAAGTGAGTGCCTCGGGGCGATAGTCATTTAATTCAGTTACCTTAGCTTTCTTGGGAACAGGAACAATGGTGGCCATCTTGAAGCATGTGGAGACAGCAGACTGGGATAGGGATTGATTGCTCTGAGGACGTGGCTAGGGATGCCGTCTGGGCCTGCAGCCTTGCGAGGGTTAACACGTTTAAATGTTTTACCACGGAGAAGGAGAGTACACAGGCTTTGGTAGCGGGCCGTGTCAATGGCACTGTATTGTCCTCAAAGTGAGCAAAGAAGTTGTTTAATTTGTTTGAGAGCAAGATGTCGATGTCTGTGACAGGGCTAGTCATCTTTTTGTAATCCGTGATTGACCGTAGACCCTGCCACATATGTCTCGTGTTTGAGCCGTTGAATTGCGATTCTACTTTGTCTATATACTGACGCTTTGCTTATTTTAATGCCTTGCGGAGGGAATAGCTACACTGTTTGTATTCGTTCATGTTTCCTGTCGCCTTGCCATGATTAAAAGCGTTTTCAATTTAGCGCGAATGCTGCCATCAATCCACGGTTTCTGATTAGGGAAGGTTTTAATAGTCACAGTGGGTCCAATGCACTTGCTAATAAACTCACTCACCGAGTCAGTGTATACGTCAATGTTATTGTCTGAGGCTACCCGGAACATATCCCAGTCCACGTGATCGAAGCAATCTTGAAGTGTGGAATTCGATTGGTCAGACCAGCGTTTGATAGACCTGAGCACGGGCGTTTCCTGTTTTACTTTCTGCCTATAGGATGGGAGCAACAAAATGGAGTCATGATCAGATTTGCCGAAGGGAGGGCAGGGGAGGGCTTTGTAGAAGTTAGAGTGGCAATGGTCCAGAATACTACCAGCTCGTGTCGCGCATTTGATATGCTGATAGAATTTAGGAAGCCTTGTTCTCAGATTAGTTTAGTTAAAATCCCCAGCTACAATAAATGTAGCCTCAGGATATATGGTTTCCAGTTTACATAGAGTCCAGTGAAGTTCCTTCAGTGCCGTAGAGGTATCTGCTTGGGGGGGATAAACACGGCTGTGACTATAATCGAAGAGAATTCTCTTGAGAGATAATGCGATCGGCATTTGATTGTAAGGAATTATAGGTCAGGTGAACAAAAGGACTTGAGTTCCTGTATGTTGTTATGGCCATCTTGAAGCATGTGGAGACAGCAGACTGGGATAGGGATTGATTGCGTTCCTGTATGTTGTTATGTATACTTCTGGCCCTTCTTTGGACACTGTGCTATCTAACCTCCAAACGAGCTTCAATGCCATACAACATTCCTTCCGTGGCCTCCAACTTCTCTTAAACGCTAGTAAAACCAAATGCATGCATTTCAACCGTTCGCTGCCTGCACCCGCACGCCCGACTAGCATCACCACCCTGGACGGTTCCGACCTAGAATATGTGGACATCTATAAGTACCTAGGTGTCTGGCTAGACTGCAAACTCTCCTTCCAGACTCATATCAAACATTTCCAATCCAAAATCAAATCTAGAGTCGGCTTTCTATTTCGCAACAAAGCCTCCTTCACTCACGCCGCCAAACTTACCCTAGTAAAACTGACTATCCTACCGATCCTCGACTTCGGCGATGTCATCTACAAAATAGCTTCCAATACTCTACTCAGCAAACTGGATGCAGTTTATCACAGTGCCATCCGTTTTGTCACTAAAGCACCTTATACGACCCACCACTGCGACCTGTATGCCCTAGTCGGCTGGCCCTCGCTACATGTTCGTCGTCAGACCCACTGGCTCCAGGTCATCTACAAGGCTATGCTAGGTAAAGTGCCGCCTTATCTCAGTTCACTGGTCACGATGGCTACACCCACCCGTAGCACGCGCTCCAGCAGGTGTATCTCACTGATCATCCCTAAAGCCAAAACCTCATTTGGCCGCCTTTCCTTCCAGTTCTCTGCTGCCTGCGACTGGAACGAATTGCAAAAATCTCTGAAGTTGGAGACTTTTATCTCCCTCAACAACTTTAAACATCTGCTATCTGAGCAGCTAACTGATCGCTGCAGCTGTACATAGTCCATCGGTATATAGCCCACCCAGTTTACCTACCTCACCCCCATACTGCTTTTATTTATTTACTTTTCTGCTCTTTTGCACACCAGTATCTCTACTTGCACATGATCATCTGATGATTTATCACTCCAGTGTTAATCTGCTAAATTGTAATTATTCGATTTATTGCCTACCTCCTCATGCCTTTTGCACACATTGTATATAGATTCTCTTTTTTTCTACCATGTTATTGACTTGTTTATTGTTTACTCCATGTGTAACTCTGTGTTGTTGTCTGTTCACACTGCTATGCTTTATCTTGGCCAGGTCCCAGTTGCAAATGAGAACTTGATCTCAACTAGCCTACCTGGTTAAATAAAGGTGAAATAAAAATAAAAAATGATTACACCATAAGTCGTTAATCATAAGGAATACACCCCCGCCCTTCTTCTTACCAGATGGATGCTAGTTTCTGTCGGTGCGATGCATGAAGAAACCGGTTGGCTGTACCAACTCTGACAACATATCCCGAGTGAGCCATGTTTCCGTGAAACAGAGAATGTTACAATTGTATGTCTCTCTGGAAGGCAACTTGTGCCCTAATTTTGTTCACCTTGTCTAGAGATTGGACATTGGCGGGTAAGATGCTCGGAAGCGGTGGATGGTGTGCTTGCCTTCTAAGTCTGACCAGGAGGCCGCTCCGTCTGCCTCTCCTGCGGCGACAACGTTGTTTTGGGTCGGCCTCCGCTTCGGGAAAGTCGCATTCCTGGTCGTAATGTTGGTAAGTTGACGTCGCTTTTATTTCCAATAGTTCTTCCCAGCTGTATGTATTAACACTTGAGATTTTCTGGGCTAATAATGTAAAAAAATGACTGCATAGTTTCCTAAGGACCTGAAGCCAGGCGACCATCTCTGTCGGCACCATCTTGCTAGTGATATCCGTATCACCGTAGACTACATCACTGCTGTCATCCTTACCTCCAAGTGTTTATTCAAGTTGGATAATCTTTGGATGAGTTGCACCATTGGAACAGTCATACCATTGGAAAACATAGCTTGGACTGTAGCCTACAAAAACCTATTCCTGCTCTTTTCCCACGATTGATCAAACACATTTGGTGTGTCATTATAGTGGTCTCTAAATTGTGGTCAGACTTGCTCAAGTGGTGTCAAAGATTTATTTTTGCAAACATCCTTTCTGAATTTAAAAGTAATCCTTGAAGTAATCTTCTAGTTTTTCAAAATTATTTGTAATCTGATTACAATATTTTTGCTGGCAACGTAACGGATTACAGTAACCATTTTTTTGTAATCCCTTACAAAAACCGAAAGGTTGCAAGATCGAATCCCCGAGCTGACAAGGTAAAAATCTGTCGTTCTGCCCCTGAACAAGGCAGTTAACCCACTGTTCCTAGGCCGTCATTGAAAATAAGAATTTGTTCTTAACTGACTTGCCTAGTTAAATAAAGGTTAAACATTTTTATTTTTATTTTTTACAGATGACATGTAATCCGTTACTCCCCAACCCTGGGCATTGGAAACATATGTTTACAATCATGAGGGAAGTATGTGTCTTTAATGTGGTCATACATTTGACAGGAGGATAGGAAGTGCAGCTCAGTTGTCAAAGCCAGGTCTGCCTCTGTATAGCCATGTCTGCCTCTGTACATAGTCAAAGCTCTCCTTAATTTTGGGTCAGGTATTCTGTCACTGTGTACTCTCTGTTTACGGTGAACTAGCATTCTAGTTTGCTCAGTTTTTTTGTTAATTCTTTCCAATGTGTCAAGTAATTATTTTTAGTTTTCTCATGATTTGTTTGGGTCTAATTGTGCTGCTGTCCCGAGACTCTGTTTGTTTGTGAACAGAGCTCAATGACCAGCTTGTTAATGGGACTCTTCTACAGGTTCATCTTTCTGTAGGTGATGGGTTTGTTATGACATTTTTTGGAATCGCTTCCTTTACAATGGCAAGAAAAAGTATGTGAACCCTTTTGAAATACCTGGATTTCTGCACAAATTGGTCATAAAATGTAATCTGATCTTCATCTTTGTCACAACAATAGACAAACACAGTCTGCTTAAACTAATAACACACAAACAATTATACGTTTTCATGTCTTTATTGAACACACTGTGTAAACATTCACAGTGCAGGGTGGGAAAAGTATGTGAAATCTTGGATTTAATAACTGGTTGACCCTTCTTTGGTAGCAATAACCTCAAGCAAACGTTTTCTGTAGTTGCAGATCAGACCTGCACAACGGTCAGGAGGAATGTTTTATCATTCCTCTTTACAAAACAGTTTCAGTTCAGCAATATTCTTGGGATGTCTGGTGTGAACTGCTCTCTTGAGGTCAAGCCACAGCATCTCAAACAGGTTAAGATCAGGACTGGGCCACTCCAGAAGGCGTATTTTCTTCTGTTGAAGCCATTCTGTTGTTGATTTACTTCTGTGTTTTGGGTCGTTGTCATGTTACATCACCCAACTTCTGTTGAGTTTCAATTGGCGGACAGATAGCCTAACATTCTCCTGCAAAATGTCTTGATAAACTTGGAATTCATTTTTCTACCGATGATAGCAAGCTGTCCAGGCCCTGAGGCAGCAAAGCAGTCCCAAACCATGATGCTCCCATCACTATACCTTACAGTTGGGATGAGGTTTTGATGTTGGTGTGCTGTGCCTTTTTTTCTCCACACATAGTATTGTGTGTTCGTTCCAAACAACTCAACTGTAGTTTCATCTGTCCACAGAATATTTTGCCAGTAGCGCTGTGGAACATCCAGATGCACATTTGCAAACTTCAGACGTGCAGCAATGTTTTTTTTGGACAGCAGTGGCGTCTTCCGTGTTGTGCTCCCATGACCACCATTCTTGTTTAGTGTTTGACTTATCGTAGACTCATCAACAGAGATGTTAGCATGTTCCAGAGATTTCTGTAAGTCTTTAGCTGACACTACAATTCTTCTTAAACCTCATTGAGCATTCTGCGCTGTGCTCTTGCAGTCATCTTTGCAGGACTGCCACTCCGAGGGAGAGTAGCAACAGTGCTGAACTTTCTCTATTTATAAACAATTTGTCTTACCGTGGACTGATGAACATCAAGGCTTGTAGAGATTCTTTTGTAACCCTTTCCAGCTTTATTCAAGTCAACAATTCTTAATCATAGGTCTTCTGAGATATCTTTGTTTGAGGCATGGTTCACATCAGGCAATGCTTCTTGTGAATAGCAAACTCAAATTTTGTGAGTGTTTTTCTAGGGCAAGGTAGCGCTAACCAACACCTCCAATCTTGTCTCATTGATTGGACTCCAGGTTAGCTGACTCCTAACTATAATTAGCTTTTGGAGAAGTCATTAGCCTAGGGGTTCACATACTTTTATGTATTCAATATAGACAAGTTATTAGTTACACTATGTTTGTATGTTGTTGTGACTGATGAAGATCAGATCAAATTTGATGACCAACTTATGCAGAAATCCAGGTAATTCCAAAGGGTTCACATACTTTTTCTTGCCACTGTAGGTGGTTGTCTTTTATGGATTTTGTACAAAGAGGATATTTTTTGCAGAATTCTGCATGCAGTCTCAATTTTGTGTTTTTGTGAATTCTTGGTTGGTGAGCGGACCCCAGACCCCACAACCATAAAGGGCAATGGGTTCTATAACTGATTCAAGTATAAATACAGTAGGTATGGATAGTTTTTTGTGTGCTCTAGGGCAACGGTGTCTAGATGGAATTTGTATGTGTGGTCTGTATACACTCACTGTAGATCATTTCTTGTTTTTAATCTGCGAGAGAAGCGCTACCCCTGTTGGCAAGCCGCTGTACGACACACAATGAGTTGCATATTGCATGCTGAATGTTACGTCGTAACACGTCACAATATAACATACAGCATCAGCGGTCAGTTTTTTCAACTTTTCTTGAATACTATTAGACCATTACCATGTAAATCAACGCTTGAATAGAAACATAGTTTACACCCTGGATTTTGATGCCAACACAGTCACTACAGTCCCATTCATTTCCATTGCAGCCTCGTTTGAATGCTGAGGTTACGCAAAATGTGTACGGAATCGTTTTAGCTACCGTTAGCTAGCTAGGCTTGACAGGGGCGTAATGTTAAAAGCTAACTGGAAGCCTAGCTAGCTAACAAATAATGAAATTGGCCTTTCCTTCAGGGAAAAACATTCTTACCCCCTATCAATCCTCAAGGTGACAGCTAACATTTGAAAACATTTAGGCATATTTTTTCTTACTGGTTAATATAAGCTAGCTAGCTTCTTCCAGTTAGTTTTCTCGTCATGATTGAAGCAGGTAGAGTAGCTATACAATTTTGGTTCATGATTTACGCATTGATAGTTTGGAGTGGATCACAGACCAACACTACCACTATGTTGGGACCGCCGCTCACGTCCCAATCTGCACCCATCACATCCGTTGCCCATAACAAGCAGGGTAGGCAAGTGTATTGAGGGTATGCACCTGTAATTTTCTGTTAAATAAATCAAATATATTTTTTGCAAAGATAGGCTTACGTTTGCATCTTTACAGAAAACATGTCTTGTGATTGGAGCTCTGTATTCGCTATGCTACATTTTTAAAACAGAAATAGCAACTTGGATTAAGTATAACAGTGATTACCTGTCTGTGCCTTGTATAGCCTACTACAGAATATGGTGCAAATGTATGCTCAGATATGTCACCTTCATTTGAAGAAGTACGAAGATTTTCGGCACCTAAACAGGTCAAATAATTTGTCTGCTGGAAATTTCATATGAGGATGAAAATTACATATCATGTAATGATATCTATAGAAATGTCGATATTTTTTTATTTAGATATATACGATACATAAATGATCAGGTAATGAATGCAGATATGATAGATTTCTGAAAAAATGTGGATGCCTAAGTACAATTATGTCAGCATATTGACACATACCCTTTCGGGAGATGTCACATGCACAAGTACAGTGAAATGCCTTTCTTGCAAACTGAAAACCCAACAATGCAATAATCAATAACAATGTATTACTAGAAAAAAACACGATAAATAGGAATAGAAAATATGAAATACCCAATAAAGTAAGTAAGCATGCTATATACATGAAATGTTTAAAAGTCAGTTCCAATACCGAATTATTATATTCTACAAATACGTAAGCGGGTAGAGGTGCATCAGGTGCGTGTCTTGAACGTTTTTCACCCCAGATACAGTCAGTGAGATTTCTGAGGTCTGAATTGAACGCATGTAGAAACTGTCCCATTAGGTATAATATCCTAGCTCCTTATATGAAATTAACGACATGCATATCTGGAGCATGTCTACTCCTTAAATCTATACACATATCCAGAAATATATAGATAAAGATATCCCCTGATATTCACCCCTTTCACCCAGTGTACCTAGCTAACATCAGTGAATTAAGGTTGGATGTTATGAGCTACTTAACTAACTGAAGTTGCTACCAAAGATGGTGGATAATGTTTCTATACCATGTCTGGTTGCTACTGCTAGCCAGCTAAATGTTGGATAGCCAGCGACATGTAGCTAGCTAGCGAATGTAGATACCATCTAGCTAAATGTATTAGCTAGTACCTTATAATTTTACCTGGTAACGTCAAGTGTTAGTATTCATTTAGCTAACAAGTCTATTGATTAAGATATTGGAACAACCATAGGAACATGTATCCTTAGTTAGCTAATAAAGTCTAATGTTGTTGCAATTGGATTGCTGTAGCTAGATAGCTTGCCAACAAAGCTGATTGCGGAGGTATTGTGCCACTCAATTTCCTTTTCAAAAGTATTGCTCTATGTGCAGGTGAACATTACAGATATGCTATATAAATCTAGTATTATCTTTGAAAATGGAATGTACTTTTTGTGTTAGTAGCTCCCTCTTCATGGGATGTGGCATGAAAGACAGAGCCTACATTTTACAGTGTGTGGCTTCCATTTATTCACTCAATGCTATATTCATATTTTCTTCTTTGTGTTCTTAGCCTGATCCAGGATGGGGGTTTCTAAAAATGTCAGAGGTCATGCCATGCCTGATCATACCCTACAGCTGTCCTTGAAGGGGCTATTACTGGGCTGCTATCACCAAAGCCAGGAGGCTGATAACTGCTGTCGTGAAATTGCCAGTGGTCAATGAGAGCATGATCAATAAGTGTGGCAAAACCTTCATCCAAGAATGCACCACATGCTGGAACAGCACCTTTGATATGATGAAGAGACTGCTTGAGACAAAGCCTCACCTGAATGAAGTTCTTGAGGAGCAGAATATGGACACCTTGCTGACCAGCAACTGGAACAACCATGAGCAGCTTGTGAAGTTGCTGGATCCGTTCCAAACCCACCGACCAACTTCCTGTATTTTATTTATGCCATGTATTATGTATTTTAAGATAAGTGTTTAGCAATTTTTTATGATGTAAATTCTGTATTTATTCTATTTTTATCTGTGAGCAAAAATGTATAAACTCAAACTCAAACAAATTCATCCCCCCCAAAAACCTAGAGGCCTACGACACATACATGGCTCCTAGCCTCACACGCAAAGGCTACTTTCTGGCCCTAACACTAAAACTGAAAGTAAATAATATAAAAACAAAATATAAATGTTTTTATCAAACTGAAACTAAATAAAAAAGAGTAAATCAAATCTGAAAACTAACTGAAACTAAACTCAATATCAAATAAAAATCTAAAAACAAATAGAAATAAAAACCAATATTAAATCACAAAACTATAATAAGCTTGCTTGTAATGTTTTGATGGCACAATCACAGTATACTGAAACTATGGTGGTGATATGTTTGTGGACACATTCCAGCAAAAATACACTGTACTTGGACAGACTTTTTTGTGTTGTTCTGCCCATGATGAAAAACGTACATTTCGCCAATTCATTGAACTTGTTTTTCCCTCTCAAACACTCTTGTCAGTTTCTCTCACTTAGTTAATTTTTTATGGCACTCATCTCTGATTTAATTTGCTTATTTTTTGCTCCTCTAGTTGAGTTTAGAGGTCAGTAGGTTAGTGTTACAGTTAGAAATAATTAGACAGTAATTACACAGTGGTTTGTGACAAAGTTATGTTCAGGGCAATAATTACATAGCCAAGTTTCGATGAATGTCTTTGTTGTTTCACAATTGACCATATCTGAACTCCCCATCGCCTCCAGTGATCCTTGGTGTTGTGTAATGTGTCATAACCTGCCTCTCTCAGGCTCTTCAAAGACAGCCTTAATTGCAGTTATTTTCCCCAGGTTGAAGCTTGAAGCAGCAGTACAGGTGAGACAGGGGATTACGGCTGGGTGAGGGGGTGCGGGCGGGACGTTGCCATAGTGGCTCTAAAAGAGGGCACGGAATGAGCAGGTGCTAGGAGCAGGGCAATAGAGTGTGACCATTTTGGTCAAATATGCAAGTTAATATTTTGCTGTGCAACCTGGATTTTTGTTTTTTGGAGCACCAGTCAGTCTAGAAAATTAATTGCCCAGGTGATAATTGCTGGAATGTTTAGACTTCACTGTACCGGGCCTCCCGCCTGGAGCAGTGGTCTAAGGCACTGCATCGCTGTGCCACTAGAGATTCTAGGTTCGAGTTCAGGCTCTGTTGCATTGTGTCAAGAAGCAGTGCGGGTTGGTTGGGTTGTGTTTCGGAGGACACACGGCTCTCGACCTTCGCCTCTCCCGAGTCCGTACAGGAATTGCAGCTATGAGACAAGACTAACTACCAAATGGATACCATGAAATTGGGGAGAAAAAGGGGTAAAAAAAATCCGAAAATAAACCCGATAAATATAAAAGACGTTGTTTACGAGTGGCCAACAGAAAAAGTGAGTGCAGACTTATTAGCGTCATGGTTGCACTATTACCACAGCATAAAATGGCTTGTTCTTAGGTCAAACAGTTCAAAAGATCTCAGGTCGAGAGTGTTTAATAATCACATATACAGGGTTGCAGGTGCGAATGCAGGGTACAGGGAAAATCTTAGGCTCTGAGATTCAACATTCAGGACTAAGTGAAATAAAACAATGAAAATGGTAATAAGAAAAACAACAACAATATAAATATAAATAGCACTATATACATAATATCAACTGTAGTAATGATGTTCATAGCTGACCCATATTACAGGTGCAACATTTTTTTCTTCCTATATATAGCAGATTTACATTCATAAACCATATCATCGGCCGTTCTAAAACTACTCGCGTGCGACAGCATTTGTTTACACTTTGTTCAGACATTTTACCTCGTTGGCTAGCTAGCTAACAACCTGATAACTTTACAAGCATCTCCAAACATTTGAGGGCCCAGAAAGAAAGGAAAAGGGATAGCTTCTTCAGGAGATCTCTTTCATGTCCTGAACACAAACCTGATGTTCTTAAAGAGATAGTGAACAATTTTCAATGTAAAGCATCTCAATAGGAGAGATAATAATAATTTCATCAACAGGTATTTGTATCAACTAGGCTTATGTCGCGCATCACTACATTACAGGAGAGGCATTTGAATGTAATAATTATTATTATTTATCCAAATGCATTTTTGGGCAGAAATGCCTCTAGAACATGTGCCTTAATAACAATTATTAATGCCATCTGTAAATGCCATCTGTAAATACGAATACAATTGTTCAATTACAAGCCTAGTTGGTTTAGCCATGAAAAAGAGAGGAACCATCCCACTTGCCATGATTGGCTGAGATAATGGATGGGCTGGACATGCCAAGAGATAAGTTTGGATTGAACTGCCATGTAGCATGCTACTGTCTAACATGAGCTGCTCAGTATGTGGAGGTAATCCTTCTAACACAACTTTCTTTTTTAGATATCAAGAAGAACTGCATAAGTGTTGCTAATGCTCTCCACTTTTTGGAGGACCGAGTTCAGAAATCAGTGGAAGCAGAGTATGATAGCTAAGGAGATGGAGATAATTCTGCCATTTGATTGCAAATAATACGTAAGGAGTCGAAAAGAGAACACACAGAAAAAGGCTGTTGTTTAAAACATCTGTCTCCAGATTACATCTTCAAACTAAGGGCAACCATGGCTTCCTTGACAGAGAGGGAGAAGTGTTCATCAATATACTGTATATGGTTATTAAGAGTCAATTTAGCTATCTGAATTTATATAGTTCAAATTTAGCCAGAAAGTCGTTTGCATTGCAAGTTAAAGCTTACTGTTAGCTAAATAGCTAACGTTAGGTGTCTGGCTGTTTGCTAGTTAACGTTACATGTATGATCTGTGTAGTAATATTATTTGTATCTCAGAGCCATTTGCATTGCTAGATATAGCCTAATGTTAGCTAGATAGTTAACATTAAACCTAGCTAGTTGGTTAGCTTTAGCTACCTGCAGATTCATGCAGGGTAGTAATGTTATGAGTTGGTATTATGGTTATTTGTTTAGCTAGTTAGCTCGCTACATGTCTAAACAAAATATTTCACTATGCAAGTAACCATTTACACCTTCTGTATCCTGTGCATGTAACAAACTTTGATTTTATTTGATATCGTTTATGTTTACCAGAGACTGAAATGTGAATAACAACATGACCTGATCCAAAGTCAAATTAGGATATAGTGTTAGGCCAACGAGACAGTGTCCAAGTTTTAACATTCTACGGTAGAATGCCCTGCTTTTATTCCGTCACACTACAACCATAAGCTATTTTCTGTAATTAATGATCTTGTAAGTTTATTTTTCTGTAATAACAAATACAAATTAGCTAAAGTTTAAGTTGCCAGCTACAGTGGGGAGAACAAGTATTTGATACACTGCCGATTTTGCAGGTTTTCCTACTTACAAAGCATGTAGAGGTCTGTAATTTTTATCATAGGTACACTTCAACTGTGAGAGACGGAATCTAAAACAAAAATCCAGAAAATCACATTGTATGATTTTTAAATAATTAATTTGCATTTTATTGCATGACATAAGTATTTGATCACCTACCAACCAGTAAGAATTCCGGCTCTCACAGACCTGTTAGTTTTTCTTTAAGAAGCCCTCCTGTTCTCCACTCATTACCTGTATTAACTGCACCTGTTTGAACTCGTTACCTGTATAAAAGACACCTGTCCACACACTCAATCAAACAGATTCCAACCTCTCCACAATGGCCAAGACCAGAGAGCTGTGTAAGGACATCAGGGATAAAATTGTAGACCTGCACAAGGCTGGGATGGGCTACAGGACAATAGGCAAGCAGCTTGGTGAGAAGGAAACAACTGTTGGCGCAATTATTAGAAAATGGAAGAAGTTCAAGATGACGGTCAATCACCCTCGGTCTGGGGCTCCATGCAAGATTTCACCTCATGGGGCATCAATGATCATGAGGAAGGTGAGGGATCAGCCCAGAACTACACGGCAGGACCTGGTCAATGACCTGAAGAGAGCTGGGACCACAGTCTCAAAGAAAACCATTAGTAACACACTACGCCGTCATGGATTAAAATCCTGCAGCGCACGCAAGGTCCCCCTGCTTAAGCCAGTGCATGTCCAGGCCTGTCTGAAGTTTGCCAATGACCATCTGGATGATCCAGAGGAGGAATGGGAGAAGGTCATGTGGTCTGATGAGACAAAAATAGAGCTTTTTGGTCTAACTCCACTCACCGTGTTTGGAGGAAGAAGAAGTATGAGTACAACCCCAAGAACCTCATCCCAACCGTGAAGCATGGAGGTGGAAACATCATTCTTTGGGGATGCTTTTCTGCAAAGGGGACAGGACGACTGCACCGTATTGAGGGGAGGATGGATTTGGCCATGTATCGCGAGATCTTGGCCAACAACCTCCTTCCCTCAGTAAGAGCATTGAAGATGGGTCGTGGCTGGGTCTTCCAGCATGACAACGACACAAAGCACACAGCCATGGCAACTAAGGAGTGGCTCCGTAAGAAGCATCTCAAGGTCCTGGAGTGGCCTAGCCAGTCTCCAGACCTGAACCCAATAGAAAATCTTTGGAGGGAGCTGAAAGTCCGTATTGCCCAGCGACAGCCCCGAAACCTGAAGGATCTGGAGAAGATCTGTAGGGAGGAGTGGGCCAAAATCCCTGCTGCAGTGTGTGCAAACCTAGTCAAGAACTACAGGAAACGTATGATCTCTGTAATTGCAAACAAAGGTTTCTGTACCAAATATTAAGTTCTGCTTTTCTGATGTATCAAATACTTATGTCATGCAATAAAATGCAAATTAATTACTTAAAAATCATACAATGTGATTTTCTGGATTTTTGTTTTAGATTCCGTCTCTCATAGTTGAAGTGTACCTATGATAAAAATTACAGACCTCTACATGCTTTGTAAGTAGGAAAACCTGCAAAATCGGCAGTGTATCAAATACTTGTTCTCCCCACTGTATATGATATGGTCATTATTTTAACTGGCTAGCCAGCGAACTTAACATAGCTAGCTAGCTAACATGTGCTTTAAGTTGACTGGATTGTTAGATTGACATGTCATACATAATTTTTTAAACAGATGGGTTTATTGGTGTTAAAATACACCAGTTATGCTATTTTGGACCACCAGGCTGCTGATGTCATGCAACCTGTAATTTTTGTGTTAATGCTTTTTCATAATGACAACAAGTTTGATGCCGGATGACAATCGAATGTTCATGATGTCACTGCGAAAGCTGTCTACAGACATGTCAATAGACATAGTATAAACCAGCCTTTAGTCTTTGGTTATTTAGTACACTACCGTACTCACTCTGTATATGGCCTCACATGTGAATCCTTAAAGAGATGGGTGGGGCTAAGGCTTAATGGCTGTAGACAAATAAGAGTTCTGCATTGGTTGTGCCAAAACATTCAAGCCGCACTTTCTCTAGTGGTGTTACAAGTTAATCAACTTTCAAAGCCAAATTACTTTCCCATTGTTTCTCAACTGTAGTTCATGATATACCATTTTCTAGCACTGGGTCTTTACTTATATCCAATGTAAAAAACACAATTTCAGAGTTTGCCTCATGAGACCAAATTGAGCCGGTCAGTCACAGCTTAGATTTTATAATAAACAGATGTCATTACATTGTTACATATTAGTTTCTAGGAGTGCTTGACTTGGGCAGAAGCTGAGTACCGGCACCTCAAATGTTCTACTGCTTGAGCTCCTGTTCCTCTTATAGAATATTACCTCAAAAGTATTGTGGAGCTCCTGCACCTGAATGTAAACAGTACTGGCACCAAAAAAGAGTGCCGACACCTATTTCAGTCCAAGCCAAGCACTGGTTTCTAGGAAACAACATGTCTGTCCAAATTTTCTAGAATTCATATAGGCCCAATATACAGTGGCTTGGGAAAGTATTCACCCCCTTCCCTATTTTGTTGCCTTACAACCTGGAATTCAAATGGATTTTTTGGGGGTTTGTATCATTTGATTTACACAACATGCCTACTACCCCTTTGAAGATGCAAAATCTTTTTTATTGTGAAACACAAGAAATAAGACAAAAAACAGAACTTAAGCGTGCATAACTATTCACCCCCCCAAAGTCAATACTTTGTAGAGCCACCTTTTGCCATATTCTTTCCATTTTTTAAAATAACGGATTTAATGGTGCTTCGTGGGATGTTCAAAGTTCCTGATTTATTTTTTTATAACCCAACCTTGATCTGTACTTCTCCACAACAGTGTCCCTGACCTGTTTGGAGAGCTCCTTGGTCTTCATGGTGCCGCTTGCTTGGTGGTGCCCCTGCTTAGTGGTGTTGCAGACTCTGGGGCCTTTCAGAACAAGTGTATATATACTGAGATCATGTGACACATAGATTGCACACTGGTGGACTTTATTTAACTAATTATGTGACTTCTTAAGGTAATTGGTTATACCAGATCCTATTTATGGACTTAATAGCAAAGGGTGTGAATAGATATGCACGCACCAATTTTTTTTTTCCTTTCACTTCACTAATTTGGACTATTTTGTGTATGTCCATTACATGAAATCCATATAAAAATCTATTTAAATTACAGGTTGTATTGCAACAAAATTGGAAAAGGGGGATGAATACTCAGTCAATTTAAAAATTATTCTTTCCTGATGCTCCTAAATTATATGTGAGGCTCCAAATTGTTAAATTGGGAGCACCAGTGCAACCAATAATTTGTATCTATTTAGACCCTTACAGAAAAACCACGATAATTCCTCGTGAACACTTGTGATCACATGTGATCTAATGTGAAGTTAATGTGATAACATAAAACTATACATGTGACAACATGTGAGCACATGTGAGAACATGATCTCATGTGAAATTAATGTGAAATAAATGTGACAATATGGGAATGCAAAATTGCAACGTGTGATAACATAAAATTACACATGACAGTATTTGAGCACATGTGAAAACACGATCTCTTGTGAATTAAATATGACAACATGGGAATGCAAAATGACAACGTGATACCATAACACTACACATGTGACAACATTTGAACACGTGAATAATTAGGTGTCAAATGTAACTTAGAATATTTTACTCTGAAAGGCATAATTGACATTAATTCAAACAGTCATGGTGCCCTGGAGGTTTTTGTGTTGTTGCTGTGAAAATACAATACATCTACAACTAGTTAATTCTACAGCTAATTTCAGGGGTTAATGTCAAAGGTTCCGCACAGTCATTCTGATTCCCATGTATATTAAGTGACTAGAATATCACCCATAATATTTGTTTTGGATAGAAATGCTACAAATTTGAGAGAATTACATTTTTCTCTCATTGATAATTACCAGGAAGTTTTAACAGACAGGCAGGGAGCTTATATTCATGAACTCGCCTTGACTGGCAGCTCTTTGAAACACCTATGTCAAGCAACTTAGATGTAGTGAGCAGTGATGCAGTACAATCATCTCAACCAAACATTGACATTTTTTATTTATAAGTCTACGTCTCCCGTTTGCCATGTCTCTTGTGATGTGGTTCACAGCAGCACTCACAGATGTGTTTTGAATGGTCCTTCCAGCCATTTTGTTTCATGATGCCTGAAGACCAAGCTAGCCAGTTACTAGCTAACGCCAGACACAGACAAAAGGGGAAACATATACACTACATGACCAGAAGTATGTGAACACCTGCTCGTTTAACATCTCATTCCAAAATCATAGGCATTAATATGGAGTTGGTCCCCCTTTGCTGCTATAATAGACTGCACTCTTCTGGGAAGGCTCTCCACTAGATGTTGGAACATTGCTGCGGGGACTTGCTTCTGTAACGGATGTGAAATGGCTAGCTAGTTAGCGGGTACGCGCTAATAGCGTTTCAATCAGTTACGTCACTTGCTCTGAACACCTAGAAGTAGTGTTGCCCCTTGCTCTGTAAGGGCCGCGGCCTTTGTGGAGCGATGGGTAACGATGCTTTGTGGGCGACCGTTGTTGATGTGTGCAGAGGGTCCCTGGTTCGCGTCGGGGCGAGGGGACGTACTAAAGTTATACTGTTACACTTCCATTCAGCCATAAGCACATTAGTGAGGTCGGGCACTGATGTTGGGCGATTAGGCCTTGCTCGCAGTCTGTGTTTTCATTCATCCCAAAGGTGTTTGATGGGGTTCAGGTGAGGGCTCTGTGCAGGCCAGTCAAGTTCTTTCACACCGATCTTGACAAACAATTACTGTATGGACCTCGCTTTGGGCACAGCGGCATTGTCATGCTGAAACAGGAAATGGCCTTCCCCAAACTGTTGCCTCAAAGTTGGAAGCACAGAATCATCTAGAATGTCATTGTATGCTATAGCGTTAAGATTTCCTTTCATTAGAACTAAGGGGTCTAGCCCAAACCATGAAAAACCGCCCCAGACCATCATTTCTCCTCCACCAAACTTTACATTTGGCACTATGCATTGGGGCAGGTAGCGTTCTCCTGGCAGCCGCCAAACTCAGATTTGTCCGTAGGAGTGTCAGATGGTGAAGCAGGATTCATCAAACCAGAGAACGCGTTTCCACTGCTCCCAGAGTCCAATGGCAGCGAGCTTTACACCTCTCCAGCCGACGCTTGGCATTGTGCATGGTGATCTTAGGCTCACAGAACGGGACCGCTCGTCAATAAAAACCCATTTCATGAAGCTCCCGACTAAAGGTTATTGTGCTGACGTTCCTTCCAGAGGCAGTTTGGAACTCAGTAGTGAGTGTTGCAACCGAGGACAGATTACTTTTATGCACTACACGCTTCAACACTCCGCTGTCCCGTTCTGTGAGCCTTTGTAGCCTACCACTAGCTCGCGGCTGCTTCTAGACATTTCCATTTCACAATAACAGCACTTACAGTTGACCGGGCAGCTCTGGCACGGCAGAAATTTGACGAACTTACCTGTTGGAATGGTGGCATCCTATGTTGGTGCCACACTGAAAGTCACTGAGCTCTTCAGTAAGGCCATTCTACTGCCAATGTTTGTCTATGGAGATTGCATGGCTGTGTGCTCAATTTTACACACCTGTCATTAACGGGTATGGCTGAAATAGCCTAATCAACTAATTTTAAGTGATGGCCACATACTTTTGTGTATGTAGTGTTTGTGGTTTTCCTATATATGAATAGGGTAAACTATTAATTATATTTGTTGACACCCTACAGTACATTTTTGGCACCAGTAGAGTAGCTATCTAGCTATATAAACCACACCCCTCTGCAAACACACCTTCTCCGATTAATGTGCACTGTCCCTGTAAAATTTTTAATAAACTCAAACTCAACTCAACACAAGCGATCTTGCCAGTAACCTACTGTGCCTTCACTGACTTTTCTGTTGACAACATGCACATCACTTGCTGATTGGTGGCATGCTTTATCAGCGGCAGCCTATCAGAAGATTGCAGGCGTGGCTTATTCGAGGCGTGGCAATCATCTAGCAATTGTTGCAACTGGTGGCGAAGCAGGAAATTCAGGTTGCTGTCATCTAAGAAGTCGTGAGTTCAAATCCCAAGTGTGGTTGCGTAGATAGACAGAAACAGGGAACATAAGGAAAGACTGACAGGCTAGAGGCGTGTAGGACCTGACTGACTTAATTATCCTTCAAGGCTCAGAGCACAGACACAAACATGCAGGATTAGACTTCTAGATGTCGAGTTACAGGTTTCTTTCTGCCTAGGGATGAATTCATCATGCCACTGTCACTTTAGACTTGCTCTTTCTGAGAATGTGCAGCTCATTTTGAGAAGTACTGTATTCTGGTATGAATGTCTTTCTCAAACGTACCCCAAATAATTGATTGACTGATGGATAGAGGATGAAAGGAAAAGAGCTGCTTTGTCCGACGAACATTCACTACCGAGTTTCAAACTGCCTCTGGAAGCAATGTCAGCACAAGAAATGTTTGTCGGGAGCTCCATGAAATTGGTTTCCATGGCCGAGCAGCCACACACAAGCCTAAGATCACAATGTGCAGCGCCAAGCGTCGGCTGGAGTGGTGTAAAGCTTACCGCCATTGGACTCTGGTGCTGTGAAAATGCGTTCTCTGGAGTGATGAATCACGCTTCACCATCTGGCAGTCCGACGGACAAATCTGGGAAAATGCTACCTGCCCGATTGGTGTTGGGGCTGTTTTTCATGGTTCGGGCTAGGCCGATTTTGTGCTTCCAACTTTGTGAGGAAGGACATTTCCTGTTTCAGCATAACAATGCCCCCATGCACAAAGCGAGGTCCATACAGAAATGGTTTGTCGAGATAGCTGTGGAAGAATTTGACTGGCCTGCACAGAGCCCTGACCTCAACCCCATCAAACACCTTTGAGATTAATTAGAATGCTGACTGCGAGCCAGGCCCAATCTAGTGGAATGCCTTCCCAGAAGAGTAGAGGCTGTTATAGTAGCAAAAGGGGGACCAACTCCATATTAATGCTCATGTTATGGTCTGCCTAACAAGCTCATATAAGACTCACTCTGCACCCTAAAAATAGTCCTCCAATCTTAAAGTGCACTTTTTTTCATGTTTTTTGTTTGCTTTCTCCGCCAGATATGCAGCGTGGGATTTAAATGAGAGGGAAAAAACAACGACAAAGTCATGAGATAATTAAACGCACCATTAACAGGAAGGGGCTCTCCCTCCTGAGCTAGCGTGGTCAGCGTTATGATTTACGACCTCACCGCTGAGGGCTCTCTTTATTGGACAGAAGCGGCTGGGCCCAGTCTGGAGTGCCCGTGGTGTGACAGGGCAAGGCGCGCAACAGCCTGGCACTCGGCACAGAAAGTATTACCCTCTTTGTTGGTTGTGCCTTTCCCAGTATAAGATCCAAGATCCAACCTGATGCAATGCCCAGAGTGTTGGTTTGTTGGCTCACTGGTAGCGGAGGTGGGGTTGGGTGTGGAGGGGAGATGTTGGTTGACTGTCTTGTTTAAAGCCTGTGTTGTTCAGCTTGTGACTTTAGCTCTCTGCCCCCTTAACTGCAGACATCAGACATGACATTGTCATCACAGACATTGTCATCATACAATGCATGCCACCCACCCCCACGGTATTCCTGTTCTGACCCCCTCCAACCCACATGAACTCAAGCATGTTAAAGGATAGGGCTGGCTCTCTGTGACAAAAGCTGTCATGTCTCCAAGAAGTTTCTCTCCTCTGTCTTTCAAGTGCTGTATATATTAGGTGATAATATATTGTCAATGTACTGTATATCCCCCCTTGGTGTTCTTTCCTGCCTCTCCTCTGCTTCCATCTCTTTTCCCATCATATCTCCCTCTTCATCCACCCAACATTCTCTTTTTTTACAGGAAAGGAATGGCATTTATCTTACTCAGATACTCTCTCTCCCTCTATTCTCTCTCCTCCTTTCTCTTTGCCTCGACTCCCATCTCCTCCTTTCTTCTCGCCTCCCTTCTCCTTTCCTCTCCCATCTTTTATTTTTTCCTCTCCTTCCCTCTCCTCCTTTCTTTCCCCTCTCCTCCTTTCCTCTCCATCTTTATCCTCCTTTCTCCTCTCCTCCCTTCTCCTTTCTCCTCTTCTTCCCATAAATCTTGTTCTTCTCTAAGTGTGTCCTGGGCTGCTGTCCCAGCATGCTGTTCTCCCGGGTATTTAGGAAGGCTGTGTTCTCATTCATCACGCTATGACTCGTGTGTATTTATGGAATCTCAATATACTATGCAGTGGTCATCCATTTAAACCTGTAAACATGTGTCTCTCTCAGTTCTGAGGGAATTTATGCTTAAACACTTCTCTGTTGGAAACAGTTGGATGTTCCTTGTTTTCCCAGTCCTTTAGATGTTGATCATTGTGACATGATAGGTAATATGTTTTACCTTGGAGTCAAAAACACGCAAATATTTCCTAAATTGTTAACTATATAGTAGACATTAACAGTACCTTGAATTCACACTTGGGAAAGCTTTGTTTCCGCAAAGAACTGCAGTTTCCTAGAATGTTAAATATATATACAAAAGTTATTGGATGATTTCTGCACAATCAATTAGATGAGCATTGTATATAAAGCATATGACTATCCTTGAACAGCCTTCCTCTTACAGGACACTGTACAGTATATGAAGTGTTTATAACATTTCAAACACATTTAGCTAGCTAGGCCCACAGAGCTCTGTGTGAGTTTGTCTGTTCCTATCAGTGGCGATCGGTGCCGTTTAAGATTAGGGAGGACATTCTTATTTTTTTTTATGAGCATGGCATTATTTCTATTACAGCATATTGTATGACTGTCATTCATATTCCATTTACCCAGCTAAATGTAAAATCAATAGGTTTAGGCTATTACATGATACTCAAATTTGCCGTATAACTATCGTGAGGTTGCTACAACCTAGCCTACAAATGAAAGTTTATAACGTAGGTGCACAGGGCGAGAGACAAATTGGAGTATTCAAGGTGACAGTCAGTGACACATACAATACTGCCTTGCATACTCCTGCCTGCATCTATCTGATTAATCATTAGTCCAAACAATTGCAAAACGTTCCACCCTGATCACCAACACACACAGTTCACTTTCATAGCAGCCACACAGTTCACTTTCATAGCAGCCACACACTATGCATGCCAGCATCAACACTTTGCTCATTGTATAATTCCTTCTCTCATCTACGTGCTCTCCTCCTCTCACCTTTTCCCTTTGCTTGTGGACTCAGTTACACCAGCTCTGTCAGGATGAATGGGCCAAAATTCACCCAACTTATTGTGGGAAGCTTGTGGAAGGCTACCCGAAACGTTTGACCCAAGTTAAACAATTTAAAGGCAATGCTACCAAATACTAATTGAGTGTAACTTCTGACCCACTGGGAATGTGATGAAATAAATAAAAGCTGAAATAAATCATTCTCTCTACTATTATTCTGACATTTCACATTCTTAAAATAAAGTGGTGATCCTAACTGACCTAAAACAGGAAATTTTTACTAGGATTAAATGTCAGGAATTGTAAAAAACTGAGTTTAAATGTATTTGGCTAAGGTTTATGTAAACTTCCGATTTCAACTGTATATATTTTTATTTTGTCATTATGGGGTATTGTGTGTAGATTGATAACAAAAAAAATGATGTTTTCCATTTTAGAATAAAGCCATAACATCACAAAATGTGGAAAAAGTCAAGGAGTCTGAATACTTTCCGAATGCACTGTATTTGGTGACATGAATATATTTAGTATCGTTTCACCCAAAAAGGATAACTGTTTAAATGTTTTACTATTTCTATTTTTATGAAAGTCACTGATTAGGATGGTCCTCCCCTTCCTCCTCCGAGAACACTCCTTTGGTTTTCCCTTGGGATCCATGTAGGATCTGACTGCTAGTGGCCAGTGCCTCAATGTAGACTCTCAATGTAGACTGGCTATGCCATAATGTAAAAAACAAAGAAAGAAATTGTGAAAGATAAACAAATAAAAACAGAAACAAATGTTTGTGCTTTGGTCTTTACAGTACAAAGGACTTAGCGCTAAGCCCAGTTACATGCACACATTTACACAATTATTGTGGATAGTCAGATTAATAATAGTTTGTTTAAAACATTTACAAGCTTTGCAAGATGAAGGATTTCCCTCGTAATATGTTTTACATGACACATCTGAAATCAGTCTACCTGATGGGACTTTTGATAAATGCAGAAAATCGGCAACCAAAATAAACTTTCTAACACAATGACAATGTTATTTTTGCAAAGATTTTTTTATTTTAAGTTCGGACATATAACATTTGTACGTGACAACTATTTCTAAGATGCATACTTTCAGTTTTTCAGAACTCACTTCAATTGCGCATTAGAGGCTTGCGATACTGGTGCTGACACATGGGCAGATCATATATTCTGCTGGAACACAGATTAAGCTGTTAACATGTCATAATAATTTGAAATATTAATCAGAAAACCAGGTGTTTTAATCAGCGTATGCTTACTTCGATTTTGACCTTACGCCGATTAAGATAAGCAGAGGTGAGGTGTTTCCATGACTAATGCCATACGCAGCCATAATCAGTTTAAAATCAAATTATTAGTGTACAATTTTCATTGTTTTTGTTTGGTCTAGGTACAGGCAACTGCCAAAATAAAGGAAACACTTCAGTAAATGAGTGATACAAAGTATGTTGAAAGCAGGTGCTTCCACACAGGTGTGGTTCCTGAGTTAATTAAACAATTAACATCCAATCATGCTTACAGTAGGGTCATGCATTAAAATGCTCAGTTGCACATAATTTTTGGCTGGCATGGCTAGAAGAAGAGATCTCAGTGACTTTGAAAGATGAGTCTCAAAGGAGCATAAGGGGTTTAAAGTGTGTGTGTGTGTGTGTGTGTGTCAGTCATCAGATCTCAACCCAATTGATCACTTATGGGAGATTCAGAGTTTTCCACAACCAGCAAACAAAACGCCAAGTGATGGAATTTCTCAAGTGGTCCAGACACTTGTAGAATCTATATCAAGACGCATATAAGCTGTTCTGGCAGCTTTACTATGGTGTTTCCTTTATTTTGGTAGTTACATGTACTTCATGTAAAATATATATTTAATCATAACAGAGAAACAGCCCGGATGGAAAATAAACACAATCAAATCAAGTCCAGGTATGTATTTGTACAAGGTAGACAGATGATTAACAACTAAACAGTTCCCTCTCTGTCCTTCCGAATCATCAACCTAGTGTACGCCTCGTTGGTATTGTTTAAAAAAAAAAGTTTTTATAATAGTTGAACTGAGGTGCAACAATTATATGACATTTGCCTAAGTGCGGGGCGACCATGTTAGCTTACCACATCATTGGGTGAGAGAGACATTAGATCATTTGTTTGCCTTGACAAGGTATTTGCTACTAACACAAATACACACACACGTCTGCACACACACACACACACACAAAGAGAGACAGTGTGCCAGACATTCAGCAGGTGACCTCACCTTAAACTCAAGATGGGCCTGACTGTCACAACCTTCAGGAAAATACTAATTCTCTGTTACGGGTCAGATAAGAATCACCCACATGCTTACATCAAATGTAAATTTTTTTGTTCTTCTCAATATAGTTATGATAAGACCTGGCCATAAGACTGCTGAGCTGGCAATTTGGCAGCCGATTCAGCATATGTTCAGGTTTGAGTTTATATGAAGTGGAGAGGGATTGATGCGAGACTGGATTGAGGTGTGTCACTGACTAAACTGTCCCCTTAGCATAAATCAAAAGTGCAGTCACTTGAAGGAGCACAAAGTTAAACATTTGCTTTGTAGAATCAATATTTACTGGATGTGCACAGTTTGACCCCGTTCTTTGTCTGGAGTGTGTTTATGTGTGTCTTAGCTCCACAATCAACCCCTTAAGTGACGTCAGTGCTCACGCCTCACGGCCCGTTTGCTCCATCTCTACAAACGGAGATTAAGATTGGAGATTGTTACCTCGCAACTACTATCAATAGGCACCACTTTTGATGTGTTATGGTGATGATGGTGGTTATGGCGCGTGTGTGTTGGAGGGTTGGGGGGGGGGGGGGTCTGGAAACTTGGTTTACCCTGAACCCATACAAGCTCAAGTGCATTTCCTTCCCAACTGCTTGTTTGTGAAATACATTAGCAGTGTTGTCATTGGCTCTTGACTTTATAACAGTGCTGATAAAAAGGGTGGAAAAGATAAAAAATGAATCGGAGTGAAAATAAACTGGAGTATCGCTAATGACCACTATACTGTCAACTCTGCAACTCAGAGAGATTGGCAACACATTCAACAATTTGTTGCCTGGTTTTATCTTATACTGTCTGATACTTTGCTGTCAAAGCTTCCCATGCATGGCACATGGTTCAGCACAAGTAACCTATGTCCATTCAAAATAGGCTTGGGAAGACTGATGGTTTGATTAAAGGCGCAGGCTTATCTATTAACAAGTTGATTTTGCAGAATGACCTAACTTTTATAAAGACAAACTGTACTGTCTTCTCAGTCAACTATGTTGCAGTTGTTTGTTCCTTGACTATTTATACTGCAGTCACACTACAGTAAGGGTAAGGCTGTAGTAATGCTGGGACAAGGGACTGTGGCTAGAACTATGGTGCTGTGATACAGGCTACATTTAGTCACCAGTAGACAGGGATGTTAAGGCATTGACCAGAGATGACAAAAGCAGAGAGATGGTTTATACTTTCAGGTCACTGAGGTAAAATAAAGTAGGGATGGACTCGTGGAAAATAAACGGACAATCTGGTGAAGATTTGTAACGAGCGTCTTGTCTTTCCTTTTTTTGCTCTTGCTCTCCATTTCACTAGCTTTACATTTTCTTTTGCAGTGTTGCTCTGTCTGTCTTTAATGACTCCTCGCCTCTCTGTCTCTCTCTCTCAATGTATGTCTGTAATTATGGCTGGTGCCACTGCTGGCTCTCATCGCTCTTGTCTTCCTCCCTCTTCTCCCTGGCTGCTCTGTGGTGTCTGTAGGGCAGGGAGGACGGTATAGGACTCGCCACTGGCTCTATGCTGGCTAGGCTTTACCTTTCACACTATGGGAAAGGTAACCAGTTTAGTCCTCAAACATAGGGATTTCCGCTTGAACCCACTCAACGTGCAATTATGCTACATCATTTATTTTCCCCCTCGTGCGTGGGTGGCGACTTGGTACCTCTTTAGGCTAATTATAGATGTGGGTTCTTCTTCTGGCACCTGCAGTTAACTTTACAAAGTGGGAGAGAGAGACAGAGAGAGGGAGAGAGAAAGAGAGAGCGAGAGAGACGTTTTATGAGAGAGTGTGCACATTTACAATCCAGAACATTCAGCAGACAAAATGGATAAAAAGGTACTACAATCAAGTGAGTTTTTTCAACATCCGCCATCTTCCTTACTCCCCCATTCTCTCTCTCTCTCTCTCTCTCTCTCTCTCTCTCTCTCTCTCTCTCTCTCTCTCTCTCTCTCTCTCTCTCTCTCTCTCTCTCTCTCTCTCTCTCTCTCTCTCTCTCTCTCTCTCTCTCTCTCTCTCTCTCTCTCTCTCTCTCTCTCTCTCTCTCTCTCTCTCTCTCTCTCTCTCTCTCTCTCTCTCTCTCTCTCTCTCTCTCTCTCTCTCTCTCTCTCTCTCTCTCTCTCTCTCTCTCTCTCTCTCTCTCTCTCTCTCTCTCTCTCTCTCTCTCTCTCTCTCTCTCTCTCTCTCTCTCTCTCTCTCTCTCTCTCTCTCTCTCTCTCTCTCTCTCTCTCTCTCTCAATTCAATTCAAGGGGCTTTATTGGCATGGGAAACATGTGTTAACATTGCCAAAGCAAGTGAGGTAGGTAATATACAAAAGTCAAATAAACAATAAAAATGAACAGTAAACATTACACATACAGAAGTTTCAAAACAATAAAGACATTACAAATGTCATATTATATATATGCAGTGTTGTAACAATGTACAAATGGTTAAAGCACACAAGTTAAAATAAATAAACATAAATATGGGTTGTATTTACAGTGGTGTTTGTTCTTCACTGGTTGCCCTTTTCTTGTGGCAACAGGTCACAAATCTTGCTACTGTGATATTTTCTTATATTTGATATTAAGTTTGGGTCTCTCTCTCTCTCTCTCTCTCTCTCTCTCTCTCTCTCTCTCTCTCTAATTTAATTTAAGGGCTTTATTGGCATGGGAAACATATGTTAACATTGCCAAAGCAAGTGAAGTAGAAAAATAAAAGTGAAATAAACAATCAAATTAACGGTAAACATTACACTCACAGATGTTCCAAAAGAATAAAGACATTTCAAACAATGTGCAAATAGTTAAAGTACAAACAGGAAAATAAATAAATATGAGTTGTAATCACAATGGTGTTTGTTCTTCACTGGTTGCCCTTTTCTTGTGGCCACAGGTCACAAATCTTGCTACTGTGATATTTCCCCCAGTAGATATTTGAGTTTATCAAAATTGAGTTTGTTTTCAAATTCTTTGTGAATCTGTGTAATCTGAGGGAAATATGTGTCTCAATTTGGTGTTTGTCCCATTTTGTGAATTCTTGGTTGGTGAGCAGACCCCAGATCTCACAACCATAAAGGGCAATGGGTTGTATAACTGATTAAAGTATTTTTAGAAAGATCCTAATTGGTATGATGAATTTTATCTTCCTTTTGATGGCATAGAAGGCCCTTATTGCCTTGTCGCTCAGCTCGTTCACAGCTTTGTGGAAGTTACCTGTGGCGCTGATTTTTATGCTGAGGTATGTATAGTTTTTGTGTGCTCTAGGGCATGTATTCCCAAACTGGGCAATGCCATTGGGGGTACCATAAAACAGTATATTTGTGATTCACATTTTTTTTTAATTAAAAAATAAATACATTTTCAAACAGGGGCTTTTTTTTTTTGACACTACAGTGAAAAGGGTTAACTCTGCTAAAGTAAGGCCCCTGAACTCTCGTGTATTTTCTGCACTATGCAATGATATGGGCAGCGACCATGTAACGCTTTTACAGCATACAGAAGTGTGCTGGTTATCAAGGGGCAAAGTATTGACACTTTTTTTTTAAATTGAGAGGCAAGCTTAAGTTCTCTTTACTGACCATAATTTTCACTTGTCTGACCGCTTGCATGATGATGAGTTTCTTACGCGACTGGCCTATTTGGGTGATGTTTTTTCTCACCTGAATGATCTGAATCTAGGATTACAGGGACTCTCCGCAACTATATTCAATGTGCGGGACAAAATTGAGGCTATGATTAAGAAGTTGGAGCTCTTCTCTGTCTGCATTAACGAGGACAACACACATGTCTTTCCATCATTGTATGAGTTTTTGTGTGCAAATGAACTCAAGCTTACGGACAATGTCAAATGTGATATAGCGAAGGACCTGAGTGAGTTGGGTGCGCAATTACGCACGTACTTTCCCGAAACGGATGACACAAACAACTGGATTTAGTATCCCTTTCATGCCCTGCCTCCAGTCCACTTACCGATATCTGAACAAGAGAGCCTCATCGAAATTGGAACAAGCGGTTCTGTGAAATTTGAATTTAATCAGAAGCCACTGCCAGATTTCTGGAATGGGCTGCGCTCAGAGTATCCTGCCTTGGCAAATTGTGCTGTTAACTTCTACCGAGTCAGAAACCCGGATCCGGGAGCACCCCCCACCCCCCACCAGTAAAAAAGCTGAATAGCATAGCTAGCATAGCGTCACAAGTAAATAGTAGCATCTAAATATCATTCAATCACAAGTCCAAGATACCAGATGAAAGATCCACTTCTTGTGAATCCAGCAATCATTTCTGATTTTTAAAATGTTTTACAGGGAAGACACAATATGTAAATCTATTAGCTAACCACGTTAGCAAAAGACACCATTTTTCTTTGTCCACCATTTTTTCTCTCCACCAGTAGCTATCACCAATTCGGCCAAATAAAGATATTGATAGCCACTAACCAAGAAAAAACCTCATCAGATGACAGTCTGATAACATATTTATTGTATAGGATAGTTTTTGTTAGAAAAATGTGCATATTTCAGGTAGAAATCATAGTTTACAATTGCACCCACCATCACAACTCGACTAGAATAAATACAGAGAGCAACGTGTATTACCAATTTACTCATCATAAAACATTTCATAAAAATAGACAAAGCATAGCAATGGAAAGACACAGATCTTGTGAATTTAGACAATATTTCAGATTTTCTAAGCGTTTTACAGCGAAAACACAATAAATCGTTATATTAGCATACCACATGTGCAAACGTTACCCCAGCATGAATTCAAGGCAACGGGAGCGATAACGTTATGATCACCAAAATATATTAATTTTTTCACTAACCTTCTCAGAATTCTTCCGATGACACTCCTGTAACATCATATTACAACATACATACAGTGGGGAGAACAAGTATTTGATACACTGCCGATTTTGCAGGTTTTCCTACTTACAAAGCATGTAGAGGTCTGTAATTTTTATCATAGGTACACTTCAACTGTGAGAGACGGAATCTAAAACAAAAATCCAGAAAATCACATTGTATGATTTTTAAGTAATTCCTTTGCATTTTATTGCATGACATAAGTATTTGATACATCAGAAAAGCAGAACTTAATATTTGGTACAGAAACCTTTGTTTGCAATTACAGAGATCATACGTTTCCTGTAGTTCTTGACCAGGTTTGCACACACTGCAGCAGGGATTTTGGCCCACTCCTCCATACAGACCTTCTCCAGATCCTTCAGGTTTCGGGGCTGTCGCTGGGCAATACGGAATTTCAGCTCCCTCCAAAGATTTTCTATTGGATTCAGGTCTGGAGACTGGCTAGGCCACTCCAGGACCTTGAGATGCTTCTTACGGCGCCACTCCTTAGTTGCCCTGGCTGTGTGTTTCGGGTCGTTGTCATGCTGGAAGACCCAGCCACGACCCATCTTCAATGCTCTTACTGAGGGAAGGAGGTTGTTGGCCAAGATCTCGCGATACATGGCCCCATCCATCCTCCCCTCAATACGGTGCAGTCGTCCTGTCCCCTTTGCAGAAAAGCAGCCCCAAAGAATGATGTTTCCACCTCCATGCTTCACGTTTGGGATGGTGTTCTTGGTGTTGTACTCATCCTTCTTCTTCCTCCAAACACAGCGAGTGGAGTTTAGACCAAAAAGTTATATTTTTGTCTCATCAGACCACATGACCTTCTCCCATTCCTCCTCTGGATCATCCAGATGGTCATTGGCAAACTTCAGACGGGCCTGGACATGCGCTGGCTTGAGCAGGGGGACCTTGCGTGCGCTACAGGATTTTAATGCATGACGGCGTAGTGTGTTACTAATGGTTTTCTTTGAGACTGTGGTCCCAGCTCTCTTCAGGTCATTGACCAGGTCCTGCCGTGTAGTTCTGGGCTGATCCCTCACCTTCCTCATGATCATTGATGCCCCACGAGGTGATATCTTGCATGGAGCCCCAGACCGAGGGTGATTGACCGTCATCTTGAACTTCTTCCATTTTCTAATAATTGCGCCAACAGTTGTTGCCTTCTCACCAAACTGCTTGCCTATTGTCCCGTAGCCCATCCCAGCCTTGTGCAGGTCTACAATTTTATCCCTGATGTCCTTACACAGCTCTCTGGTCTTGGCCATTGTGGAGAGGTTGGAGTCTGTTTGATTGAGCGTGTGGACAGGTGTCTTTTATACAGGTAACGAGTTCAAACAGGTGCAGTTAATACAGGTAATGAGTGGAGAACAGGAGGGCTTCTTAAAGAAAAACTAACAGGTCTGTGAGAGCCGGAATTCTTACTGGTTGGTAGGTGATCAAATACTTATGTCATGCAATAAAATGCAAATTAATTACTTAAAAATCATACAATGTGATTTTCTGGATTTTTGTTTTAGATTCCGTCTCTCACAGTTGAAGTGTACCTATGATAAAAAGTACAGACCTCTACATGCTTTGTAAGTAGGAAAACCTGCAAAATCGGCAGTGTATCAAATACTTGTTCTCCCCACTGTATAGAGTTTGTTCGAAAATGTGCATATTTAGCCACAAAAAAACGTGGTTATACAATGAGAATAGTAGCAAAACTGGCCTGAAAATGTTGGGCGCCGTCTTTGAGAGTGATCTAGTCTAATCGATAACTAATCATAAACTTGACTAAAAAATACAGGGTTGACAGGAATCGAAAGACAAATTAGTTCTTAATGCAATTGCTGACTTACATTTCTAAAATTATCCTTACTGTGCAATACCGGGTCCGCCAAGCGAAGCTACACAAAACAAAATGGCGATATATGCGTTTAAAATTTTTCAACAGAACAGCGATTTATCATCATAAATAGTTCTTACTGTGAGCTGTTCTTCCATCAGAATCTTGGGCAATGTATCCTTTCTCCGGTCTAATCGTCTTTTGGTCGAAAGATGTCCTCTTGTCCCGTCGAAATGGCCAATAACGTTCGGTATGTACAGGAAACGTGCCCAGCTCATGGAAGGGTGTCACAAATAAATGCCTCAAAATCGCACTAAACGGATATAAATTGCTATAAAACGGTTTAAATTAACTACCTTATGATGTTTTTAACACCTATAACAAGTAAAAACATGACCGGCGATATATTACTGGCTAAACCAAGGCTTGGAAAGAGGTCGGTCCAACGTCCTTCATGCGTCCAGCGCAGGATCCAAAAGAAAGCTACTTCCGGTCTTTTCTGTTTTATACAGGCCCTGATTGCGCAATCGACTCCATTCAAATTGTCACCACTTACTGACATCTAGAGGAAGGTGTAGGCAGTGTTTGTATCCTCATAGCATTCACAGGGACATTAAAACTGACCTGGGACCAGAGGCCAAGATTTCTGAAATCTCACTCCCTGTCAGGAAAAGTGCTGTAGATAGAGTTCTGTTCCACTCAGAGACATAATTCCAACGGTTATAGAAACTAGAGAGTGTTTTCTATCCAATAATAACAATAATATGCATATTGTACGAGCAAGAATTGACTACTAGGCAGTTTAATTTGGCAAATAAAAGTGCTAAATTGACAAAAGGTTTTTAAGACACTGATGCCCTTTGCAACCACGTACCTATGTGAGAGTGGATTCTCGGCCCTCACTAGCATGAAAACTAAATACAGGCACAGACTGTGTGTGGAAAATTATTTAATTTAAGACTGAGACTCTCTCTAATACAACCCAACATTGCAGAGTTATGTGCATCCTTTCAAGCATACCCTTCTCATTAACCTGTGGTGAGTTATTCACAATTTTCGATGAACAAATAAGGTTTTATATGTAATAATAATAATAATCAAAATTATTGATTATTATTATATTATTATTTGTGCCCTGGTGCTATAAGAGCTCTTTGTCACTTCCCACGAGCCAGGTTGTGACAAAAACTTAGACTTATGTTTAATAAATGTATCGTACAGTGTGTGTGTGGAAGACTTACAATGATGGCAAAAAATAACATTTGAGAGTGCGCTGACCCTGGTGCTAGAGGGGGTATGCAGCTGGAGGTTGAATGTTTGATGGGGTACGGGACTATAAAACATTTGGGAACCACTGCTCTAGGGCAACGGTGTCTAGATGTCTATTTTTGGTCCTGGCAAATTTACCTTTTTTGGAACACCATTATTTTTGTCTTACTGAGATTTACTGTCAGGGCCCAGGTCTGACAGAATCTGTGCAGAAGATCTAGGTGCTGCTGTATGCCCTCCTTGGTTGGTAACAGAAGCACCAGATCATCAGAAAACAGTAGACATTTGACTTCAGATTATAGTAGGGTGAGGCTGGGTGCTGCAGACTGTTCTAGTGCCCTCGCCAATTCGTTGATATATGTTGAAGAGGGTGGGGCTTAAGTTGCATCCTTGTCTCACCCCAAGGCCTTGTGGAAAAAAAATTGTGCGTTTTTTGCCAATTTTAACTGCACACTTGTTTGTGTACATGGATTTTATAATGTTGTATGTTTTTCCACCAACACCACTTCTCATCAATTTGTATAGCAGACCCTCATGCCAAATTGAGTCAAAAGCGTTTTTGAAATCAACAAAGCATGAGAAGACTTTGCCTTTTTTTGGTTTGTTTGTTTGTCAATTAGAGTGTGCAGGGTGAATACGTGGTCTGTTGTACGGTAATTTTAATGATAATGCAGACGATTTTCCCAAGGTTGCTGTTGACGCATATCCCACGGTAGTTCTTGAGGTCAAATTTGTCTCCACTTTTGTGGATTGGGGTGATCAGTCCTAGCTTCCAAATATTGGGGAAGATGCCAGAGCTAAGGATGATGTTTAAGAGTAGCCAATTGGAATTTGTAGTCTGTATATTTCATCATTTCATTGAGCATACCATCAACACGACAGGCCATTTTGGGTTGGAGGGTTTGTATTTTGTCCTGTAGTTCATTCAATGTAATTGGATAATCCAATTGCTGTTTGTTCTTTGTTATAGGGCCAAAACGATTGAAGGAGTGGTTTACCCATACATCTCCATTTTGGATAGATAACTCTTCGTGTTGTTGTTTGTTTAGTGTTTCCCAGAAGTGATTAAAGTCTATGGATTCTTCAATTACATTGAGCTGATTTTTGATGTGCTGTTCCTTCTTTTTCCGTAGTGTATTTCTGTATTGTTTTAGTGATTCACCATAGTGAAGGCATAGGCTCAGGTTTTCTGGGTCTCTCTGTTTTTGGCTTGATGGGTTTCTCAATTTCTTTCTTAGATTTTTGCATTCTTCATTAAACCATTTGTCATTGTTGTTAATTTTCAGAAATTTTCTGTCTGAAATTTTTTGATTTGATAAGGAAGGTGAGAGGTCAAATATACTGTTTAGTGTACACCTTCACTATTCCAGTGGAATGTTTTGTACAGGAAGTTGTCTAAAAGGGATTGAATTTGTTGTTGCCTAATTGTTTTTTGTAAGTTTCCACACTACTTTCCTTCCATCTATAGCATTTCTTAATATTATTCAGTTCCTTTGGCTTTGATGCCTCATGATTGTACATAACCAGCGTGCGACAGAACAGCAGGAGTTGTGACCCGTTTTTGTTGATTATGTTGTCGTAGTTGTGCCCAGTGGGGCATATGAGGGAGGGAATGCTGTCACCTCCAGGTAGGTGTTTGTCCCCCTTTGTGCTGAGTGTGTCAGGTTCTTGTCCACTTCTGGCAATTAGGTCGCCACAGACTAGTACATGTACCTGGACCTGGAATGGAGAAGCTGTCTTCATTAAAGTATGGGGATTCTAGTGGGGGATATAGGTAGCATACAGGAGGACATTTTTCTCTGCTGAGATAATTTCCTTTTGAATTTCTAGCCAGATGTAAAATGATCCTGTTTTCATTCATTTAATAGAGTGAGTTAGGTCTGCTCTATACTAAATTAGCATACCCCCTGAGTCTCTTCCCTGTTTCACACCTGGTAGTTTGGTGGATGGGACTACCAGCTCTCTGTAACCTAGAGGACAACCAGTGGGTCCATCTCCTCTATACAATGTTTCTTGTAGGATGACAATGTCTGTATTTCCGATTTCTTTTATGAATTCCAGGTTCCTGCTCTTTAGGCCAAAGGCAGATGACCTCAGGCCTTGGATATTCCAAGATCCTTTGGTTTAACAGCTCTGTTTTCTGAGAGAGAACGTCCTTCCCTTGCGGTTTTCCCCCTCCCTCCTCTGTCTACAATGACCGCTGCCATAGAACAGGTAGGTGTAGAATTACGGCGTCATCCAAAAGCACACGGATGGATCCACAGTGACGTATGAATCAGCAGTGTGTGTGTGTGAGGTGCATCCTTGCTCCTCTGGTTAAGGTTACAACCCTGCCCAAAGGCCTTTGAGTGCTTATTGCCTCTCCTCCCTCTGTCTGTCTCTCTCTGTCTCTGTCACTCTCTATTACCTGTCTCTCTTATCTTCCTGTCTTTAGCTCTCTTTTTGCAGTCTTTCCCTTGCTCTCTCTCTCCCTCACCTCTCCTCTCTTCCTGTCTTAATCACCTTTTTCTTTAACATCTCTCTCTGCCTCCTGCTCTTCTCAGTCTCTCCGTTAACATCTAGCAAGCAGTTCATTATGATCCCATTACCTGGCTGGGATCCCGTTGTCACGTTTGAACTCTCCTTGCACGCCACTGACATTTACTGGGTGGGTCTGAGCACTGAAATCGAGAAGTAAGAGCAACACCCCCATGGTTTTTAACTGTTTGCCTGGAACAACGGCCACACTGACTGGCTTGCTGCAGTAAAAAGCCATGCCATGCCATGCGTTTAACGTCACTTCTGTCTGCTGTAGATATCATTAGTGTCTTTATACGTCTGTAATAATATCTTAATAGTTATCATTAGGTCTGCCAGAATTATAGGACACATCCTGTCTGGAATGTTATAAATAAGAACATAACTTTGAATGACAAGAACAGGCTTTAAGACTCTCATCTAAGTTATGTAAGATTTTGAAATACCACCCTTGAGTTGAAGTCTCTATGCTGTATATTTCGTTATATATTTTTCCTCTATATCTCACTATATATTCACCTCTCTAGTCTCAGTACACAGGGTTTAATCCTCAAATACCACAAAGGTCTCAAGAAAACAAAAATGTGTAATGGAGGGAACAATGTTCATGTGATGAGTAACTTGTCTTACGACCTGAACACTTGATCATGTTCGATCCCAGAGTTTTAGGCACTGTGGGCGTACATGGTCACGAGACACACAGACAGCTTTGAATCCCTGTCAAACATTGACATGATCAGTTAATATCACAGGACAGTTAAGCAACTGAAAAAAACTCATAGCTCATCTTCTTCCACTGCTTCATTATAACTTTAGTAGGACCCGCAGATTGCCAATACTGTTTGACTTTTGTGTGGTCGATTTCCACAAGTAGCTAACACAACAAGGGCGTCTCATCAGAGACTACCAACTCACTGCTGCGACATCAGTGAGAACCCAAAACATTTTAATGAATAAAAAATAACAGCACTTCTAGCCGACTTTTAATATACGGGTAATAAACTCTTAATTTTTTCGCTCCAAGACGGAAGTCCACACCCTATCATAAATTGGGTTACAAATAAGGCGCCAGTCAGAGAGAGTAACTGTCTGATGCAATGCCTGACATCACAGGACTTAACAATCTTGGACAGCAGATATACACTCAGGTCTGATAACACTTTCACGATGGACTTGGTGTAGGTGTTATGATGTCTTATGACTTCTGACAGAGCCTGACAGAGGCTACCCTGATGTCTACCCTGATGTCATTCCTATAAATGTAAACACATTATGAAGGGCACTATTTAATCTCGGTGTGCCGTCTGTTGTTCCTCCATGGTTGTGTCATTCCTATAAATGTGAAAATGTTCTATAAATCCATAATTTCAGCTCTTAGTCCATAGCATTCGCTATTGGTCCCTTTGTTATTTTCCAGGCCTGCTTTATTCACTGTTCATTTTGTGTGGTGGAGAATTTGATGGGCCATGAGAAAATCTACAGTAGCCCTCAAAGTACATTACATATAACTAATATGTCATCTTAAGTGATGTATAACTAGGGTCATAGTTCCACAGAATGTTCCCAGGGGGATTACTCTGAGGATAACAGGGGCTTCCCCGAGCCCTCTAGGTCTATGATTGGGGGGAATAAGTGATATCCCTTTGGCCCCAAGTCCTCTCAGCCTTTCCTGAGAGGGAGAGAGGAGCCCTTGGGCCAGAGGGGGCCACGTTCCCAGGGCAGTGTGGTGGCCATCTTGTGTATTTGCAGATGTCCGTCTGGTCATGGTTTGGGAGGTATTTCAAGGTCTGTGAGCAAAACAATGTAAATACCCAAGAAACACAAGGAAAATGTCTCACTTTAGTAGACTTTAGAGAAAAATAGACTAACTTTTATAACCTGCTTCTAAAAAAGATTATTTCAGCACTTCACTCACAGTGCCCACAGCCCCCGAGACAGGCAATGTTGCTGCACGAAATGGGATAGCTATAACGATAGGATTCATATTTCTTTGTGCATTACCAGATACAAAAACAGCAGAAATATTTAGAAAACAGCTACTGCAGCATTTATTTGGCTATAAATCACAACTTGCACGTGCCCATACTTGACTTCAGACTTTTTATGAAATGCTTGCACTGTACTATCCTGAGTGTGACCACCCACCAATGTGGCTGATGATGTAGACATTCTTACCCACCAATGCCAAAATCTACCCGCATTTAGCAGGCGGCAGGTGTTAATTCTAGGCCCTGAGCCTAACTGAAATATGGATACTGACTGTAGGTCTACAACATCTCACATAGTCTAATACTGTATAATATTAACTCCTGCATAAGTGGAGAAATATGATTGATTTATTACAGCATCTTGAGAGAATGAATGTACAGTTAGGGGCCTTCTGTAAAGGTGCTATCTTTATCAGCATCATACAATTTGGTAGTATTTCAAACACATATAATATGCATCCAAGTCGAACAGAAATCGTATCAAAAACATGTTGGGTCGTTTTAGCTTTCTTAAAACCGGTCAAACTGATGTAATTTGGAAATTTGGCACTGAAAATCTTTCCCTGTTTTGTTTGTTATTACATTTTCTCCTCGGCCCCTAAATGTCTTTGCTCCCGAGAGAAGCAGAGATGAAAGAGGTAAAAGAAAACAAGCTTTACCGATGTCAACTAGATTGAATCATTCTATTGATTTATGACATGATTCTGGTGAGCAAGGGTTTATTTAGTCTTCCAGGGCAACAAGTAATGACAGAAGAGAAGCGGCATGTATCTACTTATATACAAGTTGACTAACAAATATCCTACTAAAATGTTGGAAATTATAAGCAAAAACATAAGCCTATATCTAAAAAGGCATCTACAGTGCATTTTCTAGATTTGCAAGTTAGGATATTAGTATTTGTATTTATTATGGATCCCCATTAGCTAATGCCAAAGCAGCAGCTACTCGTCCTGGGGTCCAGCAAAATTAAGGCAGTTATACAATTTTAAAAACATTACAAAACATATTGTGTGTATGCATGTGTCTGTGCCAGACAGCTCGGTGCATTCAACATGTCAATACCTCTCATAAATACAAGTAGTGATGATGTCAATCTCTTTTCCACTTTGAGCCAGAACAGATTGACATTGTTAGCTCTCTGTGTACATCCAAGGGCCAGCCGTGCTGCCCTGTTCTGAGACAATTTCAATTTTCCTAAGTCCCTGTTTGTGGCACCTGACCACACGACTGAACAGTAGTCCAGGTGTGACAAAACAAGAGCCTGTAGGATCTGCCTTGTTGATAGTACTGTTAAGAAGGCAGAGCAGCGCTTTATTATGGAAAAACTTCTCCCCATCAATATGTTTTGACCATGACAGTTTAGAATCCAGGGTTATTCCAAGTAGTTTAGTCACCTCAACTTGTTCAGTCTCCACACTCTTTATTGCACAATTTAGTTGAGGTTCAGGGTTTAGGGAATGATTTGTCCCAAATACAATACTTAAAGTTTTTGAAATATTTAAGACTAACTTATTCCTTGCCACCCAATCTGAAACTAACTGTAGCTCTTTGTTAAGTGTTGCAGTCATTTCAGTCGCTGTAGTAGCTGACGTGTATAGTGTTAAGTCATCCGCATACATAGACATACTGGCTTTACTCAAAGCCAGTGGCATGTCGTTAGTGAAGATTGAAAAAAGTAAGGGGCCTAGACAGATGCCCTGGGAAATTCCTGATTCTAGCTGGATTATGTTGTAGACGCTTACATTAAAGAACACCCTCTTTGTTCTGTTAGACAGGTAACTCTTTATCCACATTATAGCAGGGGGTGTAAAGCCATAACACATACATTTTTCCAGCAGCAGACTATGATCGATAATGTCAAAAGCTGCACTGAAGAATAGCAAAACAGCCTCCACAATCTTTTTATCATCAGTTTCTCTCAGCCAATCATCAGTCATTTGTTTAAGTGCTGTGCTTGTTGAATGTCCTTCCTATAACCGTGCTGAAAGTCTGTTGTCAATTTTTTTACTATAAAATACAATTGTTTCTGGTCAAACACAATTTTTTCCAAAAGTTTACTAAGGGATGGTAACAGGCTGATTGGTTGGCTATTTGAGTCAGTAAAAGGAGCTTTACTTTTCTTGCGTAGCGGAATGACGTTTGCTTTCTTCCAGGCTTGAGGGCACACACTTTCTAGTAGGTTTAAATTGAAGATATAGCATATATGAGTGGCAATATTGTCCACTATTATCCTCAGTCGGGTGCGGGCCTCAGATTTTCACTTTATCAAATATATTAGGGCGTTTGTGGATGGTTTAAAAGCAATTGCGAACAGTGTGAGTGAACAATCAGATGAACTGCGCATCACTAATGTGTGTATTTATGTGTCGGTGTGTGGATGTGTGTGTGTATGTGTGTGTGTGTGTGGGGGGGGGGGGGGGGGGGGGATGTAGGTAGAGGGACTGTTTGCGAAATGCGACAGGAGAAAAGTTATCAGGGGACTCGGCCACAAGTTCACACTGTCACCTTTCTTACACGCACACACACACACAGATTTCAGTGTGTCAGTGCGGAAGGAAGCTCTAATCTCTACTTCATTTTTCCCCTGAGTGTGATGTTTACTTGTATGATCATATTCCCTTACTGCTTAAACGAAGAAGAAACATACAAGAATATATTTATTCACCTCACCTTATACCAGGGAGGTGTGGGTGATTGGGGGTAAGGGGTGTCGTCTTGTGCCACATACATAATTCATTTGTAAAAGGTGGGAAACTGTTTAAAGGTATCTATCATTTTCAGCCCATTCAGAATAACATTTAAACAGAAAAATCTAATCTACCTCCTGAAAATATGCTGACGTTGAGAAAGTCTATTACCACCCTATCTATATAAAGTGCTTTCTCATAGTCTCTCCCAACCCTAACCCACCTCCCGCTTTTTCATTTCTATGTAACTTGAGTGTCTGGCTCTTCCAATTCCCTATTCCATTCTCCATGAAGTGTGCACTTGCTCACTCCAAGTCATGGATTGAAATACAGTGGATTGGTGAAACCAAGGATTCAAGGTCGTTTCTGGGGGGAAATAAATACTGTTGCTACCACTTTTACCGCTTTCCAACCAAGATGCATAAACAGTGGAGATTGAGGGAGTTTCTACCATGCCTCACACCAGACAATTCCTTTTAACACTAGAAGTGCCAAGAGCAACATGTGGATGGAAAACAAATTAAACATTTTAATTGCTCAGCCATTTTTTGTCCCCCCATCCTTACATTTTTCTAAATCTATTTAACACACGTATGTTGTTAGAATTTAGATATCACAAACAGAATGTGTTAAAAGCCGTTTTAAAGAGACTGAACGGTAACTTAAGCTCAAAAAATCTGTTACATGTTGTACAAATTAGATTCTTAACATATATTTTACGATTGCAGGACGTAACATATCATATGGAATGGATGAGGTAGTACAATTGTGCAACATTTTCAGGCACCCGTTTTGGCTCGTGAGCACTACTTTCAAAACATCTGGCTGAAATTATACAGAAACATTAATAACCCGCATTTCTACGTGGACATGTCATTTTTCCCCCCTGCCCATTATTCAACACCAGTCATTCACCACCAGTCAGCCTGTGCAGCTGATGGGAAATCGAAACTGCACCTTACCTATATTGAAACTAATGTCACACATATAATATTAGAGTTAGCTGAAAGACAAGATTAAATTGACAATAGTCTGATCGGTGACAATATTTTTTAATTGTCAAATTGGAATTTACACAGAGGTAGGGAAACGGAGCACCAAAATGTTACTGTTACAAATCCTCCTACAGAGTCACATTTTGATTTTTAAAACATGTACCTTTGCCAACTCTCAAAATTTAAGCGGTGAGTATTACTTTTTCCAAGAATAACCACTGTCCATGCGCTCCACACCCAGGCTACTAAGCAAAGACTAGTAACATAATACAACCTAAAATATGACATGCTGTTCTTTTTTAATACATTTTCTTATACCTATATTGTTTCTTAAGACCTGGTAAAACCAAATTAAAATAGCGTTATTTGTGATGGATTTAATTCCTGAATTGTAGTGTTTTCAGTGTTTTTTTGTATTCCCAATGTGTCTCGTTTCATTAAACTAGGCGTATGTCGCACGTCACTACTTCACAGGAGAGGCATTTGACCGTAAACATTTTTGGGCAGAAATGCCTTCTGGAACATGTGAACTTTCATGTTTCATAATGACAAACTTGTATTCCATCCATAAATACAAATAACATTGTTAAATTACGAGCCTAGTTGGTTTAGCCACAGAAAAAGACAGGAGCTTTCCCACTAGCCATGATTGGTTGAGATAATGTATGGGCTGGACATGCCAAGAGATGAGTTTGGATTGGTCTGTCCATAACATGAGCTGGTCAGTATGTGCAGGAAATCCTTTCTAATAAGGCTTTTTTGAATGATATCGCGTAGTAGGTGTTGCTTTACACTTTCTAGAGGACCGAGTTTTGAAATTAGTGAAATGCACGGTGGAATTAGAGTATGATAGCTAAGGAGATGGAGAAAATTCTGGCGTTTGATTGCAAATATGCAGACGAAAGGAGAACACACAGATGGATGTAGTATGAAATGTCTGTCTCCGGATTACATCTTCAAACTAAGGCAACCATGGCATCCGTGACAGACAGGGAGAAGCATCCATCCATATATATTTATTTGATTATTATTTAACCTTTATTTAACTGGGTAAGTCAGTTAAGAACAAATTCTTATTTTCAATGATGGCCTTGTTCAGGGGCTTGTCAGCTCGAGGATTTGATCTTGCAACCTTTCGGTTACTAGTCCAACACTCTAACCACTAGACTACCTGCTGCCCCAGGCAGGTAGTCACTGTAGTGTTTACACCTTCTGTATTCTGTACATATAACAAATCAATATGGGTAGGATAATCTAGATAGCTACATTTTCAGACATTACATGATTCTAATTTTGTCTGAAAGTAATTTGCATTGCTAGTTATAGCCTAATATTAGCTAGCTAACATTGAACCTGGTGGTTAACTACCTGCAGATTCATGCAGCAGAGTAACATTATGAGTTGGGATTATGGTTATTTTTTTAGCTAGCTAGCTGGCTGCATGTCTAAACAAAAGACTCCACTATGCAAGTAACCATTTCAATAGAATGTTTATGTCACTGTGACTACTGTCGATAGACGTAGCTGGTAAATTCGCTCTGGCTATCCACTCAGATTTCAGAACACTCGTCTGAGTGTGCCAAATTGCAGAATAACTTACAAATTTACAAATGCTAAACACATGCTTAATTAAATTGTTGCCAGCAGTACAGTTGCAGTCACCAACACTCTGGATAACATAAACATAGCCTAACCAACTCTGCTTGGGTGAGAACTTTCCCAAGTTCTCTCACGTCACCCCGCTCCTCCGCTCTCTCCACTGGCTTCCAGTTGAAGCTCGCATCCGCTACAAGACCATGGTGCTTGCCTACGGAGCTGTGAGGGGAACGGCACCTCCGTACCTTCAGGCTCTGATCAGGCCCTACACCCAAACAAGGGCACTGCGTTCATCCACCTCTGGCCTGCTCGCCTCCCTACCTCTGAGGAAGTACAGTTCCCGCTCAGCCCAGTCAAAACTGTTCGCTGCTCTGGCACCCCAATGGTGGAACAAACTCCCTCACGACGCCAGGTCAGCGGAGTCAATCACCACCTTCCGGAGACACCTGAAACCCCACCTCTTTAAGGAATACCTAGGATAGGATAAAGTAATCCTTCTAACCCCCCCCCCCCCCCTTAAAAGAGTTAGATGCACTATTGTAAAGTGGTTGTTCCACTGGATATCATAAGGTGAATGCACCAATTTGTAAGTCGCTCTGGATAAGAGCGTCTGCTAAATGACTTAAATGTAATGTTAAATGTGAGTAAAATGGTCAGAGTGAGCTCTTCCCTCATGTCTGGAAGTAGCTAGCAAGCTAGACAATGTTAGCCAGTTAGCTTGGGTGCTTGACTGCTGCTATTAGGTCTGAACGCTCGGATCAACCCTACTCTTCGGCCAAAGCGTCCAGTGTGCGCTCTGAAAGCTCCAAGAGCAAAACACTCTGAATTTACGAAAGGACAATCTGACAACGCTTTGAGTTTACGAACGTCCAGAACGCACTCTGAGCAGACTCTGGCACTCCAGATTGAATTTACGAACACACCCGTTGTATAAACCAGCCTTTAGTCTTGAAATATGTTGTTGTTTAGTAAATGTCCTCACATGTGAATCCTTAAAGAGCTGGGTGGGGCTAAAGCTTAAGAGGATGTGAACAATGCTGAATGGGTGTAGACAAAGAAAAGCTCTCTAGTAGGTACACCAAAACATTCAAGGGTCATTTTCTCAAAGGTGAGGTGATACATCACCTTTCAAAGCAGAATTACTTTCCCATTGTTCCTCAACTGTTGTGTATGATATATCACTTTCTATCTCTGAATCTCTACTTTTATCTAATGTAAAACACACAATTTCAAATTTTGCTACATAAGACCGAATCGAGCCGGTCAGTCACAAATGTTTCCAGTCTGCCGTGAAGTGTTCATCCATGTATACGGGTAAGAGTCTAGCTACATTTTCAGATATTATACGTTTCTAATTTTGTCAAAGTAATTTCATTGCAAGTTCAAGTGTACTTTAACAAAACACAGAAAACTACATGTCTTAACAAAACACTTCACCAGATGATTACATAACCCATCAAGGTAGCCAGGTGTGCCGGGAGGGATTAAGGCCATCTTTTGTATTTGATGAACATGTGTACATGTCTAGACAAAAGTGACCCATCTACTTAGCTAAATGTGGCTGGGAGTTGGTTATAGCATTTCCTTAACATGACCCATCAAATTAGACAAGTGTGTCAGGTAAGCATCATCAAATTATTATAAAATTTTAATTTGAAAAAATTTCTGGACACTTTCTGTTTTTGATATTGCTAATCTGCAAGTAACCATTTCACTGTACTGTTTACACCTTCTGTATCCTTTACATGTAACAAATCAACTGTTTATTTCATTTGATATAGTGAGTGTTTTACCAGAGATGGTAATGTGAAGAACAACATTACCTGCACCAAAGTCAGATTAGGATATAGGCCAAGGACTAGATTAAGTGTATTTTTACCTGGAGTTTTTCCATATTGTAGGCTACTACTTTCATAACTTTTAGTCTTGAAATATTTGGTTGTTTACTAAAACGAATCACTCTGTTTAGCAAATGGCCTCGCATGTGAATCCTTAGAGATGGGTGGGGCCAAAGCTTAAGAGCGTGTCAATGATGCTGAATGGGTGTAGACAAAGTAGAGCTCTCCAGTAGGTGTACCAAAACATTCAAGGGCCATTTTCTCAAAAGTGGGCTTACAAGTGTATCAACTTTCAGAGCAGAATTACTTTCCCATTGTACTTCAACTGCAGTGTATGATATACCATTTTCTAGCTCTGAGTCTGTACTTCTATCCAATGTAAAAAAAAAAACTAAAAAAAAGATTTCAAATTTTGCTACATAAGACGGAATCAAGGCGGTCGGTCGGTCACATATAACCTACAGTAAAATCAAATCCAATTGTATTTGCCGCAGGTTTAGGGAGACCTTACCGGGAAATACTTACTTACAAGCCCTTAACCAACAATAGAGTAAAAAAATATGAAAATATTGACTATATAAACCGAAGTAAAAAATAAGAGCAACAATAAAATAACAATAATGAGCTATTACGAAGCCTTTTGGACCTAGACTTGGCGTTTCGGTACTGCTTGCTGTGAGGCAGCAGATAGAACAGTTCATGACTAGGGTGGCTGGAGTATTTGACAATTTTTAGGGTCTTCCTCTGAAACTGCCTGGTATAGAGGTCCTGGATGGCAGGAAGCTTGGCCCCAGTGGTGTACTGGGCTGTACGCACTACCCTCTGTAGTGCCTTGTGGTCGGAGGCCGAGTAGTTGCCATCCCAGCCGGTGATGAAACCAGTCAGGATGATCTCGATTGTGCATCTGTAGAACCTTTTGAGGATTTGTGAACCAATGCCAAATCTTTTTAGGTTCCTAAGGGGGAATCGGCATTGTCATGCCCTCTTTTATCTGGAGTAAATCCTCCGCATCCGACTCGTTAAAGAAAAAATCTTTGTTCAGTTCGAGGTGAGTGGTCGCTGTTTTGATATCCAGAAGCTCTTTTCAGTCATAAGAAACAGTGGCAGAAACATTATGTACAAAATAAGTTACAAACAATGCGAAAAAACACACAAAATAGCACAATTGGTTAGGAGCCCGTAAAACGGCTACAATCTCCTCTGGCGCCATTGACTACTAAAACAAATAAAGAAATAAAGAAAATAATACATTCTATTATGTTCTTTTAAATATTTAGATGTTCATATTATATTGTTACTGAAGACCTTCATAAACACAACCAAAGGATACTTTTTCCTCTATCAAATGTATTTATTAGACTGTTGGAATGTTGATGTCCAAAAGATTCCTAGAGACCTGGAATTTCTAGTGTAAATCCATGTGGTGCGATGAACAAGTGCATTCTTCAGGGAGCATCTTTGTATTATGGGGGAAATAGCTTTCAGTAGACTCAGCAACCCTAAGTGGGTCATCGTGCAGACACACACACAAGCTCACGTTGGAGAGTCCAAAAAGAAAGACACACTCTGACCACGAAGGAACAGTAGTCAGCGGCCTCCACCTCACTTTTATACACAATAAAGCACTTGAGCAGCATGACCATGAATATTACTGACAACTTTATACATTTCCCACCTACTCTAAAAGTCTGGTGTGTGTAAGAGAGAGAGAGAGAGAGAGAGGAGAGAGGAGGTAGCTGCCAAGGCCTGACTTAGTGCAAGAAGATTAATGTGGTAGCCTGAGGCTGGACAGCTGCTATAGAGCCGACCGGCGGTCTTACTATCGCCACTGCCAACAAATATATAGCAAAAACAGGCCAAAGCCTGAATCTAGCACTGGTGATTCCATGAGCCAGCTGTATTGTTGAGAAAGCCTCTTTCCACATTCATCCCCCTTGGCGTTTTTCCTATTTTGTTGCATTACAACCTGTAATTTAAATAGATTTTTATTTGGATTTCATGTAATGGACATACACAAAATAGTCAAAATTGATGAAGTGAAATGAAAAAAATACAAAAAGGAAAAGTGGTTTGTACATATGTATTCACCCCCTTTGCTATGAAGCCCCTAAATAAGATCTGGTGCAACCAATTACCTTCAGAAGTCACATAATTAGTTAAATAAAGTCCACCTCTGTGCAATCTAAGTGTCACATGATCTGTCACATGATCTCAGTATATATACACCTGTTTTGAAAGGCCACAGAGTCTGCAACACCACTAAGAAAGGGGCACCACCAAATAAGTGGGACCATGAAGAGAAGGAGCTTTCTAAACAGGTCAGGGACAAAGTTGTGGAGAAGTACAGATCAGGGTTGGGTTAGAAAAAAATATCTGAAACTTGAAAGAAAGAAAAATTGAAAGAATATGCCACCACAACAAACATGCCAAGAGAGGGCCGCCTACCAAAACTCACGAACCAGGCAAGGAGGGCATTAATCAGAGATGCAACAAAGAGACCAAAGAAAACCCTGAAGGAGCTGCAAAGCTCCACAGCGGAGATTGGAGTATCTGTCCATAGGATCATTTTAAGCTGTACACTCCACATAGCTGGGCTTTACGGAAGAGTGGCCAGAAAAAAAGCTGTTGCTTCAAGAGAAAAGTAGGGGGAGACTCCCCAAACATATGGAAGAAGGTACTCTGGTCAGATGAGACTAAAATGTAGCTTTTTGACCATCAAGGAAAACACTAAGTCTGGCGCAAACCCAACACCTCCATCACCCCGAGAACACCCTCCACACAGTGAAGCATGGTGGTGGCAGCATCATGCTGTGGGGATGTTTTTCATCAGCAGGGACTGGGAAACTGGTCAGAATTGAAGGAATGATGGATGGCGCTAAATACAGGGGGTGAACACTTTTGCAAGCTACTGTAGGTGCGTGGATCAGAAAACCAGTCAGTATCTGGTATGACCACCATTTGCCTCATGCAGCGTAACACATGTCCTTTGCATAGAGTTGTTCAGATTGTTGATTGTAGGCTGTGGAATGTTGTCCCACTCCTCTTCAATGGTTGTGCGAAGTTGCTGGATATTGGCGGGAACTGGAACACACTGTCGTACACGTCGATCCATTGCATCCCAAACACTCACCAGACATGTCACCCGTTGAGCGTATCTAAACCATGGAAGAACTGGAATATTTAAGCTTCCAAGAGTTTTGTACAGATCCTTGTGACATGGGGCTGTACATTGTCATGATGAAACATGAGGTGATTGTGGCTGATGAATGGCCTCAGGATCTCGTCATGGTATCTCTATGCATTCAAATTGCGGTCGATAAATTGCAATTGTGTTGGTTGTGCGTAGCTTATGCCTTGCTCATACCATAACCCCACCGCAACCATGGGACACTCTTTTCACAGCGTTGACATCAGAAAACCGCTCGCCCACACGATGCCATACACCCTGTCTGCCATCTGCCTGGTACAGTTGAAGCCAGATTCATCAGCTGTCCGGGTCGCTGGTCTCAGATGTTCCCGTAGGTGAAGAAGCCGGATGTGAAGGTCCTTGGCTGGCATGGTTACACGTGGTCTGCGGTTGTGAGGCCGGTTGGACGTACTGCCAAATACTCTAAAACAACGAGGCGGCTTATGGTCAAGAAATTAACATTACATTCTCTGACAACATCTCTGGTGGACACTCTTGCGGTCAGCATGCCAACTGCACGCTCCCTCAAAACTTGAGACATCTGTGGCATTATGTTGTGTGACAAAACTGCACATTTTAGAGTGGCCTTTTATTGTCCCCAGCACAAGGTGCACCTCTGTAATAGTCATGCTGTTTAATCAGCTTCTTGATATGTCACATCTGGATGGATTATCTTGGCAAAGGAGAAATGTACACTAAAAGGGATGTAAAAAATCTGTGCACAAAATTCGAGCAAAATACACTTTTTGTGAGTATGGAACATTTCTGGGATCTTTTATTTCAGCTCATAAAACATGGGACCAAGATTTTACATGTTGCGTTTATATTTTTGTTTAGTATAGTGAAGGTTAACAAATCAAGATGGGTCGGTAGTTGTTTTTAGATCCCAACTCCAGTGCACAGACATGAAATGGCAACTGCCTCCTCCCTTGTATACTAAATATACCATCTATTGACTTTCAATGCATAGCTTCGCTGCATCTCAGGTTCCCTTGTGGATGGATAAATGCTAGGCCCAGATGTAACATATGGCCTGCCACAGACTTTTGTTCCGTTTTCATTGTGGAGAGCTACTGGAATAGAAAAACACGTATACTGTAGTTTTGCTTGGCCGAACACATATCCTTTTGTATTCAATAGCTCCATACAGAAGTAGCAATTAGAGAAGGTGCTGAGGTCACTCTCTGGCTCCACATGACAGGTCCAACCTTCTGAGTGTCCTTTAACACCTCCTTTAGCCAATGAGGGTGCTGGCAGGTTGTAGGTGAGACAACTCAACAGCCAATATGATTGCCTGCATACCTATGGTGAGATCCTACATTGTTCTTGTTTACCTCTCACAAGTCAAAATGACATATAGCTCCGCGACTGAGAACATATATTGTTGGAATGTGTGTGTGTGTGTGTGATAATTGGTTTAACATAGCTGTGAAAAGTAGGTTTGATTACCAAAAACGCAGAGACAGCCTACATGGAGGAGGAGAGGTCCCTGGAGTAGTGGTGCCAGGAAAATAACCTCAAAATCAAGGAGCTGATCGTGAACTTCAGGAGATGACCATGAGCTTTGACAAGTCATGAGTTGTGTCAGGCATGGGAAAAACCAAGGTCCGTAACTTATTGGACATGGATTAATTGAACACTTTATAATCTAGGCGTTTGGTACACTTGCCATTAAAAACAGACTGAGGGTGCAGAAGATACAGCAGTATTCCAGTGTGGTAGGATGTAGATTTGATTGGGATCCCCATTAGCCAACGCCAATGGCGACAGCTCGTCTTCCTGGGGTCCGACACATAACAAGAAAATACATTTACAATTTACATACAGTACCAGTCAAAAGTTTGGACACACCTACTCATTCAAGGGTTTTTCTTTATTATTTTTACTATTTTCTACAAGTAGAATACTTGTGAAGACATCAAAACTATGAAATAACACATATGGAATCAGTTAGTAACCAAAAAAGTGTTAAACAAATGAAAACATACTTTATATTTGAGATTCTTCAAAGTAGCCACCCTTTGCCTTGATGACAGCTTTGCACACTCTTGGCATTGGCATTTTTCTTTTTAAAGATAACACAAAATTAAAGGCTGCTGGTAAATTAGCCATGAGTGAAACGTATGTTTTAAGGAGAGAGAGCAGTAGAATGAGTTGGTGACTACACTTCAGTCATGATTGAACAACAGGGCGCAACATAATGCAGCATTATGTTGCACACACCTAACATACCACAACATTAAAGGCTGCTGGTACAATTAGCCATGAATGAAACCTATATTTTAAGAAGAGAGAACAGACAGAGTTTATAGAGATACAAGTTTGAGACAATGTCACATAGGTTTAAGAGAACTTCACACCTTAAAAGTGATTTATATAATTTTGGAGCCATTTGAAAATTCATTACTAATGTAATCATGTTATCACAGATTTTTGTAACACGCAACATACAGTACGGGGGCATTATCAAAAACAAAAGTAGTTGTGAGAACTCGTACAATCCCTGGATAGGTAATACCTTCCAGTGCCCTTTGGCATTCCCAGAAACCCACTACAGTACGAGACACAGCAAACAATTGCTGACGTGTCTCTCACCATCCACCCATATCGCTGACAGCAAGATCATTGGAGGATATTAAGAGACATGCCTCTGGTTTTTTGGTCTACCTCTAGCCCCCCCCCCCCCCCCCTCAAGCCGATGTCTCCATGATGCACTACTCCCTCACCTGGTGTTGAGTTGAGCTGCCGTTGCAAAGCTGGGAACACGCTGATAAACACAGGCTTTTGGCAAGAGAATGAGGGATATTGTACTGTTTGTTTTGTGATCCACCACTGACAGTGATTTAGAAAGGTATGGCATTGTTGCAGCCTGAGTAACCATGATGATGGCTAAAAGTAGAACCTGCATGTACCAAACGATAAGGACCTACCTGCTGGCAGCATAGTTTTTAACCAATAAATGTCCTTGTAACATATAAGTACAGTGACTTGCAAAAGTATTCACCCCCCTTGGCATTTTTCCTATTTTGTTGCCTTGCAACATGGAATTAAAATAGATTTTGGGGGGGTTTGTATCGTTTTAGTTGCCTACCACTTTGAAGATGCTAAATATTTTTGATTGTGAAACAAACAAAAAGTAAGAAAAAAAAAAAACTTGAGCGTGCATAACTAAGATATAGTTATAACCCCCCCCCCCCCCCCCCCCAAAGCCAATATTTTGTAGAGCCACCTTTTTAAGCAATTACAGCTGCAAGTCTCTTGGGGTATGTCTCTATAAGCTTGACACATCTAGACACTGGGATTTTTGTCCATTCAAGGCAAAACTGCTCCAACTCCTTCAAGTTGGATGGTTTCCGCTGGTGTACAGCGATCTTTAAGTCGTACCACATATTCTCAATTGGATTGAGGTCTGGGCTTTGACTAGGCCATTCCAAGAAATTTAAATGTTTCCCCTTAAACCACTCGAGTGTTGCTTTAGCAGTATGCTTAGGGTCATTGTCCTGCAGGAAGGTGAACCTCCGTCCCAGTCTCAAATCTCTGGAAGACTGAAACAGGTTTTCCCTCAAGAATTTCCCTGTATTTAGCGCCATCCATCATTCCTTCAATTCTGACCAGTTTCCCAGTCTCTGCCGATGAAAAACATGGATGGTGTTCTCGAGGTGATGAGAGGTGTTGGGTTTGCACCAGACATAGCGTTTTCCTTGATGGCCAAAAAGCTCAATTTTAGTCTCATCTGACCAGAGTACCTTCTTCCATATGTTTGGGGAGTCGCCCACATGCATTTTGGTGAACACCGAACGTGTTTGCTTATTTTTCTCTTGAAGCAATGGCTTTTTTTCTGGCCACTCTTTCGTAAAGCCCAGCTCTGTGAAGTGTATGGCTTGAAGTGGTCCTATGGAAAGATACTCCAATCTCCGCTGGGGAGCTTTGCAGCTCCTTCAGTGTTATCTATAGTCTCTTTGTTGCATCTCTGATTAATGCCCTCCTTGCCTTGTCCGTGTGTTTTGGTGGGCGGCCCTCTCTTGGCAGGTTTGTTGTGGTGCCATATTCTTTTCATTTTTTAATAATGGATTTAATGGTGCTCTGTGGGATGTTCAAAGTTTCAGATATATTTTTTTTAACCAACCCTGATCTGTACTTCTCCACAACGTTGTCCCTGACCTGTTTGGAGAGCTCATTGGTTTTCATGGTCCCGCTTGCTTGGTGGTGCCCCTTGCTTAGTGGTGTTGCAGAGTCTGGGGCCTTTCAGAACAGGTGTATATATACTGAGATCATGTGACACTTAGATTGCACACTGTTGAACTTTATTTAACTAATTATGTGACTGCTGAAGGTAATTGGTTGCACAGGATCTTATTTAGGGGCTTCATAGCAAAGGGGATAAATACATATGCACGCACCAAGTAATTTTTTAAATTTCACTTCACCAATTTGGGCTTCACCAATTTAGGCTTGTATCTTCAAAAACGAAGAAGAAATATCAGTTTTAGTACAGGGACACGGACTTGGAAATTCTTGTTTGCGCGCGCCATGAAGACGCACCTGCTAAAATCGGTTTCCTATTGAACATACTTCTTTCCGTAAGAAATACTGTATTATATTTTGATTACATTTTAGGGTATCTGAGGAGTAAATACAAACAGATTTTGACTTGTTGAAACAAAGTTTAGGGGTAGATTTTTGGATTCCTTTCTCTGCATGTTGAACAAGTGGATTACTCAAATCGATGGCGCCAACTAAACAGACTTTTTGGGATATAAAGAAGGATTTTATCTAACAAAACGACACTACATGTTACAGGTGGGACCATTTTGATGACAAATCAGAGTTAGATATTCAAAAAGTAAGTGAATATTTAATCGCTATTTGTGAATTTATGAAACCTGTTCGGTGGAAAAATATTTTGATGTGGGGCGCCGTCCTCAAACAATCGCATGGCATGCTTTCGCTGTAATAGCTTCTGTAAATCAGACAGTGCAGTTAGATTAACAATAATTTCAGCTTTCAACCGATTTAAGACACTTATATGTACCTAAATGTTTAATATTCATCATTTTTATGATTATTTATTTGAATTGGGTGTCCTCCAGTTTCACCGGATGTTGTCCTGCTAGCGGAACGCCTAGGCTTAAGAAGTTTAAATTACAGGTTGTAACGCAACAAAATAGAAAACACGCCAAGGGGGATGAATACTTTTGCAAGGCACTGTACCTTTTATAAAGGTATCTGTGACCAACAGATGCATATCTGTATTCCCAGTAATGTGAAATCCATAGATTAGGGCCTAATGAATTTATTTCAATTGACGGATTTCCTTATATGAACTGTAACTCAATAAAATCTTTGAAATTGTTGCATGTTGCGTTTATATATTTTTTCAGTGTACATTTTAAAATGTAGTCTTATGGCTTGGGGGAAGAAGCTATTTAGGTACCTCTTGGACCTAGACCTGGCGCTCCGGTACCGCTTGCCGTGTGGTAGCAGAGAGAACAGTCTATGACTAGGGTGGCTGGAGTCTGACAATGTTTAGGGCCTTCCTCTGACACCACCTGGTATAGAGGTCCTGGATGGCAGGAAGTTTGGCCCCGGTGATGTACTGGGCCGTACGCACTACCCTCTGTAGTGCCTTGCGGTCGGAGGCCAAGCAGTTGCCATACCAGTTAGTGATGCAAACAGTCAGGATGCTCTCAATTGTGCAGCTGTAGAACTTTTTGAGGATTTGTGGACCAATGCCAAATCTTTTCAGTCTCCTGAAGGGGAATAGGCATTGTCGTGCCCTTCATGACTGTCTTGGTGTGCTTGGACCATGTTAGTTTGTTGGTGATGTGGACGCCGAGGAATCTGAAGCTCTCAACCTGCTCCACTACAGCCCTGTCGATGAAAATAGGGGTGTGCTCGGTTCTCCTTTTCCTGTAGTCCACAATTATCTCCTTTTGTCTTGATCATGTAGAGGGAGATGTTGTTGTCCATGCACAACACGGTCAGGTCTCTGACCTCCTCCCTATAGGCTGTCTCATCGTTGTCGGTGATCAGGCCTACCACTGTTGTGTCATCAGCAAACTTAATGATGGTGTTGGAGTCGTGCCTGGCCGTGCAGTCAGGAGTGAACTGGGAGTACAGGAGGGGACTGAGCATGCACCCCTGAGGGGCCCCCGTGTTGTGGATCAGCGTGCCGGATGTGTTGTTACCACAGGGACTATGGTGGTCTGCTTGAAACATGTTGGTATTACAGACTCAGACAGGGAGAGGTTGAAAATGTCAGTGAAGACACTTGCCAGTTAGTCAGCGCATGCTCGGATTACACATCCTGGTAATCCGTCTGGCCCTGCGGCCTTGTGAATGTTGACCTGTTTAAAGGTCTTACTCACACTGGCTGCAGAGAGCGTGATCACACAGTTGTCCGGAACAGCTGAAGCTCTCATGCATGTTTCAGTGTTACTTTCCTCAAAGCGAGCATAGAAGTTATTTAACTCATCTAGTAGGCTTGTGTCACTGGTCAGCTCTTGGCTGTGCTTCCCTTTTGTAGTCTGTAATAGTTTGCAGGAGCTGCCACATCCGACGAGCGTCAGAGCCGATGTAGAACGAGTCGATCTTAGTCCTGTATTGATGCTTTGCCTGTTCGATGGTTTGTCGGAGGGCATAGTGGGATTTCTTATAAGCTTCCGGGTTATAATCCCGTTCCTTGAAAGCGGCAGCTCTACCCTTTAGCTCAGTGCGAATGTTGCCTGTAATCCATGGCTTCTGGTTGGGGTATATGCGTACAGTCACTATGGGGATGATGTCCTCGATGCACTTATTGATAAAGCCAGTGACTGATGTGGTGTGCTTCTCAATGCCATTGGAAGATTTCCGGAACATATTCCAGTTTGTGCTAGCAAAACAGTCCTGTTGTTTAGCGTCTGCTTCATCTGACTACTTTTCTATAGACCGAGCAACTGCTGCTTCTTTCTTTCATTTTTGCTTGTAAGCAGGAATCAGGAGGATAAAATTATGGTCAGATTTGCCAAATGGAGAGCGAGGACGAGCTTTGTATGCATTTGGATCTAATATTTAGACTTTTAACTTTGTTTCGTGAAATATGCCATAAACAATCTTCAGATTTGTTGTATAGCTTGTCTTCTTTGTGAGGCTCCCATCCTATACTCTTCTATACTTCTATGCTGTGATGTGCTGTACTGCTGTATACACATTGTTACGCCTGTCAGTAACTTAGCATGCGTGTGTGCACCCTGCCTAACCTGAGTGATAAAAACAACTCTGCTTTACACGCCAGGAAGTGGGGACACCAGCTGGCGGACATTAACAACATGAAATATGGCCAAATGGTGACTTGGAATTTTAAAACTGTTCTGTCGTTCGTAGTTAGGTTTCTCTCATGTAATCTCTGGTATAAAGAGCAATGGACTGTTGCAGCTGATGAGTGTGTGTTGTGTGTGTGTGTGTTTTGTATGCATGTTTGTGTGTGTGTGACTTGGAGCCAAAGAAACATTGAACACACTCCAACCCACCATCAAAGCTAGCTCCATATCACAGCTCATTAGTGTTGACTACTTTGCCAAACCAAGTCATCTCTCTCTCTGTCTATCTCTCTCTCTAGCTCTCCCTTTCTCTCTCTCTTTTCCTGCTGATGCACTAACATGAAAGGCACAGACTACAGGTACTGTTTGACAAGTGCAATTCTCCCCATGACTCGGAGGCATTCTCCTTTTTCTACTGTTTAAAAGATCGCAAATCTCCCCTAAGCCTTTTATGTTTGAATAATGTTGTTTGGGAGTGTAAGGGTGGTGTGTTTCAAATGAAACTCTAGTCGAGTTTATTTAGAGGGCATTGTGTTTTCTGTCTATGTGTGTGCGTGTGTGTGCATGTGCGAGTGTGTGTTTGTGTGTGTGTAGCGGTAAGTTCAACAGGTTCAGAGGTTGGGGATGGAGTTGTTTACTCTGAGACTGACAGCTATTGTTCCCCAGTGTTTGCTTTTGGTTTCTGTCCCTCTGTGTGTGTGTGCTTGTGTTATTGTGTGTGTTGACTGCTCTCCAGCTGGGTCTGCCATGCTTCACAGTGTCTTTATCTATTCTGACAGGGAGGAGTTAATTGATGGTTGCTGTTGAATACATATGAACACTTGAATACAAACAGACATTGACATTTATGGCCTTTATAATTGTTTTGGATTTTGGCACTTGGCCGACAGCGTGCCTCGACAATAACACCTCTCTCTTGGGTAGCTATTCTGTTGGGCAGATACTGTGTTGTCTTACATAAAAATGATAACACGAAAATAAGTGTGTATTTGTGAACGAGAGTCAGAGAGAGAGAAAGAGAGAGAGAGATGCTATGAGACTAACCGGTCTATCACTCTCTCTGACCACTTGTCCTTGCCTATATTTTCTCAGCTGGACAGCTGCAGTGAAACTTAACCCCGCTGCACCTGGACTCCCCCCAAAATGTCCCACTGGTTCTGGGAATGAAGCCATAAGTTTCCCGACCGGTAAAAGAGAACATTTTAAAAAACGTTCTGAGATCGGAAGTGAACATTGAGCCTATTTTGGAAATGTTCATTGTTTGGTTGCAGGGATGTTCTGAGAATGTTTTACTATTGTTCTCTGAAAGTTTTCCTGTGAGGTTTTATTAACATAATGGAAATTACAGGTTATTTGAAGGTAATTAAATAACATTGTGAGAACATTTCAATCACACTTTGAATAACACTGCTAGCTTAGGTTAACTATTTTGAACTCCAAGCACAGACAGAACACATGCAAATTAATTTGCTTAGACATTAATGATAGAAACATATTTTTTTATTATGGCACGCCATCAGTGAGATTCTAATCTATGATCTTTTGTTCTCCAGCCATGAAATTAGAACCAACGCGGCATCAGGATGGAGCTAACATGCCATGTTTGTTTTGTACTCATACAAAGCTGTTAATCTTAGTCTATTCAAACAGACTACAATTTGAAGGAACAAAGCACTCATTAAGATCAGGTGTGGCCAACACACCTGAAAACACTTAACAAGATCTCAGAACGTGATATGCTAGCTGGGTATCCTGCACCTTTCCCAGAACATTGTGGGAATGTTGTATGCAAAACAACTATAAGGCAACCACGCTCTCACCAAGCTCTAAGAAACATATGGTTTATATGCTAGCTGGGTGGTTATTATGCAATATAGTGTTATGGTTCTTGTTGTGCCCTGTCCTTTTCATCTCGAAAGGGCATTCATGTACTCCTATAAAAAGGTAAATGTGCTGTTGTGTAAGTGTCCATTATTTATTTTTTTATAATATCTTCTCAGGCATAGTCAGAGAAGGAAAGTGAGAGAGGGCACAGAGAGAGAGAGAGAATAAAAGAGACGAGAGATCAGACCAAATATACACACGTGTCAGCACACAGCCGCAGACCCTGCCTATCTAAGCCAGAACACTTACAGGTGCACTGTACCTCCCAAGATGCACTCTGTACACTGCCCAAGTAATCACATGACACACCCACAAATATAGCCATCCTCAAGTGTGTTCGTCTGACAGGGCGATTTTAAGTCATTCACATTAATCAGCACCAGAGAAATCATTTTCACCATGGATCAAATTTAAGCCATTACTAGCTCCAGAGCTCTTCTTATGAGGGGGATTGAACTGTAGCTTTACAACACTTTTATTTTTTATATCATTTTTTAACCCAATGCTGGCACTTCATGGATAGTTCTTAGGGGCTACTTGAATTGTAAAGCGAAATGTGGAAGTCAAAATATATTGTGTATAAAAATAACGTATTCTACACCATTTCACAGACATGAACACATAGCAGCGGGCCAGTGTGTGCATTACAAGTAGGCCAGTGAGTCTAATACACCTGGTAGAAAGTCAGATGATCAAACATCGCCAATAGGGCATGGAGAAAAGGGAGGGTAGGTAATGTACCTTTATTTTGATAGGCCCTTTGTTTTTCTGTCACTTCTTTCTCCCTCTCTCTCGCTCTCTCTCTTTGGAATAGATGCAGCAGATCCTTTCAGCAGAACATAACTAGTGGAGAAGGATCTATCAAGAAAAATTCCTGGGCCTGTTTTTTATCTGGGTTTATTTTGTTGAGAATCCTATTAATATTTTAATAACCCCTGTTAAAGAAAGCAGCAACAGGAAATGGATTAACCTGACATTTACTACCCTGGAAGTGTGCACTTGCAGTGGGATATGTGGCGCACCCATACTTTAAATGGCCTTTTAGTCTGGGAGTTTAGGGCTATCATCTCCAGGAGTTGGCCGAGGATTTGGGGCTGAACCTACTCCCAATAAAATGTACTGTGGGTTTCACGTTTAATTTCCTGTGATTGGATTCGGAGGAAGAGAGAAAAGAATAATCTCAAAAAAAAATTTAACGAGTTGGGAGCTGTGGCATCAAGATCAGTTTGTTAAATTGGTTGGTCCCAGTAATGGGTTGGGCGGTTGGGCTATGCACCACAAAGAATATTGCCTTTGTATGCTTCGACTAGACGGGCTGAAAAGTACTTATTTCCAGCAATGCAAGCCTCCACTCCGCAGACAAAGCTGTGCAGTGTTCTTGCGTTTAATGTAACGTTTAATGCTCAAGCTGATCCTTTATTTCACGTGTAGGGCCCAGATAAGGTGCAGGTCGGGGGGGGGGGGGGGGGGTTTAGTCAACCACTGTCCATGACAGGTGCGCAGTTGACCCCACTCCGTTCAATTCAGGATCAGGTTCCAGCCTTTTGAGCATTCAGTGTCTTTGCTGTTATGTGTTTAACCCTGATAAACCTGACTAGCGTACTCAGGGATCGGTTTTAAGTTACACCAACTGCAGTAATAATACAAAGAAGGCATTGACGTACATATTCAAAATAGTTTTTAGTGATTTACCTCCATTTCAATTTAGCTATACCACAGAGAGTCATCATACACTGACTGTACAAAACATTAGGAACACCTGCTCTTTCTATGACATAGACTGACCAGATGAACCCAGGTGAAAGCTAGGATCCTTGTTAAATCCACTTCAATCAGTGTAGATGAAGGGGAGGAGACAGGTTTAAGGAGTATTTTTAAGTCTTGAGACAATGGAGACATGGATTGTGTATTTGTGCCATTCAGAGGGTGAATAGGCTAGACAAAAAATGTAAGTGCCTTTGAACGGCGTATGGAAGTGGCAGGTGCACCGGTTTGTGTCAAGAACTGCAATGCTGCTGGGTTTTTAACGAACAACATTTTCCCATGTGCATCAAGAATGGTCCACCAACCAAAGTCCATGCCCTGATGAATTGAGGTTGGTCTGAGGGAAAAAGGGGGTGCAACTCAATATTAGGAAGGTGTTATTCATGTTTTGTACATTCAGTGTATATCTACCACTGTTCACAATGTAGGGGAGAGTGGGGTAAGTTGAGCCAAAAGGGTGAGTTGAGGTCCCTTGTTTTTAGGAAACCATAGACCAAATTAATCATTAGACCAAATATTTACGAATAGGTCATCAGAGTCTGCGAAGAAAGAAACATGTAAAAAGTGGTAAGCAAGTTACGTCCAAAAAAACAGATTTTGAGGTCATGAAAGTGCATCTTTGTAGTTGTGTGGAATAATATAGTCAAAAGATTTGCCTTGGGGTAAATGTAGCCAATGACCATGGGGAAAGTGAAGCAATAGCTAGTTGAGCAAAAACATTTTTTCTTCCCAGGTTTAATGCACGGCATTATTGCTGGAATATGAGGTAACAACAGGGCCTGTCCTATATTAAAAGTGTTTTAAAAAGTACAAAGCGTTTGTTAGGCAAAGAAGCCCAAGGCAGAAAGAAATATTAAAAGTTTACTTTTGGAATTATCTTGTCCGAACGACTTAGTATCTCATTCAAACGACTTAGTATATTGTTTTAATGATTTAGTTTAAAAAAAACATGGATAAATGTCAGAACCTGAAGTCAAATTAGTAAAATTGTGCTCTGGCATTCAAAAGCAACCCTATCAAAGAACTGTCAATGAATAATCATATAAATGAATGGAATCAGTGAATGAATGGCTGAACCAATGGTCTGACAAGCACATCTGGCACTGCATAATAAATTAAGCCTATTTAGACAAAATAACAATTAAGGATCTGCACTTTTTTTTCAATTTCCGCCTAAAATGACATACCCAAATCTAACTGCCTTTAGCTCAGGACCTGAAGCAAGGATATGCACATTATTGATACCATTTGAAATTAATGTAGGAGAATATAACACATTACATCTGGTTAAAGATAATACAAAGAAAAAAACATGCATACAGTGGGGCAAAAAAGTATTTAGTCAGCCACCAATTGTGCAAGTTCTCCCACTTAAAAAGATGAGAGAGGCCTGTAATTTTCATCATCGGTACACTTCAACTATGACAGACAAAATTAGAAAAAAAATCCAGAAAATCACATTGTAGGATTTTTAATGAATTTATTTGCAAATTATGGTGGAAAATAAGTATTTGGTCACCTACAAACAAGCAAGATTTCTGGCTCTCACAGACCTCTTCTTTAAGAGGCTCCTCTGTCCTCCACTCGTTACCTGTATTAATGGCACCTGTTTGAACTTGTTATCAGTATAAAAGACACCTGTCCACAACCTCAAACAGTCACACTCCAAACTCCACTATGGCCAAGACCAAAGAGCTGTCAAAGGACACCAGAAACAAAATTGTAGACCTGCACCAGGCTGGGAAGACTGAATCTGCAATAGGTAAGCAGCTTGGTTTGAAGAAATCAACTGTGGGAGCAATTATTAGGAAATGGAAGACATACAAGACCACTGATAATCTCCCTCGATCTGGGGCTCCACGCAAGATCTCACCGCGTGGGGTCAAAATGATCACAAGAACGGTGAGCAAAAATCCCAGAACCACACGGGGGGACCTAGTGAATGACCTGCAGAGAGCTGGGACCAAAGTAACAAAGCCTACCATCAGTAACACACTACGCCGCCAGGGACTCAAATCCTGCAGTGCCAGACGTGTCCCCCTGCTTAAGCCAGTACATGTCCAGGCCCGTCTGAAGTTTGCTAGAGAGCATTTGGATGATCCAGAAGAAGATTGGGAGAATGTCATATGGTCAGATGAAACCAAAATATAACTTTTTGGTAAAAACTCAAATCGTCGTGTTTGGAGGACAAAGCATGCTGAGTTGCATCCAAAGAACACCATACCTACTGTGAAGCATGGGGGTGGAAACATCATGCTTTGGGGCTGTTTTTCTGCAAAGGGACCAGGACGACTGATCCGTGTAAATGACAGAATGAATGGGGCCATGTATCGTGAGATTTTGAGTGAAAACCTCCTTCCATCAGCAAGGGCATTGAAGATGAAACGTGGCTGGGTCTTTCAGCATGACAATGATCCCAAACACACCGCCCGGGCAACGAAGGAGTGGCTTCGTAAGAAGCATTTCAAGGTCCTGGAGTGGCCTAGCCAGTCTCCAGATCTCAACCCCATAGAAAATCTTTGGAGGGAGTTGAAAGTCTGTTGCCCAGCAACAGCCCCAAAACATCACTGCTCTAGAGGAGATCTGCATGGAGGAATGGGCCAAAATACCAGCAACAGTGTGTGAAAACCTTGTGAAGACTTACAGAAAACGTTTGACCTCTGTCATTGCCAACAAAGGGTATATAACAAAGTATTGAGATAAACTTTTGTTATTGACCAAATACTTATTTTCCACCATAATTTGCAAATAAATTCTTAAAAAATCCTACAATGTGATTTTCTGGATTTTTTTCTCGTTTTGTCTGTCATAGTTGAAGTGTACCTATGATGAAAATGACAGGCCTCTCTCATCTTTTTAAGTGGGAGAACTTGCACAATTGGTGGCTGACTAAATACTTTTTTGCCCCACTGTATATATATTTTTTGTACCATCATCTTTGAAATGCAAGAGAAAGGCAATAATGTATTATTCCAGCCCAGGCACAATCTAGACTTTGGCCACTAGATAGCAGGAGTGTATGTGCAAAGTTTTAGACTGATCCAATGAACAATTTCATATATGTTCAAAATGTTGTATCAAGACTGCCCAAATGTGCCTGATTGGTTTATTCATACATGTTCATAATTGTGCACTCTCCTCAAACAATAGCATGGTATTCCTTCACTGTAACAGCTACTGTAAATTGGACAGTGCAGTTAGATTAACAACAATTTAAGCTTTCTGTCCATATCAGTTTTGGAATACTGACTGTCCAAACAACAAGTTAAAAGTGACCAAATCGGATTTGTGTGTGTTCATACAGTAGTCTTATTCTGACATTGCTATGCTAGTTGTCATAACAACGATGGGTGTATGCACAGTGGTGTAAGCTGATTGGTGGTGGTGCTTGTACTTCCTATCACTACAGTATTGTAACAACAATGACTGCCATGGTGATTAAAAGGCAAAAATGCATTAAAATGATTAAAAGGAAAAAATTGATTGTGATTGTGTTGAATTGTGTTTGGAAAATAAAGATAGTTATGGTCTTAAAAAGTCAGTGGTAGTATTTTATTCAGAACAGAAGTTTGAAGGTGGCTTAACTTATCCTGTCCTGTGACACATCTTACCCCATACCTAGGGTAAGTTATGCCAAGAGTCCACTTTAATGTAATTTTTACATGAATTCAGATTATTTCAACATCCTGAAATATATGTAGATATCTTTGTTAGAAATTATACTATACAGTGCATTCCTAAAGTATTCAGACCCCTTCACTCTTTCCACATTTTGTCACGTAACACAATTATTCTAAAATGTATTAAATCATTTTTTCCTCAATCTACACACAATAGCCCATATTGACAAAGCATGTTTAATTTTATTTTAAATGTTTTATTAAAAATAAAAAACAGAAATACCTTATTTACATAAGTATTCAGACCCTTTGCTATGAGACTTGAAATTGAGCTCACGTGCATCCTGTGTCCATTGATCATCCTTGAGATGTTTGTACAACTTGCTTGAGGGTCCCCAATAACACAGTGGCCTCCATCTTTCTTAAATGGAAGAAGTTTGGAACCAACAAGACTCTTCCTAGAGCTGGCCGCCCGGCCAAACTGATCAATCGGGGGAGAAGGGCCTTGGTCAGGGAGATAAAGAACCTGATGGTCACTCTGACAGAGCTCCAGAGTTCCTCTGTGGAGATGGGAGCAACTTCCAGAAAGGCAACCATCTCTGCCGCACTCCACCTATCAGGCCTTTATGGTAGAGTGGCCAGACAGAAGACACTCCTCATGACATCCTGCTTGGAGTTTGCCAAAAGGCACCTAAAGGACTCTCAGACAAGATTCTCTGGTCTGATGAAACCAAGATTGAACTCTGGCCTGAATGCCAAGCGTCACATCTGGAGGAAACCAGGCACTGCTTATCACCTGGCCAATACCATCCCTATGGTGAAGCATGGTGGTGGCAGCATCATGCTGTGGGGAAGTTTTTCTGCGGCTGTTATTGGGAAACTAATCAGGATTGAGGGAAAGATAAAAAGAGCAAAGTACAGAGACATCCTTGATGAAAACCTGCTCCAGAGTGCTCAAGACCTCAAACTGGGTTGAAGGTTCACCTTCCAACAGGACAACGACCCAAAGGACACAGCCAAGACAATGCAAGAGTGGCTTCGGGACAAGTCTCTGACTGTCCATGAGTGGGCCAGCAATAGCCCGGACTTGAACCCGATCGAACATCTCTGGAGAGACCTGAAAATAGCTGTGCAGCGATCCAATAGCTGTTCTCCCGATCTGACAGAGTTTGAGAGGATCTGCAGAGAAGAATGGGAGAAACTCCCCAAATACAGTTGTGCCAAGCGTATGGAAGTAGCCAAGAAGACTCGAGGCTGTAATTGCTGCCAAAGGTGCTTCAACAAAGTACAGAGTAAAGGGTCTGAATACTTACAGTGGGGAGAACAAGTATTTGATACACTGCCGATTTTGCAGGTTTTCCTACTTACAAAGCATGTAGAGGTCTGTAATTTTTATCATAGGTACACTTCAACTGTGAGAGACGGAATCTAAAACAAAAATCCAGAAAATCACATTGTATGATTTTTAAGTAATTAATTTGTATTTTATTGCATGACATAAGTATTTGATCACCTACCAACCAGTAAGAATTCCGGCTCTCACAGACCTGTTAGTTTTTCTTTAAGAAGCCCTCCTGTTCTCCACTCATTACCTGTATTAACTGCACCTGTTTGAACTCGTTACCTGTATAAAAAACACCTGTCCACACACTCAATCAAACAGACTCCAACCTCTCCACAATGGCCAAGACCAGAGAGCTGTATAAGGACATCAGGGATAAAATTGTAGACATGTAACAGGCTGGGATGGGCTACAGGACAATAGGCAAGCAGCTTGGTGAGAAGGCAACAACTGTTGGCGCAATTATTAGAAAATGGAAGAAGTTCAAGATGACGGTCAATCACCCTCGGTCTGGGGCTCCATGCAAGATCTCACCTCGTGGGGCATCAATGATCATGAGGAAGGTGAGTTATCAGCCCAGAACTACACGGCAGGACCTGGTCAATGACCTGAAGAGAGCTGGGACCACAGTCTCAAAGAAAACCATTAGTAACACACTACACCGTCATGGATTAAAATCCTGCAGCGCACGCAAGGTCCACCTGCTCAAGCCAGCGCATGTCCAGGCCCGTCTGAAGTTTGCCAATGACCATCTGGATGATCCAGAGGAGGAATGGGAGCAGGTCATGTGGTCTGATGAGACAAAAATAGAGCTTTTTGGTCTAAACTCCACTCGCCGTGTTTGGAGGAAGAAGAAGGATGAGTACAACCCCAAGAACACCATCCCAACCGTGAAGCATGGAGGTGGAAACATCATTCTTTGGGGATGCTTTTCTGCAATGGGTACAGGATGACTGCACCGTATTGAGGGGAGGATGGATGGGGCCATGTATCGCGAGATCTTGGCCAACAACCTCCTTCCCTCAGTAAGAGCATTGAAGATGGGTCGTGGCTGGGTCTTCCAGCATGACAACGACCCGAAACACACAGCCAGGGCAACTAAGGAGTGGCGCCGTAAGAAGCATCTCAAGGTCCTGGAGTGGCCTAGCCAGTCTCCAGACCTGAACCCAATAGAAAATCTTTGGAGGGAGCTGAAAGTCCGTATAGCTCCGCGACAGCCCCTGAAACCTGAAGGATCTGGAGAAGATCTGTATGGAGGAGTGGGCCAAAATCCCTGCTGCAGTGTGTGCAAACCTGGTCAAGAACTACAGGAAACGTATGATCTCTGTAATTGCAAACAAAGGTTTCTGTACCAAATATTAAGATCTGCTTTTCTGATGTATCAAATACTTATGTCATGCAATAAAATGCTAATTAATTACTTAAAAATCATACAATGTGATTTTCTGGATTTTTGTTTTAGATTCCGTCTCTCACAGTTGAAGTGTACCTATGATAAAAATTACAGACCTCTACATGCTTTGTAAGTAGGAAAACCTGCAAAATCGGCAGTGTATCAAATACTTGTTCTCCCCACTGTATGTGAATATGATATTTCTGTTTTACATTTTTAATAAATTAGCAACAATTTCTAAAAACCTGTTTTTGCTTTGTCATTATGGGGGAAAAAACGATTTATTCCATTTTAAAATAAGGCTGTAATTTAACAAAATGTGAAAAAGTCAATGGATCTGAATACTTTCCGAATGCACTGTATTTCCATTGACGGAGTGACGCTGAATGAAAAAAATGGCTCAACTTACCCCACTCTCCCGTAAGAGTAATCTCTTCATGCCAGAAGGTACTAATTGGAACATATTACATATATTTATTTAACTAGGCAAATCAGTTAAGAACAAATTGTTATTTACAATGACAGCCTACGCCAGCGACGCTATGCCAATTCTGCACCTCCCAATCACGGCCGGATACAGTGATACAGCCTGGAATCGAACCAGGGTCTATAGTCTATAGTGACACCTCTAGCACTGAGATGCAGTGCCTTAGACCACTGTGCCACTCTGGAGAGGTTAAACATAATGTTAAATAAAATAAATACATATTTACAGCGAGATGCTCAATGCAACAAGTCCAACTTTAAATTGACCTACATTTTTCAATTCAGGCACGATGACTGAATTCCCATTCTGAACAAAGGGAGACAGAAAATAGTTAAAAAACAAAGAATTTCCCTGGGAGATGTACAGTACAGTGCACTATAGTACCAACCCAAGGTTTGTTCCTATGATTTTGGTGTACTCCACCATGTTTACTGGAGCAGAGTTCAACACAACCAGTGTTTAATTTAAGTCCCAATGAATGACCATTCATTTCATGGCCGTCTGACAGAATCGGACAAAAGTCAAAACAACATGCAGCGAGAATGTGTTTCAGGGATAATTGAAGGGTTTGGAGTAGCCTACAGCCTGTGTTGGCAAGGACTAGGCTGCCATTTGAGATCTACTGGTTTGGACAGAGAGCAACAGTAACCAACGGTTATTCAGCTGATATGGTTTATTGCTCATTTGCTGTAGGCTTCTCTTTTTGTTATTGTGCAAGCCTTGCAGTGTCTTTCTTTTTTTTTTTAAGAAACTTGACCTCCAACTCCATACACCAATGTGAGGATTTGTCTGTTGCCCAAGGTCTCCATTTGGAGCTTAGAGGATTATGAATTATGATCATGAATTCAACCATTGTCAGTTTGGTGAAACTCAAGGACTTTCTACAATAATTCAAATCCTGAGCATGGCCAAAGGCAAGCAAGCCCCAGTTGGAGAATAGACCGTCAAAAGCAGATCCCCCCTCATGGACTTGTTTAAGCATGGACTGACTATCTTTACAAGTTGTGTTTAGAAGTTCAAACAACCTTATTTGCTCTGGCTGATATGTGATGGTTAACGGCCTGGGGGTAGTAGGCATCTGTGGCCAGAGGTGCACTCAGAGTGTGTAATGCTGTTAAACACTTGAACAGTTTATTTTGAATGAGAGAACTTCAACATTTTTGGAAATTCAATTCTATGAAATGTGCAAAGTTATCAGTGAGATTAAAGTACAGTCAAATACACTTTCAGCTGCCATACTGACAACACTCTGCAACTAGGTGTTCAATTCAACACTGTGACTGTTTTTCTAGCGCTCATTTAACATTTAAAGCATTCTGAACACATCCCAAGTATTGATGACGTAGGTGAGGGGGAGGAGCAGGAGAGGGGATGTGGGCAGGACTGGGCTCTCCCTTGGCCTGCTGTTGGATAGATTCGCCACTCTGAACCAATGACTGGCGGCTGGTGAGAGCAGCACCAATCCCTCACACATGCTACATCCATTTCCTGGGGAGCCCAAAATTTACGCCTGGAACCAAAAAAGAGATGATCGAAATCAAAATGAAGAAAAAATGTCTGGAGAACCAGCTGGGGAGTGGTTCAGAGGTTGGGAGTGGAAACCCGGTTGCTGTTGTAGCTGTTACAGGAGACAGGCAGGGAGAGGGAGAGAAAAGGAGATAGGCCCTTGGGCATGAGTCCAAATGTCAGTCTGTTGGGAACCCCCCCCCCTCTCTCTCTCCTCCCACCCACCCCGAACATATTGCACCTTGTAGATAGTTGCTTGAGGTGTTTTTTCCATTTACTTGAGCAAGCACACAACTTCAGCATAAGTATAAAATAATATATGAACAACAATAAAATTTAAGAAATTTAAGTAAGACAGTGAGGTAATGTCAAATATACCCGTCCCAAAGAAAAACAGACTGGATATACTGGATACCTGCCCAGCTAAAATAAATTTTTCTACAACACTTGCTCATCTGTGCTCTTTTAATATAGATTTTCCATAGAATATGTAGATATTAAACATATGTTCCCAAAGAAATCATGATATGTAATGTTAGAATTCAGATGATCAAAATGAGATTTAATTATGATCATCTTCACTTTTTAACTCCCTTCTGCTTGCATATGATCAGGCCAGAAACAACGACAACGTTTTGGGGTTTAAACTAGGCATTTCCCTCTGTGGAAGAAGTGGCATGAGGGTAAGAGGCACATTGAGAACGAAGCAGCAAATGCACTGAATCAGAAGTATTGTATGTTCTCGGCCATGACAGATACTCCGATGGGGTGAATGGGCCCATTGTTTGTATAGGCCTTTATGACACTAGCCATTTCATTTCTGCAACGCAGGATGCAATTGAAAGCAATCTCTTTCTCCCCCGCCCTCTCTCTTTTTCTCCCTCTCCCTCTCTCTCTTTTTTCCTCTCCTTCATCTTTCTCTCTCTCCCCCCTTTCCCTCTCTTTATTTCTCTCCCTCTATCCCTCTCCCGCATTCCTTCTCTCTCCCCCTTTCCTCTCTCTCTCTCGTTCACCATGTGCAAAAGGCTAGTCCTCTAAAAGGTTCTGTAGTCCCGGTGAATGCGTCCTGCATCGATAGAGAGACAGCCCATAGGGGCAAAGCACTTAAGAAACCAAAAAGGCAGCCTCCTTCACAGATGTGGAGGAAGCCCAAATAAGTGCCAATCCAGCCCACTGATTTTGTAGTGAGGGGTGGTGAGGGAGGGAGGAAAGGAGGAAAGCAGTGAGGGAGTTGGGGTAAGTAGAGAGAAACAATATATCCATTGGCGTAATGGCGATGTTTCTCCCATGACTAGTGTCCATATCCAGGTGGTAGGTTATACCAGATGGAATCATGCTGTTTTGTTTCTCTTTCTCACACACTAAACATCACACACAAGTGTCTTTGTCCTGAAGATGAACAGTCATACGAACTTGTAATGTTCTAACTCCATGGTGACACCATTCAGTGTGAATGTCAATTCCCCTTTGTGTTGTAGCACCCATGTCTTGTGTTATAGTGTATTATTATACATAGCTCATAAGTTGTTATGAATGAGGTTAAAGTGCATTATGAAGTGGGTATTTATATCAGTATCTTTTGCCAAGTTCAGTGTTGTTTGCCATGTGGAACATGTAACCCAAAGTCTGTCGACAATACGTGCACTTAATCGAAGCAAGCAGCCAATACGTGCATTTAACCAAAGAACACAAACATATCTGGAATAAATAATGCATTTTAATTGGGATGAGTGACCAGCAATGCACTCAGCCATTGTTCCCTTGGAATCGAGGAGTCGGGCTATAATGTTTTCAAGAACATAATACATAATGTACATTGTTTTTCAAATGCTCTTGAAGCGAGCATGGGAAGTCTGCGTGCCTGTTTCTCCTACTCAATGTTATCAAACTTCTGTGGCAGCTCTCCATAAGCTCCAGTCATTAGCACAGAGGTCTGTGAACTATCGTTCCCTCGCATTAATCAAGGGGTTTGGTACGGGTTAGGGAGGAGCAGACAGTGTTGTCTGCCTCCAGCTTTCTGTGGATCTCGGTGTCTCTCACTCTCCCCACTTCCTCAGGCAGTTTTTTCTCCCCCCCCCCCCCCCCCCTTTCTATCTACTCCCAACCCCCCTCTGTCTCTCCTCTCTCTCTCTCTCTCTCCACTCCTCCCCTCTCTCTCTCTCTGCGGTCTATCCGTCCCCGCTCTGAACCCTTGTGGCCGCCTGGTACTGTGGCTCTGTTATTGGAAACACCCCTCTGATACTCCCATTAGCCTGATGTAAAGATGATAGGTTGTGCTTTGTTTGGATATCCGTTTCCAATAGCAGGTCACGATGCGCAAATGACACCGAGATGATGGGGTTGCTGTGGGATGGAGGCTGCCAAAAGGCAAGAGAAGGAGGGAGAGAGGAACAAAAGAGAAAAATAGGGAGGTAGGGGGTGGTAGTGGCCACGTCAATGCCTGACCAAGATAACAAGTACAAGAAGGAAAAATAAAGACAGAGAGAAGGGGATGGAGAAGGAGGGAGAAGGGACAGTGGAGAGGGAGAAAGGGAAAGCTGAGGAAGAGAGAGAGGAGGAGAAAGGGAAGAATACAAGGAGGAGAAAGATAGAGGGGGAGAGCGAAGGAGAACACAATAAATCCAGCAGCCTTGAATCGGTTCAAGGTTACAAGGGAGGGTCACATATCAGGGAGATAAGGACCACACACAGCAGCTATGATGAGGGATGAATAGCTCATACTACCATGCTACCCATTATACTCGAGCTTAACAATATGCTACCCTGCTCTGTTTGATCCATACCCAATGAATACAGATTAACATTCAGATATCAGGGAGGTAACATGACCGATGTAGCTTCATTGAGGCTCACAGAAGTGTATGAGTTCCCTAAAAGCCTTTGTAAATCCCATTATAGGGATACAATAAGGTGGTATACCGTACTATAATATGTAATAGATAATCTTAATATTATAGAAGTGTAAAATGGCCAATTATTTTTTAATCGTAAACTTCTGACGAACAGCAATGACATTTACTCTCATGGGTGGTCAAACAGATCTAGCTGAAAGCCACAACCCTAATAAACCAAGCCTCATGAAAATAACCTAAGGATTACATTCAAGAACACCCATCTCAACCCAGCATAAGAGTAAAAAATACCCAATTTATGGTTAAATTAACCCATGTTTGGTAATCCCAACAACCCAACGTGTTGGGTTATTCACTCAACCCATCTGGCTGGGTCAAAATACCCAGAGTGTGTTCTGTCCAATATTTACTCAGCGCTGGGTTACCAAATATCCCAAATTGGGTTGCTTTTAACCCAGCATTGTTTAGAGTCTACATATAGTATATGCAGGTGTGTGTAGTGGATGTGAAACCTGTAACATGTTGGCTGGAGTATACCGATGTGTCACCTCCCTGAGATCTGAATGCCAATTGTTGCTCAGGGGGTGAAATAATAGTGTCTTGCTCTATAGGCTAATATGATTGGCTTTGAGTGTTGTGTGATGTTGGCCAGAAGGTTGTGGGTTCCAGGCCCACTCTGTTATACAGGGAAGACACGTGAAAGTGACCTGTATGTGAACTTACAGATGTAGGTTCTTATTAATTTGAGCCAGTTTGCTAAAGCAGGAAATAATTCACATTTCCTGTTGCTGCAGGATTATTTATGTGGATTATAATTAATGGACCATTTTTGTAGGGTTTGATACATTTACGTTAGGGCAAAATCAAGTCTGAAATTTTAAAGTGGATATTACAAACTTTAAAAGACATGTCAAACCCTGAATACACTACAAGAAGGAACATTTTCATCAACAAAATAGATCAAATTAAGATCCTACATCTGTATACCATTTAATCACAATGACATACTCTCAACAGGATACTACAAAAACTTCTCCTTCAAGCGGCCTGAGGCCTGAGTTTCCTCAGAAACAGAAAAATACTGCTTTCTAGAACCCGATGTGGACCCAGACTGGATGGTCTATTTGGGCTATTTGATTCATGGACCATTTGCTCAACCCGCTGGTCATCCTCCGAAGGCTTCTGATGTGGTCTAACTCACTTTGAAGACCAGCGGGATGCATCAAATGTGTGAGCCTTGTGTGCTACGTCATGGGTTCTTCGGTCATTGTAAGGTCGTACTGAAAACCTCGCTCAATATGTTTTTGCCTGGATCTGTGAATCAACCACTATATTGTAATACAACCATATTTCTTTCCCCTCATCTGCCAAACAACATTAAATAGTATTTTGACTTTATTTGAACCAAATGTATTCCTTTAATCTTGGCTTGCACCATCAGCTTAACCAGATACACATTCATCATTCATGACATCATGGAGTGGAATTGACCTGCTCTTTCTTGTTTTGTTCTCTGGGCTGTGAGTTTCACTTTTCGCCTATTGCCAAATATCACACTATGGGACCAGTGGTTCATATGTGGTGCAAGGAAATATTTCCCCCTAGACAATGATCTATGGTCCGTTTTAGGTTTACTCCCTCATGGTTAAAGTCCCAATGTGGGATATTTCCTGCTGTTCAAATGGCTGCTCATGTCTTTTCAAGATATATAGCCATTGATTCTTGAAGAATGTAGAAAAGTAATAAGGGATACAGCCAAGGGAGGGATTGTAATGTATGGATAGAAGTTACTGGGAGACGCACCAGGTTTGCACACATCTCAGGCGGGATTTTGTCCCACTCCTCTTTGCAGATCTTCTCCAAGTCATTAAGGTTTCGAGGCTGACGTTTGGCAACTCGAACCTTCAGCTCCCTCCACAGATTTTCTATGGGAATAAGGTCTGAAGACTGGATAGGTCACTCCAGGACCTTAATGTGCTTCTTCTTGAGCCACTCCTTTGTTGCCTTGGCCGTGTGTTTTGGGTCATTGTCATGCTGGAATACCCATCCACGACCCATTTTCAATGCCCTGGCTGAGGGAAGGAGGTTCTCACCCAAGATTTGACGGTACATGGCCCCGTCCATTGTCCCTTTGATGCGTGAAGTTGTCCTGTGCCCTTAGCAGAAAAACACGCCCAAAGCATAATGTTTCCACCTCCACTTTTGACGGTGGGGATGGTGTTCTTGGTGTCATAGGCAGCATTCCTCCTCCTCCAAACACAGCGAGTTGAGTTGATGCCAAAGAGCTCCATTTTGGTCTCATCTGACCACAACACTTTCACCCAGTTGTCCTCTGAATCATTCAGATGTTCATTGGCAAACTTCAGACGGGCATGTATATGTGCTTTCTTGAGCACGGGGACCTTGCGGGCGCTGCAGTATTTCAGTCCTTCACGGCGTAGTGTGTTACCAATTGTTTTCTTGGTGACTATGGTCCCAGCTGCCTTGAGATCATTGACAAGATCCTCCCGTGTAGTTCTGGGCTGATTCCTCACCGTTCTCATCATCATTGCAACTCCACGAGGTGAGATCTTGCATGGAGCCCCAGGCCGAGGGAGATTGACAGTTCTTTTGTGTTTCTTCCATTTGCGAATAATCGCAACAACTGTTGTCACCTTCTCACCAAGCTGCTTGGCGATGGTCTTGTAGCCCATTCCAGCCTTGTGTAGGTCTACAATCTTGTCCCTGACATCCTTGGAGAGCTCTTTGGTCTTGGCCATGGTGGAGAGTTTGGAATCTGATTGATTGATTGCTTCTGTGGACAGGTGTCTTTTATACAGGTAACAAACTGAGATTAGGAGCACTCCCTTTAAGAGTGTGCGCCTAATCTCAGCTCGTTACCTGTATAAAAGACACCTGGGAGCCAGAAATCTTTCTGATTGAGAGGGGGTCAAATACTTATTTCCCTCATTAAAATGCAAATCAATTTATAACATTTTTGACATGCGTTTTTCTGGATTGTTTTGTTTTTATTCTGTCTCTCACTGTTCAAATAAACCTACCATTAAAATTATAGACTGGTCATTTTTTTGTCAGTGGGCAAACGTACAAAATCAGCAGGGGATCAAATATTTTTTTCCCTCACTGTAACTGTAATATACTACCTACCCAATCAGGAACCGCTTAGGGAATGTACCAACACTACATAATCAGATAACTTGTAAAGGCCGATTTGTAGTTGCTACATATTTTTTTTAACATAAAAATATGTAATATGTACATATTGATTCTTGAATAATATAACTTACAAATGCTTGATGAGCTTAGTTCAACTGTCATAGCCTAATAGAACCCAAAGTATTGCCTCCAAACATGGTTAAAACTATATTTTGATATCATGGATGGTCACTTCTTGCATCCATAGTTCTGTAAATGAAATTGAGAGGTGTTACTGAAAGCTTTTTACCTTAAAACAGTGGATGGGAAAATGCTTTGATACATATTTATGCTGCAAGGTTTATGAGAATCAGACCTACAATGGGGTATTTGATAATCAGTTCAAAGGCTAAGAAAAAAAAGTGATGTGGAATAAATGTAGAATACTTAATGTCTCAAAAATGTCCAAGATGTGTAGATTCACTTATGGAAAAACCAAATAATTTCACATGGAAAATCACATCATTTTCACAACTTTCCTTTTTTTTTTGCACATGTGAATTTGTGTGAAACCATGTGTTTATTTAACATATGGATTTTCACATGATCACCTAACCTTTAACATGTGGATAAAAATTTTCACATGGATCGCGGTCTCCAAGGACAAAACTTCACATCGCCAGCCAAGAGAAGCATGCCCAAGATGTTCTGCAGGTTTAGTTTGAAATGAACCTGTTGGTGGTGCCTCACATGCTCATTCATTTTTAGCCTGAAACAATCAAGTTATTCACTAAACATTCTTCTATCCAGATACAAAATGGTGACATCGCTTGAAGACGTCTGCCAGTGGTCCTCCCAACACCAGTTTACAAGATTAGCAGGAAGACATTCTGACCCACCTTCGAAGAAACCAGAAAGTCCTTCACTGACTTAGTGAATAGGCATAGTAGGCATAGTAAGTTTAAAAGGTGGATAGGCATAGGGAGATTGACGGTGAAATTAGATGATAGCATTTGTAAACCTTGAATGAAAGGAACAGCATTCCAAACTCGGTTAACTGCAAACTCCAAGGCGTTGTTGTGTAAATGAACCTCAACCCCAAATTAATGGAAGATGTACAGTAGGCATCAAACAGGGATTTAGTGTTTATATTGATGTGCAAATGGCTATATAGTATAGAAAATAAATTGTTTGTCATGGCATTGTCAGTGTGCCTCCATGCTTTGCACAAGTCCTCATATTCTAAAATCAAATGATTTCTATCATGTTGGGACCAACATGGTTGAGTACCTGAGCCAGGTGGAGGTGACCAGATCCTACCCATGTATGTTGGCTCTTGGGGACTGATCACAGGTTTTACAGTCATTAGTGGATAGGTATTGGAGCAAGGTAGAGTGCATTCGGTAAGTATTCAGACCGAATGACTTTTCCACTTTCCAATTTTTGTAGTTACAGTCTTATTCTAAAATGGATTAAATACATGTTTTTCCTCCTCAATCTACACACATTAACTCATAATGACAAAGTAAAACAGGTTTTTAAACATTATTGCAAATGTATATTCAGTGGGGAGAACTAGTATTTGATACACTGCCGATTTTGAAGGTTTTCCTACTTACAAAGTATGTAGAGGTCTGTAATTTCTTATCATAGGTACACTTCAACTGTGAGAGACGGAATCTAAAACAAAAATCCAGAAAATCACATTGTATGATTTTGAAGTAATTAATTTGCATTTTATTGCATGACAGAAGTATTTGATACATCAGAAAAGCAGAACTTAATATTTGGTACAGAAACCTTTGTTTAAAATTACAGAGATCATACGTTTCCTGTAGTTCTTGACCAGGTTTGCACACACTGCAGCAGGGATTTTGGCCCACTCCTCCATACAGACCTTCTCCAGATCCTTCAGGTTTCGGGGCAGTCGCTGGGCATATGTTTCTATTTTTTGTTGGCCTAGTATGGTTCCCAATCAGAGGCAGCTGTTTTTCCCACCTTAGATTGTGGGATCTTGTTTTTGCATAGTTGCTGTCTAGCCCTGCAGAACGTTACGTTCGGTTTTGTATTTTGTTGTTTTGTCGGAGTTCAGTATTAAAAATCATGAACACTTTCCACGTGGCGCTTTGGTCTCATTCATCTAACGACGGACGTAACAACTACATTTCATGTTTAATTTTTTTTCTCTGAGAAGTAATTTCATTTGAAGTTATATGATTAGGTTTATGTAGATACGCCATTTCAGTGTTATCACACAGTAACCAAAAACCTGATCTAATTTGCATTTTCATACTGAGTTTCGGCAAATTTGCAGCAAACAGAATGTTCACTACAAGTTTCCTAGAATTGTTTGCCAGAAGTTCACAAGTTGCCACAAATGTAACAGTTTGCCTAAAAACTGAAAATTTGAGCTTGCCACAACTGTTTGCCAGAAGCTCGTTTTTTCGGTAAGGGTGCATTTTCACATGATTTCACACGTACGGCCTAGAGACATCCTGGACGCTTTGCTGACCAGGGATTTTCCCCATCGGCGCCCTGACCAACCTGCACCGCGTCCCTGTGGTCGTCCCCAAGACTGGTGTCATTCCGCTGCTGGTGCAGCGCGTGGGGGGGGGGGGGGGGTCACTGTCACAGATTCCCCCTGGTACTGCTGCTCATTCCGTGCACCAGTTCCGGAGGTCTACGTCACCGGCCTCTAGGCGTCACTGAGCTGATTCCCATTCCCCTGATTAATAATTGTATATATGTGCCCTCTGTTCACCATTGTCTTGTTGGTTATTGTTCCCATGTCCGTTGGTCTGTAAGTACCTGTGCTTTGTTATTTCGGCTTTCATGCTGCGTGTATTGTGCACTTGTTATTACGGGCCTCGTCCCGTGTATTGTTGTGCATTTGTCATTACGGGTCCCGCCCCATATAGTGTATTGCAGGTCTCGTCCCATGTTTTTATTAGAGGTTTTTATTAGAGGTTTTACCTCGCTCTTTTGTTTGGGTTACATCCCTGTGTTTTTGTATACGTGTTTGTTTTGGGCTTCATCGTCGTGTCTTTTCATGGTATGTATTGTTGGGTGGAGTATTAAAACCCACTATTACATATTCCTGCGCCTGTCTCCAATCATTTATACAACGAGACATGAACTGTCACATGTGACGTGTTCCAAAACACACGTGTGAAATCAACTGTTAGCCATTGTTGTTAATTTTGTGGTAAATTTTACAGACATTATACGGCCAATTTCTACAGTAATAGGATACTGTAATAGTGTTTTGCTATATACTGTATTTTCTGTCAATCACAATGCACTTGGGTACTTTTTGCCTCGTCCTGCAAATTAACTTGGCATGCGTCACTTGCAAATGCATTTAAACTTATAGGATACTTTAGACGCACTTATGGTATCTAAGAAAATGTTATAGTAAATTACCAGCTACTGATTTGCAGTGAAAATAGTGGAAACAACTTTTAATGTATTTCTACAGCTGAACTGTATTTTGTCAGTAAATATACAACAATAAACTGTATTAAGGAATTCCCTAGGAATCAGAAATCAACCAGAGGTTTATTGGCAAGAATACATTTCTGAACTTTACTAAAAGTTGCCCGTAATCAAGGCAATCATTGTGTGATTATCTAACAACAACTAAAAGTAGCAGTGCTCAGGGACATTTGACATTAAGGCCTAGATCCAATCAGAAAAGTGTAAATATGCAATATTCGGATCCCCGTTAGATTTTGCAGAAGCAGCAGCTACTCTTCCGGGGGTCCACAAAAAAACAGAAAACATGACAATTAACAAAACACTGATACACTGATAAACGAGGAAAGTCACACAAATTTTAAATACAACGATATACAAGCAATTTAACTACAAAATAATGCAACTAAAGAATAATGTGTGTTAGAGTGTATCCCATCACAGTCCGCTCCGTTCCATGAGTTTTTTTTATCTGTTTTTTTGGTGTCCAGGAAAATTAAGGCACTTACAGTGGGGAGAACAAGTATTTGATACACTGCCGATTTTGCAGGTTTTCCTACTTACAAAGCATGTAGAGGTCTGTGATTTTTATCATAGGTACACTTCAACTATGAGAGACGGAATCTAAAACAAAAATCCAGAAAATCACATTGTATGATTTTTAAGTAATTAATTTGCATTTTATTGCATGACATAAGTATTTGATACATCAGAAAAGCAGAACTTAATATTTGGTACAGAAACCTTTGTTTGCAATTACAGAGATCATACGTTTCCTGTAGTTCTTGACTAGGTTTGCACACACTGCAGCAGGGATTTTGGCCCACTCCTCCCTACAGATCTTCTCCAGATCCTCAGGTTTCGGGGCTGTCGCTGGGCAATACGGACTTTCAGCTCCCTCCAAAGATTTTCTATTGGGTTCAGGTCTGGAGACTGGCTAGGCCACTCCAGGACCTTGAGATGCTTCTTACGGAGCCACTCCTTAGTTGCCATGGCTGTGTGCTTCGTGTCGTTGTCATGCTGGAAGACCCAGCCACGACCCATCTTCAATGCTCTTACTGAGGGAAGGAGGTTGTTGGCCAAGATCTCGCGATACATGGCCCCATCCATCCTCCCCTCAATACGGTGCAGTCGTCCTGTCCCCTTTGCAGAAAAGCATCCCCAAAGAATGATGTTTCCACCTCCATGCTTCACGGTTGGGATGGTGTTCTTGGGGTTGTACTCATACTTCTTCTTCCTCCAAACACGGCGAGTGGAGTTAGACCAAAAAGCTCTATTTTTGTCTCATCAGACCACATGACCTTCTCCCATTCCTCCTCTGGATCATCCAGATGGTCATTGGCAAACTTCAGACAGGCCTGGACATGCACTGGCTTAAGCAGGGGGACCTTGCGTGCGCTGCAGGATTTTAATCCATGACGGCGTAGTGTGTTACTGTCACGTTCCTGACCTATTTATGTTAGTTTGTTGTATGTGTTAGTTGGTCAGGACGTGAGTTTGGGTGGGCATTCTATGTTGTCTGTTTCTATGTTGGTTTAAGGGTTGCCTGGTATGGCTCTCAATTAGAGGCAGGTGTTTGGCGTTCCTCTAATTGAGAGTCATATTTAGGTAGGTTGTTTCACAGTGTTCGTTGTGGGTGGTTGTCTCCTGTGTCTGTATGTATGTTCGTGCCACACGGGACTGTAGCGTTTGTTTGTAGTCGTGTACCTGTTCGTGCGTTCTTCATGTTGTATGTAAGTTCCATGTTCAGGTCTGTCTACGTCGTGTTTGTTATTTTGTAATTTTCAAGTGTTTTCGTGTTCGTTTCGTAATTCAATAAATATCAGTTATGTCATCATACCTCGCTGCACATTGGTCTTCAGATCCCTCTCTCCTCTCCTCGTCCGAGGAGGAGGAGGAATTAGAGAATCGTTACAGTTACTAATGGTTTTCTTTGAGACTGTGGTCCCAGCTCTCTTCAGGTCATTGACCAGGTCCTGCCGTGTAGTTCTGGGCTGATCCCTCACCTTCCTCATGATCATTGATGCCCCACGAGGTGAAATCTTGCATGGAGCCCCAGACCGAGGGTGATTGACCGTCATCTTGAACTTCTTCCATTTTCTAATAATTGCGCCAACAGTTGTTTCCTTCTCACCAAGCTGCTTGCCTATTGTCCTGTAGCCCATCCCAGCCTTGTGCAGGTCTACAATTTTATCCCTGATGTACTTACACAGCTCTCTGGTCTTGGCCATTGTGGAGAGGTTGGAATCTGTTTGATTGTGTGTGGACAGGTGTCTTTTATACAGGTAACGAGTTCAAACAGGTGCAGTTAATACAGGTAATGAGTGGAGAACAGGAGGGCTTCTTAAAGAGAAACTAACAGGTCTGTGAGAGCCGGAATTCTTACTGGTTGGTAGGTGATCAAATACTTATGTCATGCAATAAAATGCAAATTAATTACTTAAAAATCATACAATGTGATTTTCTGGATTTTTGTTTTAGATTCCGTCTCTCACAGTTGAAGTGTACCTATGATAAAAATTACAGACCTCTACATGCTTTGTAAGTAGGAAAACCTGCAAAATCGGCAGTGTATCAAATACTTGTTCTCCCCACTGTATGTACAATTAAAAACATTACAGTAAATTTCACAACAGATTTCACAACACATTAAGTGTGTGCACACATGCACTACTCTACTACCACATATCTACAACATAAATCCATATGTACGTGTGTGCATAGTGCGTATGTTTGTGTGTGTGTGTGTGTGTGTGTGTGTGTATGTATGTGTCTGTGCCTGTGTGTGTGTGTGTCTTTTCACAGTCCCCGCTGTATTTTATCCGATTTTTTTACCAGATTTTACTGATTGCATGAGTTACTTGATGTGGAATAGAGTTCCGTGTAGTCATTGCTTTATGTACTATAGTACTGTGCGGCTCATGTCTGTTCTGGACTTGAGCTATGTACTAGTAGTTTTAAACAGACAGCTTGGTGCAGTCAACATATCAATACTTCTCACAAATACACAAGTAGTGATGAAGTCAATCTCTCCTCTGTTTTCCTTGAGTAATTGGAGATGGAAGGAAGTTCCAAGAGATCCTTGCTCTGTATGAAACTGTGTTATTCCAGCCCACTGAATAACTCCCAAAGCTTCACCTGAAATGGGTTGCACAACGCCAGAGAGTTATTCAGCCTATTGGAGCAAGAAATGTATCTGTGTGTTTTGGTTCATGGTTGCCAGGGAAAGGGTGGGGCTCTATCTTGCCTCCAAGGAGGGATTCCCAAATCCCCATCATTCCCATAGTTGTCTGAACAGCCCCAACATTTTTCCCATGAAGGGCTGTCACTGAGGAATCAGGTGGCTGGGCTGGAGTTTCACTGGATTTCCCTGGTGAAGAGCTGCTGGGGCAAGGACTCAAGTATGCCACTAAATCTCCATGTGCAAGTCCCTGCAGAGCGCAGGAACACAATGGGAGCGTTCCGGACATTCGGCTACTCTCCAGGAAATTCCACCTTGCACAATCTGTCTTTGTAGAGAAAGCTGGCATGGCCCTCGCCAGGGAGATGTCATGACCAGACCCAATAGCACGCAGCAGACATGCTTATTACTTGTGTATACTCATTCAAAGGAGCCTAAGATGGCTGGCATCCAGTTGATCAGGCTTGAGCATTTTTTCTGTTGTTTTCACCAAAAGTTTTGTTAAAGACCTGGTGAATTTCCACCAACCTCCACATGAACTCCCATCCGTAACCAAGAAAGACTCCTCATTTCGAGAGAGTCCAACGACTGATAAACATTGGGAAAGAAGAAGATGAAAAGCGAAAAAAAGAGAGGAACATGGAAAACAGGGCTGGCATTTCCAGCAGGTTTATTTGAGGCTGTGCCTGCCAGCCCCTTGGAAAGGGGACAGCATCTAAAGGCCGGGTGTGCAGACAGCTAGGGGGTATACAAAGGTGTCGTGAAAAGAAGACATCGCATTTCAAAGCCCCTCCCTTCTCCATGGAGTCTGGGAGATAAAGGTAAACAAAATCCGATTATTTACTTCCCCGGATCTCTGTCCGATCCCTGTCGGATCCCTGACAGGCCCTGTCCGACGTAGGCAGAGCTGGAGTGCCTGGGAATAATTTGCCTGAGCATTTATTTCAATCTGTTAAAAGGATGGAAATTGCAGGCCATGCTGCAGGCCTGCTTTATTGATGGGAGGATGAAAAGAGGAATGCTCATGTGTTTTACTTCCACCTTACCTCCCCCCCTCCCTCTCTCTCCACTATAGTGTGGCCTCAACATCAGAGCATGACACAGACAACATATTGTTAAATATTCCTTCACATTTGGACATTTGGTCCCGTTCAAGCCACCGACATCAAATGCATCATTTTGTGTGTGGGTGTCCGACTCCAGCACATGCGTTCCAGCTTGGGGCAGGCGGTCCAGCTTGTAGTGCAGCTCATTTATAGTCCAGAGAGCAATTTAGGGGTAGCTCTCTGAGGTAGCGGCAAGCTGTCACATTGCGAAAAGGCCATCCAGAGTGGCTCTCTCTTTTTATTGGGAAATGATGTTACACAGAGGGCTGGTGCTGGTAGTGTTGCTCTGAGAGCCAGACTGCGGTTAGTTGGTTTCTTTTTGTTCATTGTCTGACACTCTCCGGCCCTCTCTTCTCTTCCGACCATGTGGTCACATCGGGGTGAGGCTGTGGCGTCTCCAGAGATGCTTGTCTCCCTCCCAGCCGTCTCCGGGTCTTCCTGTCCATGAGAGCAGGGCTGACGGGGGGTTCGGGGCCGGCAGTCAGGGCCTGTTTGTCAGAGTGTGAGGAATTGGCAAATTACACCGCCAGCCAGGAGTTGAAAGGGACCATGACTCTGTGCCAGAGTCGACACTGTTTCCGAGCAGAGAGGAGGCCACAAAAAGAGCAGTGCTAACTAAAGCACTGCCCACCAAGTCTTTGAGTCATTTATTTATGGCACGTTTATGGCAACACCTCATGTTAGGTCCTCTGTCAAAGTCGACAGAATGCTGGTGTAAGAGTGACAAAATCATTGAAATGTTAGTGAGTGTCACGTCTGCTCCCGCTCTTCCCCTCCCCCTGGCGCTTGAGGGCGCCAGAATGCCTTGCATCACTCACTCCTGCCATCCATCACGTACACCTGCCTTTCCTCGTCACGCGCATCAGCGTTATTGGACTCACCTGGACTCTCTTATCACCTGTTCATTTCCTCCCCTATATGTGTCAGTTCCCCAGCTCTGTTCCCCGCTTCTGCATTGATTGTTTTTCTGTTTGCTAAGCTGTTTATGTCTCGTTCCATGTCCGTTATTTATTAAATGTTACTCCCCGTACCTGCTTCGTCTCTCCAGCGTCATCCTTGTGATAGATCGTGACAGTGAGGTTATATGAGGAGTATGAGGATTTGTTTAAAGCGACCGACCAATCTATCCAAAAGTTAATTGACATATATGCAAGAGGCATTAAATAGTAAATATACATTTCTGTGACTTCATCTTTGATCTTTTTCCTTATTTGTTTACATTTTCATTCATTATCATGGAGTTAGCTACACTGAATGTACAAAACATTATGAACATGGTTATTTCCAAGACATAGACTACCAGGTGAATCCAGGTGAAATCTATGATCCCTTATTGATGTCAACTTGTAAATCAACTTAAATCAGTGTAGATGAAGGGGAGGAGACAGGTTAAAGAAGGATTTTTAAGCCTTGAGACAATTGAGACATGGATTGTGTATCTGTGCCATTTTAAGAAGTTGAATGGGCAAGACAAAACATTTAAGTGCCTTTGAACGGGTTATGGTAGTAGGTGCCAGGCACACAGGATTGTGTCAAGAACTGCAACGCTGCTGGGTTTTTCACACTCAACAGTTTCCCATGTGTATCAAGAATGGTCCACCACCCGAGGGACATCCATCCAACTTGACACCACTTTGGTAAGCATTGGAGTCAACATGGGCCAACATCCCTGTGGAATGCTTTCGAAACCTTGTAGAGTTCATGCCCCAACAAATTTAGTCTGTTCTGAGGGCAAATTAGGAAGGTGTTCTTAATGTTTTATACACTTAGTCTATGTAATTTGATATAGTGTAGTACCTTTCATTATTATGATGGGTATTATATATTCTATATGTCAGGAAGTGTTACAGGGACACTTGACAATCAGCAAACCATGCTATTGCCGTGACTCAGAAGAGGCCATTACAGGAGTAATCTTTTTAGCCTTGCAGGATGAACTGGTTCAATTAAATGTTCTGTTGCTGCACTAGCCCGGAAGAATCATAAAAACCTATGTTGTGTATTCAAGATCCAGTCTCATTGCAGGAGAGCTGGGACCTGGCACAAGGGCAAAGGGAACTAGGAACTGTTTTGAGAGGAAGATGGAAATGTCATTACACAACTTCTTCGCCCACTCCACCCATACGCTACCCAACAGAGAGAACGTACTTGATTACATTTTAGAGTTAATTTCAGCTCCATTTCCTCTCTCGGGATGGATTTTTTGCCTTTGTAGTCTGGAAATTGCTTTTTTAGTCCAACTTGGCAGCCATGGGATAACAATTTGATGTGCTGAAAGTAGTCTTGACCTGTCACGGCTGTTGAATGAACAGGAACAAGGTGCAGCGTGGTCAGCGTACATTTTGCTATATTTTCAAAAATGACGCCAACAAAACAACAAACGAGAAAACAACCGTGAAGCTAAAGGCTATAGTGCCAACAACATAGACAACTTCCCACAAAGACAGGTGGAAAAAAGGGCTACCTAAGTATGGTTCTCAATCAGAGACAACGATAGACAGCTGCCTCTGATTGAGAACCACACCCGGCCAAACACAAAGAAATAGAAAACATAGAAATGTAGAAATGAACATAGAAATGAAAACATAGAAACTAGAATGCCTACCCTAGTCACACCCTGGCCTAACCAAAAATAGAGAATAAAAGCCTCTCTATGGCCAGGGCGTGACAGTACCCCCCCACAAAGGTGCGGACTCCGGCCGCAAAACCTGACTCTAAAGGGGAGGGTCCGGGTGGGCCTCCTTTACGGCGGCAGCTCTGGTGCGGGACGTAGACCCCCCTCCGCCTCTGGCTCCCCCCACTTTGGTGGCGCTTCTGGTGCGGGGACCCTCACCGCCAACCCCGGACTGGGGACCCTCGTAGGGGGCCCCAGACTGGGCATCCTCATTGCGGGCCCCGGACTGGGCAACCTCGTGTGACTTGACCTCTGTTTACAACTTCATAAATTCAGGCTGGAAAGGACACTGTTTCCATTACAAAGAGAACATGGTGAAGATATCTCTGCTACAAACCTAGGTAAATAAAGATGTAGGATGTTCGACTGTGGGACCGGACCTTTATCATTTTTTCTTGGGGGCTTTCAGAATGTAGGCCCATTCATTTTTCACAACAATGCATTTTTTTGCATGAATAAAAGACAACCAACACATCAATATTTATTTGTTTCAATATGCAGCCTATAAAGCATAAAAACCTACCATGTTGAAATTACATTTGGGTTAGGAGTACTTGTCTACTATGGACCATCTAAATTGCATTGATTGTCACCTGCCATCTATAAAACATTACAGTGAGTATACAAAACATAAAGGACATCCGCTCTTTCCATGACATAGACTGACGAGGTGATTCAAGGTGAAACCTATGGTCCCTGGTTGATGTCACTTGATAAATCTACGTCAATCAGTGTAGATGAAGGGGAGGAGAGGTTAAAGAAGGAAGCCTTGAGACAATTGAGACATGGATTGTATATGTGTACCATTCAGAGGATGAATGGGCAAGGCAAAATATTTAAGTGCCTTTGAACGGGGTATGGTAGTAGGTGCCAGGTGCCCCGGTTCGTGTCAAGAATTGCAGCGCTGCAGGGTTTTTCACACAACAGTTTCCCGTGTGTTTCAAGAAGGGTCTTCTACCCAAAGTACATCCAGCTAACTTGACAACTGTGGGAAGCATTGGAGACAACATGGCCCAGCATCCCTGTGGAAAACTTTTGACACCTTATAGACACAACTCAATATTAGGAAGGTTTTCCTAATGTTTGGTATACTTAGTGTATATTTCACATTTCGGAAACCCCTAGCTCCCTCCTAAAAATGCCTCCTGTCCATTCTCTTTTCAGCCTCTATTCAGATTATGGAGAGGGATTGACCAGGATTTTGATGGAGGAAGTTGTCCCTAAAGTTTCTAAAGTGTAATATGGCCCTTCAGTATGGTGGCCCCCATTTTTCCAGAAGAAGTGAGCCAGTGGCGGTCAGTGCTGTTTAAGATGACGGAGGATTATAAAAAAAATTATGAACATGGCCTTATTTCTATTACAGCATATTGGATGACTGTCATTCATATCCATTAACCCAGCTCAATGTAACAATTATAGGTTTAGGCTACAACATGATACTCAAAATTTCTCTCTACCCATCATGAGGTTCCTAAATCTGTTTACAACGTAGGAGCACAGGTCGAGAGCATTTTGAGTTCTAAAGTTGACAGACAGTGACACATTCAATACCGCTTTGCACACTCTTGCCTGCATCTAACTGATCTAGGGTGTAATCATTAGTCCAACAGTTCCAAACGAGATTTTCTATAGGACAAATTCAGGTAAGTTTATCCCTATTTCGTTCCGTTTGCTTCCATTTAAGAAAGGTTTTTCAAAAGAATTGGCGCAATGAATACACCCCTGATCACACGCAAACAAAGTTAACTTTCATACCAGACACATACAAACAGCTTGTTGTGTATATATAATTCCTTCTCTCATCTATCTATGCGCTCTCCACCTTTCACATTTTCCCTTTGCATGTGGACTTCAGTGCAGAACATATCAGCTGTCTGTGACCAGGCAAAAACACTTTCCAAGGCAAACCTTCAAATCATGACTGCTAACTGCTACACACAGCTTACATCGTTGTCACGTCATAGTCAACATAGACATAGCTACTAGAACTATGGCGTTAGTAAACCCACTACAATCATGCAGAACAGTGTAGTCAGCAGGAATCAGTTTAGCAGTTACACTGGCAGGCCCCGGTGGCAATAGAGTAATAAAGCCAATAGCTTGACTTGGAAGAGTTCCAGTGTTGGATAGCCATAGCCAGCTAGCTAACATAACATCCCTCTCTGTTAGAGTAGGCTATACTAGCTAGCTGCATTTGACACTAGCTAAGTAAGTGAAAAAAATATATACTACGAAATATAGCTAGCTCTCACTCCTTCTCTCTCTTGCTTCTCTTTAATTTAATTTTAAAACTGTTCAACTATTGTCTTTCTCTCTCTTTGATATTGTCTTTCTATCTCTTTGAGTCATCTACCAGTGCAGTGCTAGCTAGCTGAAGCTTATGCTTTCAGTTCTAGATGGGTTCTCTGATCCTTTGATTGGGTTGACAACATGTCAGTTCATGCTGCAAGATCTCTGATTTAAAAATATATATATTTTACCTTTATTTAACTAGGCAAGTCAGTTAAGAACAAATTCTTATTTTCAATGACGGCCTAGGAATAGTGGGTTAACTGCCTTGTTCAGAACAACATTTTTACCTTGTCAGCTCTGGGATTCGATCTTGCAACCTTTCAGTTACTAGTCCAACACTCTAACCACTAGGCTACTTGCCACTCCTGATAGCTTGGAGGACGTCCTCCGGAAGTTGTCATAATCACTGCGTAAGTCTATTTTAGGGGGTGAGAACCAAGAGCCTCCTAGGTTTTGTGTTGAAGTAAATGTACCCAAAAGAGGACAGAAGCTAGCTACATCAAGGTGCTAGCCTACAGAGTGCTGCTGAGGCTACTGTACACCTTAATTGCAAAACAGTGTGTATAAATCAATTATTTGGTGATGTGAATATATTTAGTATAGTTGTATCGAAAAAGGATAACTTATCATGACACTAGGTGAGACCCAAATGCAGACACAGGAGGCAGATGGTTGGAGTTTAAGATGTTTAATAAATCCAAAGGGAATAGGCAAGAGAATGGTTGTGGACAAGCAAAAGGTCATAACCAGATGAGAGTCCAGGAGGTACAGAGTGGCAGGCAGGCAGGCAGGCTTGAGGTCAGGGCAGGTGGAATGGTCGGGCAGGCGGGTACAGAGTCCAGAACAGGCAAGGGTCAAAACCGGGAGGACTAGAAGAAGGAGAAAAGGCAAAGCAGAAAAACGTGAAAAAACGCTGGTAGGCTTGGACATACAAGACGAACTGGCACAGAGAGACAGGAAACACAGGGATAAATACACTGGGGGGGAAAAGCGACACCTGGAGGGGGTGGAGACAATAACGAGGACAGGTGAAACAGATCAGGGTGTGACATAACTTTTTGAATGTTTCACAATTTTTATTTGTATGAAATTCACTAAGTAGGATGGTCCTCTCCTTCCTCTTCTGAGGAGCCTCCACTGAGCTGAACAGCAGTCTACTGCAGTCTGGATGGTAGCTCCATCTGTCAGAGAGAAAACACAAAACACCAATGGTCCATTATTTAAAAAATAGGTCACTGTGTCCCTCACAACCATACTCCTACCATTCTTCATCAAGTGAAACACAATGTGGCCCTTAAGTTGGTGGTGAGTGGAATTCATTTTCTGTCTCTGGTCTTTACAAGGCTTTGTGGGAGGCTTCGTGTGGGAATCAGAGCATACGAGCATACAAATGGAAGCTCTGTCAAACCCCTTGTTTGTGGCAGACGTTGGATTTGCACCACCAGAAGTTGTTTTAAAGAGTCTTTTATGGCACTTGGGGTTGTTGCAAGACGTCTGAAATAAACTGAGCCACTGTGATGTCATCGTTACTGAAGTAGGTTATGAGCTCCGAAGCCACCTCCTTTAAATAATTTATGCCCATTTCATACAATCATTCAACTGTTGAGGGGGGAAAATCTCATGAAATATTTGGGGTGTTTGGCCTCACTTAGACTGATTTAAGGCATATAGGTGCCCATGGCACTGGCATATGAAACAGGCCCGTCTGTTTTCTGGCTCTCACGCTATACAGGGTCCGGTCTGAGGATATTATGAGTCATGTTTGCTTTCCAGGAAAACTGTTTTCAGTTGGTCACTTACAGCACAGCTCTTGCTAATGACTTGGTTGCACACTTGCTGATTTTGGCCTGTTTACAAAGCATTTACAAATCAGTGTATTTTCATTGAAAGCATTGTAGCCAACAAAATGTATACAGTATGTGATTTTATTGGTTGAATTTCCCAAGATTGTGTGTAAAACCAATTTGGTAATTCATTCAAAGTTATAAATAACACGTTCACACTCAATAACTACTCTAAAATAACTTACACTTTTTATGTTATTTATTTCAGTCATAACAAGGGATCATGAACAAACATTCAGGCTCAATAGCCTTTCTCAGTGTGGAGGCCAGACATGAAATATGATGTTTTATGTTCAAGAGAGCTATTAAGAGTACATTCAAAACATTAGGTATGTGTAGAGACAACTCAAATATAACCTTGTGGGCCATATTCATTTAAGCAAGCGCATGAGTGTAAACACATTAACATATTATTACAACAGCTGTGCAAGGGAACATTTTGAAGTGAATACCAAATATGAACTGAAGAGTTTTTCGGTGCCCCTTGACAGTTATTTTAGTCATATTCTTTCCCTGGCCCTTCCATTTATCTTAATCTCTTTTATGAGGTTTTCTACTCTGAAAATGTCAAGTGTGCCTTTACTGGATAGATGAGCCAACCTCACAGGAGAAATGTGTCGAAATCAATCTTGTTATTAATTCATCATAATGTTTTCACTAATGACCACAGATGGAACCCCTTTTGGATGATCTGGAACTTCCATTATCAAATTGATGAAGACTGTACTGACGTACTGGTGTGTGTGTGTGTGTGTGTGTGTGTGTGTGTGTGTGTGTGTGTGTGTGTGTGTGTGTGTGTGTGTGTGTGTGTGTGTGTGTGTGTGTGTGTGTGTGTGTGTGTGTGTGTGTGTGTGTGTGTGTGTGTGTGTGTGTGTGCTTGTGTGGGTGTGTGTCTGTGTGTGTGTGTGTGTGTGTGTGTGGGTGGGTGATTGTGTGTGTGTGTGTGAGTGAGTGGGTGTGTCAGTGCGTTGGTTTATTCTTCACAGATTTCAGAAGATATCAATTATTCATGATGAAAGCATTTTTCTGCATAATATGATTGATGTGCTACTGATCTGAATTCTTTAGCATTTCAACACTAGCATTTCAAAAGAATGATTTTGAAAAGAATGCCATTCTCAGTTCTTAGAATGGCAGGTCCTTTTGAACAGCACTTGGCTTCACACAAATGTCTATGCTCAAATCATACAGTATGTTTGGAATGATGGTTTAAGGCCTTTAGTGAAACATAACACAAACTTAGTCTTAGCATACCTAGAAATTGTTCTGTTTTTAACATCTTCCACACATTACTTCAGATTAGGAGATATTGAGAAACCAGACATGCATATTTTCCCCAGAACCCGCCAACATTGCCATAAGGTGTATTTATAGAGAATATAATAATACCTTAATTCCACTCAAGGAATGTGGGTCATATTATCTCTATGTCTCTAGAGCCCAATGATTTCTATGAACCGTTTGGGTTTAAAACCTCCACCTCCATTCATAGTCAATTTATTAAAAACAATAGTCTTTGAGTCATTTCACGATTCCACAATATCCACAAATCGCCTTCTTCCTTACTGAAATGTCCTACAACTCTTCACATTAAGTGCTCAACAATGTTCCGATAAAATCAACAGCATTGAGGCCAGATGTAAAAATACAAATTTTAAAAAGTCAGAAAGCACGTCTTTATTTCAACAATGAGTGCTGAAGACAACTTCTGCCTGAACCAAAACATGGCAGCATATGCCTTTGTCATTGAGTGTGTGGTTTCTTTTACCAGTGGGCTGCTGCTATGAAGGGCAGCCAGGTCTGTAGTGTGGGTGTGTATGTGTGTGTGCGTGTGTGCGTATGTGTGTGTGTGCGCCCGCGCATGTGTTTGTGTGTGTGTGCCTGCACGTTGGCCAGGAGTTGACAACCTAACATACATGGGTCGTTCCACCAATTCGGTGCCTTTTGAGAAATGTAACTTGATCAGAAAATTGCTTGATTTGACCGAAGTGTAACATTCTGTAATAAAGACCATATGTATATCTTCATTAAAAAAACATGCTTTCCAATCTCAAGAGGTAAAATAAAAAAAGTACTATAGTAAGTGCCTATTATGTGCCAAATAAAGGTGTTGACGATTTTATCTTAAATCAGCCATAACTCCTCTTGTGACTGGAGGAATGGAAGCTTGTGTGCAACAGGGAGGGGCAATTGAATGGAATGCAAGCCTACGTTCATTATTATTATCTATGGGTAACAGGGTTGACGTGTTATGTATGAACCGCTCAGTTTTCCACCACAAAACACCAGAAAATGGTCAAAAATTGTATAACCAGCTCACCTGCTTTTACACTGTGATTTGACTATTAGATGTTCAATGTTTATTTTGAAAAAATATATTTTAAAAAGAATAGTTTCACCATATCAAAATGAGAGGTCACAAGAGGTTGAACATAAAATGAGGGACAGATGTAAATTAATCAGTAATCGCATTAAATAAATAATAATCTTCAGAAATGACCCCTTGACCTTTTACACATTTTTACACATTACAGCCTTATTCTAAAAGTTATAAAATTAAATGTTTTCCTCATCAATCGACCCACAATACGCCATAATGACAAAGTGACAAAAGGTTTTTTGGATATTTTGCAGAACCTATTAAACATAAAAAACAGAAATACCTTATTTACATAAGTATTCAGAACCTTTGCTATGAGACTCTAAATTGAGCTCATGTGCATCCTGTTTTCATTGATAATCCTGAGATGTTTCTGCAACTTGATTGGGGTCCACATGTGGTAAATTCAATTGATTGGACAAGACTTGGAAAGACACACATCTGTCTATATAAAGTCAAACAGTTGACAATGCATGTAATGTCAGAGCAAAAACCAAGCCATGAGGTCGAATGAATTGTCTGTAGAGCTCCGAGACAGGATTGTGTTGAGGCACAGATCTGGGGAAGGGTACCAAAATATTTCTGCAGCATTGAAGGTCCCCAAGAACACAGTGGCCTCCATAATTTATAAATGGAAGAAGTTTGGAACCACCAACAATCTTCCTAGAGCTAGCCGCCCGGCAAAATTGAGCAGAAGGGCATTGGTCAGGGAGGTGAGAAAGAACCTGATGGTCACTCTGACAGAGCTCCAGAGTTCCGCTGTGGAGATGGGAGAACCTTCCAGAAGGACAACCATCTCTGCAGCACCAATCAGGCCTTTATGGTAGAGTGGCCAGACAGAAGCCACTCCTCAGTAAAAGGCACATGACAGCCCACTTGGAGATTGCCAAAAGGCACCTAAAGGACTCTCAGACCATGAGAAACCAGAGTGTCTGGTTTGATGAAACCAAGATTGAACTCTTTGGCCTGAATGCCAAGTGTCACGTCGGAAGGAAACCTTGCACCATCCCTAAGGTGAAGAATGGTGGTAGCAGCATCATAATGTGGGGATGTTTTTCAGTGGCAGGGATTGGGAGACTAGTCAGGATCGAGGGAAAGATAAACGGAGCAAAGTACAGAGAGATCCTTGATGAAAACAAACTCCAGAGCGGTCAGTACCCCAGACTGAGGCAAAGGTTCATCTTCCAATAGGACAACGACCCTAAGCACACAGCCAAGACAACGCAGGAGTGGCTTCGGGACAAGTTTCTGAATGTCTTTGAGTGGCCCAGCCAGAGACCAGACTTGAACCAGGTCGAACATCTCTGGAGAGACCAGAAAATAGCTGGGCAGCGACGCTCCCCATCCAACCTAACAGAGCTTGAGAGGATCTGCAGAGAAGAATGGGAAAAACTCACCAAATTCAGGTGTGCCAAGCTTGTAGCGTCATACCCAAGAAGACTCAAGGCTGTAATCGCTGCAAAAGGTGCTTCAACAAAGTACTGAGTAAAGAGTCTGAATACGTATGTAAATGTGATGTTTCAGTTGTTTATTTTTAATAAATTTGCCAACATTTCTAAACAACTGTTTATGCTTTGTCATTATGGGGTATTGTGTGTAGATTGATCAAATATAAATAAAAAGTAATCTATTTTAGAATAAGGCTCTAACGTATCAAAATGTGTAAAAAGTCAAGGGGTCTGAATACTTTCCGAATGCACTGTATCCTCGGACCCAATATGCATGAATTCACTTTTTAAATAGAGACCGTTCTGAATGGACCCGAGGACAACTAGGCCAATTCCATATAGACTTGGTTAGATCCAGACCCGGTCGGATCCAAGTGGGGGAAATGGCAGAAAAAGTCATTTTTAAGCTACTTTATCAACCAGAGATGATAAAGCTCGAAAGGAGGAAGAGCAAGGTCTAGGTGCTACTCTAGCAGGTGTGGGAGGGGCCATAATGTGAGCGAGTGAAAAGGGAGCAGGGAGGAGGGAGGGTGATACAAGAAACAGCAACCAACCAAGCCATCTTGCGCTACAGTGGACTATTAGCTGCCATAGCTAGGGTATTTATCATCGAATATGATTATCTAGTACCTGTCTTGACTGCGTCAAACTGGGAGAAGCTAGTCAAGCTAGCTAACATAAGCCAGACTAATTGAGGCCGCAGTGCATGCACTTTCTCATCCTACAGTTACAAAAAGCAACAACTCCATTCAGAATATTAAGTAGCAGCCTACCTGTTGACTTTTCATTCTGTCATTTCAATTCCATATTCCATTGATTAGATGACTCCTAACTTTTGCCACACACTGAGGCTCTATGACTGTAGTTTATTGCTGCTTTGATGACTTATGATAGGCCAACAACAACAACAAGCTACATGCGCCACCTCTACTCTCGAGAAATGAAAGAGCAGCATTTCTCTCTCTACTGCAGCAGTCACGTACGGATCTGTACGGGCCCTTCCTGACAAGTCAGTTAAAATTTCACATACCCGAAAATGCAGCATGTAAAACGCAGCATCATGTGATGCAAAATGCAACATACGGGGATGACTTCTGTATTTTGAAGTTACATATCTTGGAAACTTGGGTGCTGACAAGCAAAACATTTTGGGACTATGTTAACAATGGACAAATTAAACAAATACCAAAAGATAGTTGTTGGGTGGAGTTTTCCTTTACTCAAGTTTGCAAAATCAGATTGATTGAACTCCATGTGGTCTATAATGAAGGGTACTTCATAAATTAATATATATACACTACTGTTCAAAAGTTTAGAGTCACTTAGAAATGTCCTTGTTTTTTAAAGGCAGAGTTCCTCTGTCCAGTGTCTGTGTCATTTTGCCCATCTTAATATTGTATTTTTATTGGCCAGTCTGAGATATGGCTTTTTCTTTGCAACTTTGCCTAGAAGGCCAGCCTCCCGGAGTCTCCTCTTCACTATTGACTTTGAGACTGGTGTTATGCGGGTACTATTTAATGAAATTGCCAGTTGAGGACTCTGTTTCTCAAACTAGACACTCTAATGGACTTGTCCTCTTGCTCAGTTGTGTACCTGGGCCTCCCACTCCTATTTATATTCTGGTTAGAACCAATTTGCGCTGTTCTGTGAAGGGAGTTGTACACAGTACGAGACCTTCAGTTTCTTGGCAATTTCTCACATGGAATAGCCTTAATTTCTCAGAACAAGAATAGACTGACGAGTTTCAGAAGAAAGGCATTTGTTTGTAGCTATTTTGAGCCTGTAATCGAACCCACAAATGCTGATGCTCCAGATACTCAACTAGTTTAAAGAAGGCCAGTTTTATTGCTTCTTTAATCAGGACAACTGTTTTCAGCCGTGCTAACATAATTTCAGAAGGGTTTTCTAATAATCAATTAGCCATTTAAAATTATAAACTTGGATTAGCTAACACAACGTGCCATTGGAACACAGGAGTGATGGTTGCTGATAATGGGACTTTGTACACCTATGTACTAGGTATTCCATTAAAAATCAGCCGTTCACAGCTACAATAGTCATTTACAACATTAACATTGTCTACACTGTATTTATGATAAATTTTATGTTATTTTAATGGACAAAAAATGTGATTTCAAAAACAAGGACATTTTTAAGTGAACCCAAACCTTTGAACGGTAGTGTAAATTCAATATTGGTGCACAATTTCTACTTAAAATATCAAAGGGAAGCAAAAGGCACTCATTTCGTGGAACTACCCAACTACGTCCACTGCAGTTTCACCTCAGCAAGCAACATTTTACATCTACAACATTCTAGAATTGAATTAACAAAAGTTAATGCTCAAATAATATAGTACGTTACACACATATTACATGATACATCTAGAACTTTCCAGAATTTGGGAGGTTGTCCTTACAACTCTAATAGCAATGTAATGACCTTAATTAGAAAGCAGAAACACTGTAGTGTTCTCAATGTATCAGATAGATTTGGGTATGTAGGGATGTAACAGGACCAGCTGTAGGTGTACCTAGTCCAGGGTCATATCAGAAACAAGAAGCAGAACGTGAAAAGGTCCAAACCAATTACAGTTGAAGTCGGAAGTTTACATGCAACTTAGCCAAATACATTTAACTCAGGTTTTCACAATTCCTGACATTTAATACTAGTAAAAATAGTATGATGGCCTAGTTAACTGCCTTGTTCAGGGGCAGTTTTTTATCTTGTCATCTCGGGATTTGATCTTGCAACCATTCGGTTACTAGTCCAATGCTCTAACCACTAGGGTACCTTCCACCCAAATTGATGGTAAATTACTTGTGTCATGCACAGAGTAAATGTCCTACCAGACTTGCCAAAACTATAGTTTGTTAACAAGAAATTTGTGGAGTGGTTGAAAAACGAGTTTTAATGACTCCAACCTAAGTGGATGTAAGCTTCCGACTTCAACTGTATACGCTATATATACAAAAGTACGTGGACAACCCTTCAAATTAGTGTTTCGGCTATTTCAGCCACATCCATTGCTGACTGGTGTATAAAATTGAGCACATAGCCAAGCAATCTCCATAGACAAACATAGGCAGTAGAATGGCCTTACTGAAGAGCTCAGTGACTTTCAATATGGCACCGTCATAGGATGCCACCTTTCCAACAGGTCAGTTCGTCAAATTTCTAGCCTGCTGAAGCTGCCCCTTCAAATCTACGTGCTGTTATTATGAAGTGGAAACATCTAGGAGCAACAATGGCTCAGCCGCGAAGTGGTAGTCCACACAAGCTCACTTAACGGGACCGCCGAGTGCTGAAGCGCATAAAAATAATCTTCCCTCGGAAGCAACACTCACTACTGCGTTCCAAACTGCCTCTGGAAGCGACGTCAGCACAAGAACTGTTCGTCGGGAGCTTCATGAAATAGATTTCCATGGCCAAGCAGCCACACACAAGCCTAAGATCACCATGCGCAACGCCAAGCGTCGGCTGGAGTGGTGTAACGCTTGCCGCCATTGGCCTCTGGAAAAGTGGAAATGCGTTCTCTGGATTCACCATCTGGCAGTGAATCACGCTTCACCACGTGCTCGAATGCATAGTACCAACTGTAAAGTTTGGTGGAGCATTTTTTTAACTCAAATACACTACAAGTTCGCATTTCCTGCTGAGCAGGACATTTCTCAGCAACAAAAGAGTGATCAAATTAAGATCATACATCTGTAGTATGTTCATTGTGTTTGTGTGTGGCATATGTTTGTGTGTGAGGTATTGGTGTATGTACGTGTGCATATGTGAGTGCGTGTACGGTGGTTCCTGCCTGGCACCGGACACCCAAGTTGTTAACCCCCCACTGCCACCAACCTGATATGGACTAGCGCTCGAACACTCCTGTTCCCATAAATTAGACATTAAGTAAAGCTTCAAGTCAAAGTCTGCTTTTAAAAGATTAGGGATCTGGTGAATTTAACAAGGTGTGACATACATGAAAGCTTTTTTTCTGTCATTGTGATGAAGGACTATGGAAAAACAAGTCCTTCTAGACATCACTGGATAGAAGCGGTACTTACAGTTGAAGTCGGAAGTTTACATACACTTACGTTGGAGTCATTAAAACTCATTTTTCAACCACTCCACAAATTTCTTGTTAACAAACTATAATTTTGGCATGTCGGTTAGGACATCTACTTTCTACACAAGTAATTTTTCCAACAATTGTTTGCAGACAGATTATTTCACTTATATTTCACAATTCCAGTGAGTCAGAAGTTTACAAGTACACTAAGTTGACTGTGCCTTTAAACAGCTTGGAAAATTCAAGAAAATGATGTCATGGTTTTAGAAACTTCTGATGGAAGCTTCTAATAATGGACATCATTTGAGTCAATTGGATGTGTACCTGTGGATGTATTTCAAGGCCTACCTTCAAACTCAGCGCCTCTTTGCTTGACATCATGTGAAAATCAAAAGAAATCAGACAAGACCTCAGAAAAAACATTGTAGACCTCCACAAGTCTGGTTTGTCCTTGGGAGCAATTTCCAAACGCCTGAAGGTACCATGTTCATCTGTACAGACAATAGTATGCAAGTACAAACACCATGGGACCACGCAGATGTCATACCGCTCAGGAAGGAGACGCGTTCTGTCTCCTAGAGATGAACGTACTTTGGTGTGAAAAGTGCAAATCAATCCCAGAACAACAGCAAAGGACCTTGTGAAGATGCTGCAGGAAACAGGTACAAAAGTATCTATATCCATAGTAAAACGAGTCCTATAACGGCAGAACTTGAAAGGCCGCTCAGCAAGGAAGAAACCACTGCTCCAATATCGCCATAAAAAAAGCCAAACTACGGTTTGCAACTGCAAGTGGGGACAAAGATTGTACTTTTTGGAGAAATGTCTTCTGGTCTGATGAAACAAAAATAGAACTGTTTGGCCATAATGACCATCGTTATGCTTGGAGGAAAAAGGGGGATGCTCGCAAGCCGAAGAACACCATCCCAACCGTGAAGCATGCGGGTGGCAGCATCATGTTTTAGGGGTGCTTTGCTGTAGGAGGGACTGGTGTACTTCACAAAATAGATGGCATCATGAGGGAGGAAAATTACGTGGATATATTGAAGCAACATCTCAAGACATCAGTCAGGAAGTTAAAGCTTGGTCGCAAATGGGTCTTCCAAATGGACAATGACTCCAAGCATACTTCCAAAGTTGTGGCAAAATGGCTTTAGGACAACAAAGTCAAGGTATAGGAGTGGCCATCACAAAGCCCTGACCTCAATCCCACAGAAAATTTGTGGGCAGAACTGAAAAAGCGTGTGCGAGCAAGGAGGTCTACAAACCTGACTCAGTTACACCAGCTCTGTCAGGAGGAATGGGTCAAAATTCACCCAACTTATTGTGGGAAGCTTGTGGAAGGCTACCCGAAATTTTTGGCCCAAGTTAAACAATTTAAAGGCAATGCTACCAAATACTAATTGAGTGTATGTAAACTTCTGACCCACTGGGAATGTGATGAAATAAATAAAAGCTGAAATAAATCATTCTCTCTACTATTATTCTGACATTTCACATTCTTAAAATAAAGTGGTGATCCTAACTGACCTAAAACAGGTCATTTTTACTCGGATGTAAATGTCAAGAATTGTGAAAAACTGAGTTTAAATGTATTTGGCTAAGGTGTATGTAAATTTCAACTGTATGTGCTAAGCAATACGTACATGTTGAATGAAGGACATGTTCATGAACCACGTACATGAGGCTTTTATAAGATATTCCAATGTCATAATGTATGCTACAGACACTTATTGGGAACTGAAAATGATTAAAAGTGACTAGTCTTAATTGCAAAGCAGAAAATGACAACCTTCCTGTTGCAGCTGGCTTTGACCGGGAGACCCATGGGTCGGCGCACAATTGGCCCAGCGTTGTCCGGGTTAGGGGAGGGTTTGGCCGGCAGGGATGTTCTTGTCCCATCGTGCACTAGAGACTCCTGTGGCTGGCCGGGAGCAGTGTATGCTGACACGGTCGCCAGGTCTATGGTATTTCCTCAGACACATTGGTGCGGTTGGCTTCCGGGTTAAGTGGGTATTGTGTCAAGAAGTAGTGTGGCTTGGCTGGGTTGTGTGTCGGAGGACACACAGCTCTTGACAGCTCAACTCCGTACGGGAGTTGCAGCAATGGGACAAGACTGTAACTACTAATTGGATACCACAAAATTGGGGAGAAAAAGGGGTATAATAAAAAATAATATTTGCTGTAACTTTGGTTTTGAATGAGCCGAATCCAACCAAATATAGTTATACCATATACATCCACCTAGATCAAATGCATATGATCCCAGGACATTTAGTTGATATAATGCCTTTATTTTCTTTAAAAAAAAGAAGGGAGTACACTTGGAAAAAAAGTGTTCCAAAATGGTTATTTGCGGAGGGATAGGGTTCTACCAAGACCTTTTAACATCATAAGAACCACTTTTGGAAGATAAGGGTCCTTTGATGATTATTTGGTAGGCAAGAAGGATTCTTTGGAAGGCAAGAAGGGTTTTAATATCTGTGTTTTTGTATGTACATTGTTTTTGGAAGACAAGGGTTCTGTGATGATTCTTTGGAAGGCAAGACATGTTCTACATAGAACAATATATTATATTTCCCAACATGCTCTACTGTAGGGTGATTTTCAAAATAGTTTATTTTAATAATTGTGTTTTGCATGTACATTGATTGATTGACACATTTTATGCTACACAAAGATAAATAGCATACATTTTTCTCAACTAAATCAATCTGTTAGTAGTTGGATTTATTGCACCTGTTACTGAGATGGTTGTTCCAGTTCAGATGATTGAGGTAGTCTCAACATTCCATCCTCCCTACCATGACAGTCATTCTGAATGCAGGATGATAAAACATGTAACTTGTTGGATATCCTAACTCTGGCTGGATCCCAATAGGAATTAAACATCACTTTGCAAGCCAGCATAATGTCACTTGCAGGCCTGATGTGCCCTGTAAACCAGGAGTTTCCTAACATCACTGTGTTAGAGTATAACTAGGCACTCAAAGAAAGGCCTTATGATATATGTAATGTATTGTCATAAATAATTACATTTTAAAGGCTGATAAAGCTGGTGGAACCATTCATAGAGGCTTGTAGGAATAACTCTCCAAAGATAAAAGTGTTTTCGGTAGAACCCTTAATAGAGGGTTCTAGGTAGAACCATATACAGGGGGTTCTATGAAGAACCCTACATAAAGGGTCTACTTAGCACCCCCAAAAAATTCCCTGTGGGGACAAACCGAAGAACTCGGTTCTACTGTGGTTCTACTTAGCACCTTTTTTCTAAGAGTGTAAACTACAATGGAGGCCAAATTATTTATGTGCATGGTTAATAGTTCTTCAGCGATGTTGATCTCTTTGAGCTGCAAGCTGTCCAAGCTGGCACATCCACTCTTCCTATGGTTGTCATTAACCTTAGTCAAAGGGTGGAGGAGGGATATCTTCCTCTCATAAAACAACTTGGCCTTAATCAGTGAATCCATGGGGACCAAATCGGACATGCATTCACATTTAGCTCAGATAATCTAAATCGCCTTTGTGTGGACTTTGGAGACCCAGCTCAAATACTTCATGACCACTCAATGAAAAGCAGACTGTTCCCATGTCCATGGAGGTAGGAAGGGGAAATTGTCAGAGAAGGGCTCTCCAGAGCATTCAATATTCCATGTCAGTATAAACATACCAACAATGTCTTTCGCTCATGCTCTTTAACCTGTTGGTGCTATATCCAGGGCTCTAAAATGTGACAATTTTGGTCGCATATGCTCTTAAACATCTTGCTGTGTGACAACTTGGAATTTTTATTTGGGAGCACCAGCGCGTCTATTGAAAAAATCTGCCGATTAATAATTGTTTTATAGGCTAAGCTGTACAGCTGTTTCCCAGTCCGTTAGAGAAAAAAGTGCAAGTGCAAGTGAGGGAGCGAGTGGAGACACAGGGCTTTGGGAGAGGCCTTTGAGTGCCAGTGTCTGCCATGCACAGTCTGTGGGGGAGTGAAATTCAGACTCATGCAGATGTAATATAAAAACAGCTGTGGGCAATATTCATTTTTCCATTGAGGACAAAATATAGAAGTTTGTGTATGAGGGAGATGGAGGTATGTGGTACATTGCAAGTTAAATAATTCACCTTAAGCATCGAGTAAGCGGTGTAATTGAGCTCTTCCTTACATAGATAATTAACCTTAAAATAACACTGCAGCTAAAATAAGAGTTCAAATGTGACTCGTTTCAGGAAACTACGTCACTACTTCACATGAAAGCCATTTGAATGTAAACTTTTTTTAATCAAAATGAGTTTTTTGGCAGAAATGCCTTCTGGAACATGTGAACTTTCATGTGCCTTAATAACAAACGTGTATTCCATCTGTAAATACGAATAACATTGTCAAATTATGAGCCTAGTTGGTTTAGCCACAGAAAAAGTCAGCAACCTTCCCGCTAGCCATGATTGGCTGAGACAATGAGTGGGCTGAACATGCCGAGAGATGAGTTCGGATTGGTCTGCCCATGTAGAATGCTTCTGTCTATTTGAGCTGGTCAGTATGTGTAGGTAATCCTTTCTAACACAGCTTTTTTTAAAGATATCACAGAGTAGAACTCCATAAGTGTTGCTCTTTCCTTTCTGGAGGACCAAGGTTTGAAGTCAGTGAAATTAGAGTATGATAGCTAAGGAGATGGAGAAAACACCTGTCTCCGGATTATATCTTCAAACTAAGGGCAACCATGGCATCCGTCACAGAGAGGGAGAAGCGTCTATCCATGTATACGGGTAAGATATTCTAGCTCGCTACATTTTCAGATATTACACATTTCTAATTTTGTCAGAAAGTTGTTTTCATTTCAAGTTAAAGTGTACTGTTAGCTAGCTAGCTAACGTTACCTGGCCGGCTCGCTAGTTAATGTTACGTGTATGATCCTAGTAGTAATATTATTCGTATCTCAGAGCCATTTGCTTTGCTAGTTATAGCCTGGTTAGTTTGCTACCTGCAGATTCATGGAAAGTAGTAAAGTCATGAGTTGGGGTTATTGTTCATTGTTTAGCTAGCTAGCTACATGTCTTAACAAAAGACTCCACTATGCAAGTAACCATTTCAATAGAATGTTCATGATGTCACTGCGACAACTGCTGATAGATGTAGCTGGTAAATTCGCAGACTAACTGACTAATTTTTGAATGCTTAACACCCGTTGAATATGGCCGATGTCAGTAAACATTGGCAAAAATGCGTGATTAAATTGTTGCCAGCTGCACAGTTGCAGTCACCAATGCTCTGGATAACATAGAAACAGCCTAACCATCTCCGCTAGGGTGAGTAAAATTGTCAGAGTGAGCTGTTCCCTCATGTCTGGAAGTTACTATCAAGTTAGACAATGTTAGCCAGATAGCTTGGGCGCTTGACTGCTGTTATTAGGTCAGAACGCTCGGATCAACCCTACTCCACGGCCATAGTGTCCAGTGTGCGCTCTGAATGATCCGAGAGCGAAACTCTCTGAATTTACAAACAGACAATCTGACAGCACTATGAGTTTACGAACGCCCAGAGCACACTCTGGCACTCCAGATTAAATTTACGAACACACCCGTAGTATAAACTTGTCTTGAAATCTTTGGTTCTTTAGTACATGGCCTCACATGTGAATCCTTAAAGAGATGGGCGGGCCTAAAGCGATGCTGAATGGGTGTAGACAAAGAAGAGCTCTCCATTAGGTGTACCAAAATATTCCAAGGCCATTTTCTCAAAATTGAGGTTACAAGTTTATCAACTTTCATAGCAGAATTACTTTCTCATTGTTCCTCAACTGTAGTTAATGATATACCATTTTCTAGCTCTGAGTCTCTACTCTGAGTCTCCTGAGTGGTGCAGCTGTCTAAGGCACTGCATCTCAGTGCAAGAGGTGTCACTGAAGTCCCTGGTTTGAATCCAGGCTGCATCACATCCGATCGTGATTGAGAGTCTCATAGGGTGGCACACAATTGGCCCAGCGTTGCCGGGGTAGGCCATCATTGTAACTAAGAATTTGTTCTTAACTGGCTGCCTAGTTAAATGTAAAAAATTATCCAATACAAAAAAAAAACTTCTTGCTACATAAGACCAAATAGAGCCGGTCGGTCACAAATGGAGAGCACTTATATAGTTGTTAATTTTAAACCTTGATGACATATTTATGGGGGGGCAATGCAAAGAGACAAATACACATGCAAGCATCTGCACACGCATACACGTACACGTACACACATGCACAGACATCAACTCACAAATAAAACTCCAGCGAAGGTTATTTCTGTTTTATGATGGTTGTTATAGACAGGGAAATTCCATGGGTATATTAAACCATTGATTGTTGAAAGTAGAGGACACCACTGGCGTCATCCCTCAACCCATCTTTTGATTTGCAGCGCACCATAAATACATGTTTTTAGATGAGCAATGCCTCGGGCGTCACAGTAACTGGTGAGGCACCACAGAGGCCTGGAAATGACGCTGGTGATGTGCTGCACTACTGCACTGGTTAGTGTGTGAGTGCTGGTTAGGCTGTGGTGCCGACCACAGTGGGAGGAGCTATAGGAGAGGTCTGGGTGTGTGGTGTTTGGCTGAGTCAGGCTTTGGGGGCCGAGGTGCGGAGAGTGTGATGGGGTTCAGGCCCAGCAGGCCCCAGGTGCATCCTATTAAGGATCCATCTGGACACCATAACCCAGTACCCCGGCCCAGCAGGGGCGGGCAGCCCGGCCCAAACACACAGTGGCCCCTAAATTAGCTTTACGACGTAATATCACGGCCCCCTCTCGTGGCCATGACACCAATTAAGCATCAAAGAATTCCCTTCCTGTTCTCTTTCCTGGTCAGACCCGGGCCACCTTAGCAACGTTAATATCAAACAGTCGTCGTTGGTTGAGTCATGTTTGGGAGGGACATGCGGTACTGAAGTGCTTACCAGGTCCTTACAGTATGTGCCATCTTTGGGTCAACATAGATGTGTTTTCATTTGGAGGGAAAATCTTTTTCCTCCTGCCTTTTGTCTGGTTAACATTCTGAATAAGATGTATGAACCAATCAAATCTCAAGTCTGTTGGCAAATAGGGGGATTCTGGGTAGTGCTTTCAGAAGTGCATTTGATTTTCACAGCACCGTGTCCCACAAGGAGGAAGTTGACACATTTAGAAGTTGTTATTTCGTAAGGTGCGCTGGGTGAATTCTCATTCATGTTTGCCATCACAGAACTGAGCTGGTCGTGCCACCTGACTGCCAGCGTATATACCCTTTTTACTTCACATAAACAAGAAGAGAGTGCCAGTAGAAAATAATGGGAATACATGTATTTTTATTAATTGAATAGCTTTTCTTTATCAGTATCAAACACAAAGTCGGACCATGCCAGTCATTGTTCTGTCCTGTGGGTGGCTTAAAGTGGTACATTCCCTAGATTCCATAGGGAAGACCATTATTCATCATCATATGACACTCTGGTTGAGGTTGAATGGAGCTGTGGATTTCAAAATTGTCCCAGAGAGACAGAAACTATTTCTGGAAGCTATGGCGTCTAATTATAGAACCATCATAATGTTCTTGAGAGTGGGAATTTGAACAATATGTAAATTCCAACAACACACAAACATGTAACTTGGGTGTCTGATGTCAATCAGTCTTTTGTTCTTGACGGTATGCACACACTCTCATACCCACAGTCTTGCAATATGTACCATTCTATTCACACACCTTTTCCAGGTGAATGCCCTTTAGTTATTACACCAGTCTAGACAGTATGAACACAGGAAATGCATTGCACACAACTCAAATGTGTCATCAAAGCTAAGACAATAGGTGTTGGTTCATAATCAAGCCTAGTTCCTGCTTTACCTTTTTTCATATTGTTGGAGGAGTTGTAGACGTCACCAAGTCTGAACTGTAGACCAACAGAACACAAATATTATAATGCTGAGGTCATTTTTCGAATGAGAAATGGAGGGACATCCACGCAACACTAAATACACCTGTCTGCCTAGACAAGTGAGGGGAAATTAATGCAATATTGTGTCGCATATTGTCTGCAGCTCAGCAGCAGTAAATAAAACCGAACAATCGAACTCAAGGAGCATTTTGGCATTTCTCACACTGAATTCAAATAGTAATTTGTGTGTCTTAAGTAAGCAAATATTGAATGAGGTGCGTGCTGGTACTGGAGGACTTAATAACAACTGTGCAAAACGTTGAGACGGACACAAAGAGTTAGTTGAGTGATGGAACGATCGCCATCTTGTTTATATCCGCTGTTGATGTACGTGTGATTGATTTTGAATGGGATTTATCTCTTCAATCTGTGATGGGATTATCACCATGGAGTGTTTATATTGAATGTTGTACTGTGAACTGTGGCCTTATTTTCACAGTGCAAAAATTGTAATGTGTAATTAAAAGTGGTAGTGTCAAATAGGACTACATTTTTTTATATTTTCCAAGCCTTTAATTCGGCTTCACCATGTTCTCTGTCTGTTGCCAGTTCGTCTTGTTTGTCAAGTCAACCAGCGCTTTCGTCTCAGCTCCTGCTTTCCCCCAGTCTCTCTTTTTCTCGCCCTCCTGGTTTTGACCCTTGCCTGTCCAGTCTCTGAGCTCGCCTGCCTCATCCACTCTGCCTGAGCCTGCCTGCTGTTCTGTACCTTTACCCCACTTCTGGATTACCGACCTCTGCCTGACCTGACCCTGAGCCTGCCTGCCATCCTGTACCTTTGTCCCACTTGTTTTATAGCTAACCTTATGACTTCCCTATGGCCCCTGATTTAGACGGAATTCTGTATGGCCTACGATTAAACACAGCAAATTTGCTAGTGTTTATTTTTCAGTGTAACATGTCTAGTGTTGATTCAGGAGTTAAATCTGTAAGAGTGAAATTAACATTATGTTGTTTAAAATACCACCCAGTGTTGGTGTTAATAAGTTATTGTTTTATACTTATACTGGAGAGTAAAACAGTCCCATCAAAACCACGCCCAGCATTCTAATATCCCAGAATGCTCTACAGCAGGTAGATTTTTTGGATTGTTTTTAATCTTTTTTTTTGCATATTATATTGATTACACTATAAAATAACATACATTTTTCTAAACTAAAACTAGGCCATCCTCATGTATTCCCGGTCAGCTCAAGAGCACGTCCTCCAGTGTATCCTGGAGAACCAGCTTTTCGTGAAGGTGGCGGAATGTGAGTTTCATCGCTGCACTACCTCCTTCCTAGGATACGTCATCGCTGCAGGGAATATTCAGATGGACCCTGACAAGGTGAGAGCAGTCTTAGATCGGCCTTAACCCACATCCAGAGTGCAGCTGCACATTTTCTGTGGTTTGCTCCTGTTCTGGAATGGGCACAGTCCTTGAGACTCACCTGTCATCCTGGCTCCTGTCAGACCTTGGCTTTCGTCCGACAACATTTTTGGTGGCCCACCATGGTTCCTGACGTCTCCGCATTCGTTGCCTTCTGTACTGTGTGCGCAGAACAAGACTCCGGCTGGCCTCCTTCAACCACTCCCTGTCTCTCACCTCCCCTGTTCCCATATATACATCAGATGGCAACACCACTATCCTTATGGTGGTGGATAGGTTTTTCAAAACCCTCCATTTTATTCCACTTCGTAAGTTGCCCTCAGCTAAGGAGACGGGCCAGCTCATGGTGCAACACATCTTCCAGATCCATGGACTTCCGGTCGACATTGGTCTCCGATTGCGGTCCTCAGTTCTCGTCACGGTTCTGGAAGGCGTCCGGCACCCTTATTGGGTCGTCAGCGAACCTGTCCTCTGGTTTTCATCCTCAGTCTAACGGTCAGTCGGAGCGAGCCAATTAGGACCTGGAGACAACTCTTCGATGCCTCGTCTCCACCAAACCCAACGCCTGGAGCAAGCAACTCGTGTGGATTGAATATGCCCGCAGCACCCTTTCCTGTTCTGCTACAGGTCTCTTGCCTTTTGAGTGTTCCCTGGGATATTAGCCCCCGCTCTTCCCAGGGCAAAAGGAAGAGGTCAGCGTACCTTCTGCCCAGATGTTCGTCTGTCGCTGTCGTTGTACCTGAAAGAGAGCCCGGGCTGTTCTCCTCAAGACCACCTCCAGGTATCGATGACAGGCGGACTGCCACCAGACCCCTGCTCCCTGCTACCGTTTCGCACAGAGGGTATGGCTGTGCACTCGGGATATGCCCCTCCGGGTGGAGGCCCGCAAACTTTCTCCCCGTTTTATTAGACTTTTCCCCATTTCTAAGGTCCTTAGCCCCTCTGCTGTTTGCCTTCTGTTGCCCCGCACTCTCTGTATACATCCCCCTTTCCATGTATCCAGAATTAAACCCCTGTCTCACTGCCCTTTGTCTCCTGGGACACAGCAACAGAGTTATATCTTTAACAGTTTCAAAAGTGTTATTTTAACATCAGTTCAGTGGGACTGAAATGTTCACTGAAAATGACATCCAGTTGAAGTCGGATGTTTACATACACTTAGGTTGGAGTCATTAAAACTCGTTTTTCAACCACTTCACAAATTTCTTGTTAACAAACTATAGTTTTGGCAAGACGGTTAGGACATCTACTTTGTGCATCACTGAAAAGGTGTTAGGTTGGTAGAGGAGTGGCGGAGGGAGTTTTGGGCCATCTCCGCCCAGGGGATGTAAACCGCCCAATCCCCCGGCCGGTCCTGGCAATAGGACCGCAGAAACCTACCCACATCCTGGTTGACTCTTTCCACCTGCCCGTTACTCTCGGGGTGGAAACCTGAGGTAAGGCTGACCGAGACCCCCAGGCGTTCCATAAACGCCCTCCAGACTCTATACGTAAATTGGGGTCCCCGATCAGAAACTATATCCTCAGGCACCCCGTAGTGCCGGAATACGTGGGTGAACAGGGCCTCCGCAGTTTGTAGAGCCGTAGGGAGACCGGGCAAAGGAAGGAGACGTCAGGACTTAGAAAACCGATCCACAACGACCAGGATCGTGGTGTTACCCCGCGACGGGGGAAGATCCGTCACGAAATCCACCGATAGGTGTGACCACGGTCGCTGTGGAACGGGAAGGGGTTGTAATTTCCCTCTGGGCAGATGTCTAGGTGCCTTGCACTGTGCGCATACCGAACAGGAGGAAACATAAACCCTCACGTCCTTAGCTAAAGTGGGCCACCAGTACTTCCCAGCAAGGCAGCGCACCGCCCGACCGATGCCCGGATGACCAGAGGAGGGTGACGTGTGAGCCCAACAGATCAAACGATCGCGGACATCAAACGGAACGTACAGACGTCCAGCTGGACAGTCAGGTGGAGTGGGCTCTGCACGTGACGCCCGCTCGATGTCCGCGTCCACCTCCCACACCACCGGTGCCACCAGGCGAGAGGCTGGAATTATGGGAGTGGGATCTGTGGACCGCTCCTCTGTATCATACAGCCGGGACAGTGCGTCTGCCTTAACGTTCTGGGAACCTGGTTTGTAGGAAAGGGTGAAAACAAAACGGTTGAAAAACATGGCCCACCTTGCCTGGTGAGGGTTCATTCTCCTCGCCGCCCGGATGTACTCCAGATTGCGGTGGTCAGTCCAAATGAGAAAAGGGTGTCTAGCCCCCTCAAGCCAATGTCTCCACGCTTTCGGAGCCATGACAACAGCCAACAACTCCTGGTCCCCCACATCATAGTTTCGCTCCACCGGGCTGAGCTCCTTCGAAAAGAATGCACAGGGGTGGAGCTTTAGTGGCGTATCCGAGCGCTGAGACAGCACAGCCCCTATCCCTGCCTCGGACGCGTCCACCTCAACTATGAATGCTAAGGAGGGATCAGGATGAGCCAGCACGGGAACCGAGGTAAACAGAGCCTTCAGGTGACCAAAAGCCCTGTCCGCCCCAGCTGTCCACTGCAGTCGCACCGGTCCCCCCTTCAGCAGTGAGGTAATGGGAGCCGCTACCTGACCAAAACCCTGGATAAATCTCCGGTAGTAGTTGGAAAACCCTAAAAACCGCTGCACCTCCTTTACCGTGGTGGGAGTCGGCCAATTACGCACGGCTGAAATGCGGTCATTCTCCATCTCTACCCCTGATGCTGAAAAGCGGTACCCTAGGAAGGAGATGGACTGTTGGAAGAACAGACATTTCTCAGCCTTGACGTACAGGTCATGCTCCATCAGTCGACCAAGCACCCTGCATACTAGGGACACATGCTCGGCGCGTGTAGCGGAGTATATTAGAATGTCATCTATATACACCACTACACCCTGCCCGTGCAGGTCCCTGAAAATCTCATCTACAAAGGATTGGAAGACTGATGGAGCATTCATTAACCCATACAGCATGACGAGGTACTCATAATGCCCAGAAGTGGTGCTAAATGCTGTCTTCCACTCATCTCCCGCCTTAATACGCACCAGGTTGTAAGCACTCCTGAGGTCCAATTTTGTGAAGAAGTGCGCCCCGTGTAATGACTCGGTCATACTGGCTATGAGTGGTAGCTGGTAACTGTATTTTACCGTGATCTTATTTAAACCTCGATAATCAATACACGGGCGCAAACCTCCATCCTTCTTCTTCACAAAAAAAAAACTCGAGGAGACAGGTGAGATGGAAGGCTGAATGTATCCCTGTCCCAGAGATTCGGTGACATATGTCTCCATAGCCACCGTCTCCTCCTGTGACAGAGGATACACGTGACTCCTGGGAAGTGCAGCTGCTACCAAGAGATCTATCGCACAATCCCCCGGTCGATGGGGTGGTAATTGAGTCGCCTTCTTTTTACAGAAGGCGAGTGCCAAATCGGCATATTCGGGGGGAATGTGCATGGTGGAAACCTGGTTTGGACTTTCCACCGTAGTGGCACCTTAGGAAACACCTACACACCTCCCTGAACACTGACAGGACCATCCCTTGAGAGCCCTCTGTTGCCACGAAATAATCGGATCATGAGAGGCCAACCAGGGAAGACCCAACACAACAGGAAACGCAGGAGAGTCGATCAGGAAGAGACTAATTCTCTCCTTGTGATCCCCCTGCGTTCTCATAGCAATGGGCGCTGTGACCTCCCCAATCAGCCCCGACCCCAAAGGACGACTATCTAAGGCATGTACAGGGAAGGGAACATCAACAGGAACAATAGGGATCCCTAATCTATGTGCCAAGGAGCGGTCAATAAAGTTCCCAGCTGCGCCTGAATCGACTAGCGCCTTATGCTGGGGATGCGGGGAAAACTCGGGAAATTCTATAGGTAACCACATGTGTGCAACAGTAGTCGTGTGCCTACTCACCTGGGATGACCCACCAGTGCTCCGCCTGCTACCTCGACTTCCTGGAGAAACACCCCAGCACCGACCAGCAGTGTGCCCTCTGCGGCCACAGTTGGTGCAGGGAATGGTCCCCCCTCTGGTACCCCTTGTAGCAGCCCCTCCCAACTCCATCGGTGTTGGATCCAAGGTGCTGGGTAATGGAACGGGCGGACCCCGATCTAGACGTCCGCGGGAGGCCAACAGGTTATCCAGCCGGATAGACAAGTCCACCATCTGGTCCAGGTTGAGAGTGGTGTCCCTGCAGGCTAGCTCCCTACGAAAGTCCTCTCGTAAACTACACCTGTAGTGATCGATCAGGGCCCGCTCATTCCATCCCGCACCAGCTGCCAGAGTTCTGAAGTCCATTGCGAAATCTTGAGCGCTCCTCATCCCCTGTCTAAGATGGAACAATCGCTCTCCCGCCGCTCTTCCTTCAGGTGGATGATCAAAAACTGCCCGGAAGCGGCGAGAGAAGTCCTCATAGTCATCCAGAGTTGGGCCTTCCCTTCCCCAGATGGCGTTGGCCCACTCCAGGGCTTTACCAGTCAGGCAGGAGATGAGGGCGCCCACTTTCTCGCGTCCCGAAGGGGACGGCTGAACAGACACCAGGTAGAGCTCCAGCTGTAGTAGGAACTCCTGGCACCCGGCAGCTGTTCCGTCATACGCTCCTGGGAGCGAGAGCCGAATCCCACTGGGTCCTGACGATGGAAGGGGGGACATCGGTGTAGGTTGAGGTGCGGGCGGAGGTGATGGGGTAGGATTAACCGGAAGACCTCCTCTCTCCCATCTGTTGTTTGCAGCAGGCGATCCATGGCTGTCCCTAGACTGTTTAACATGGTCGCGTGCTGTTGGACGCGCTCCTCTACTGGGAGAGAAGGGCTGGCTGCACCTGCTGACTCCATTTGAAAGGTCCGTGATTCTGTCAGCGATTGTGTGCAGATATGTAGCGGAGTCAAGCGCAGGACACAAGCAAAATTCCACATAGGAATAATAACAAACATACTAGCACATAACAACACTAACGACACAAACAATCACGGACAGAACAGAAATGTATGCCAGAGGGTTAAATAGGGAACATGATAGGGGAATTGAAACCAGGTGTGTGTAATACAGACAAAACAAAACGAAACTGAAACATGGATCGGTGGTGACTAGAAAGCCGGTGACGTCGACCGGCGGAAGTCGTGACAATGACACAAGTAATTTTTCCAACAATTGTTTACAGACAGATTATTTCACTTATAATTTACTGTATCACAATTCCAGTGGGTCAGATGTTTACATACACTGAGTTGACTGTGCCTTTAAACAGCTTGTAAAATTACAGAAAATTATGTCATGGCTTTAGAAGCTTCTGGTAGGCTAATTGACATAATTTGAGTCAATTGGAGGTGTACCTGTGGATGTATTTCAAGGCCTACCTTCAAACTCAGTGCCTCTTTGCTTGACATCATGGGAAAATCAAAAATAAATGTTGACCTCCACAAGTCTGGTTCATCCTTGGGAGCAATTTCCAAATGCCTGAAGGTACCACGTTCATCTGTACAAACAATAGTACGCAAGTATAAACACCATGGGACCATGCAGCCGTCATACCACTCAGGAAGGAGATGCGTTCTGTCTCCTAGAGAACAATAATCCCAGAACAACAACAAAGGACCTTGTGAAGATGCTGGAGGAAACAGGTACAAAACTATCTATATCCACAGTAAAACAAGTCCTATATCGACATAACCTGAAAGGCCGCTCAGCAAGGAAGAAGCTATTGCTCAAAACTGCCATAAAAAAAGCCAGACTACGGTTTGCAACTGCACGTTGGGACAAAGATTGTACTTTTTGGAGAAATGTCCGCTGGTCTGATGAAACAAACATAGAACTGTTTGGCCATATTGACCATCATTATGTTTGGAGGAAAAAGGGGGAGCCTTGCAAGCCGAAGAACACCATCCCAACCGTGAAGCACGTGGGTGGCAGCATCATGTTTTGGGGGTGCTTTGCTGCAGGAGAGACTGTCGCACTTCACAAAATAGATGGCATCTTGAGGAAGGAAAATGATTTGGATATATTGAAGCAACATCTCAAGACATCAGCCTGGAAGTTAAAGCTTGGTCGCAAATGGATCTTCCAAAGGGACAATGACCCCAAGCATACTTCCAAAGTTGTGGCAAAATGGCTTAAGGACAACAAAGTCAAGGTATTGGAGTGGCCATCACAAAGCCCTGACCTCAACTTGTGGGCAGAACTGAAAAAGCGTGTGCGAGCAAGGATCCTACAAACCTGACTCAGTTACACCAGCTCTGTCAGGAGGAATGGGCCAAAATTCACCCAACTTATTGTGGGAAGCTTGTGGAAGGCTACCTGAAATGTTTGACCCAAGTTAAACAATTTAAAGGTAGTGCTATCAAATACTAATTGAGTGTATGTAAACTTCTGAGCCACTGGGAATGTGATGAAAGAAATAAAACCTGAAATAAATCATTCTCTCTACTATTATTCTGACATTTCAGATTCTTAAAATAAAGTGAGGATCCTAACTGACCTAAGAGAGGGAATTTTTACTAGGATTAAATGTCGGGAATTGTGAAAAACTGAGTTTAAATGTATTTGGCTAAGGTGTATGTAAACTTCCGACTTCAACTGTAAATTTGACACATTCTGAGTTAAATGTACACCATTGCTTTTGCTGTGCACCCTCACTTCCAGCGGCCTCCACACAAATAATATATTAGCTGAAGTTGACATGCCTAGTTGTGTGCTGCTGTCAAACAGCTTTATAGCATCTACTCAGAAATGAGAACCACATAAACTAAGCACACCAGCCCCAGCAGTTTAAACCACAATGTGTTTTTCAATTCAAGCCAACAAAAGCGTATTTAATTATACTGAATGTTTGGATGAAGGGAAGTTTTGAGTCATAAAGTCAAAGTTATGCCATGGTATTTTAGGATGACTAATAATTAGCTTGCACTTGCGAAATAAATAAAATCCTGAACCCAACACGTGCGATTTGTTTAACAAAAGCCTAACATGATCAAACTGTCGTAGGTAGTCCCTTTCCATTACAACCATAACAATAAACTGACCAAAAATAAACAACCAAATGTCACTTTTTTGCACCATGTAAACAACAATGTCATGAAACATCAGCTGTAGAATATAGTGCAAAGTAGTTCACATTGAGATAGCCCAGCATATTGTAGCAATCCACAAGGCAGTGCAGCTGCGTCTACAAAGAGAGCAACCTTTCCACTTGACCTCTGTTACTCACACTTCACCCACACCTCTTAGCCATGTCAGGGGATGACTACTGACGGCTCCTCCATGCACGAGCACACACACAAAGGGAAGACATAGTGAAAGGGTCATGCAGGCTTTCTCCTCCTCCCAATCCGTCTTCACTCGGTAGACAGTCCTTTTAAAGGGCGAGGAATGGTATAAGGAGTTAATCACAAAATCTCTAACCCTCAGGCATCAGGTCTTAGACTGGCATCGCCTTATCATGGCCATTTGCCCCTTCAGTGGTTGTGGTTGTGGTTGAGATGTGGTGGACAGACTGGAAGCCTACAGCTGTAACTGGCTAACTGACTACCATGGGACAGGGGCGTTACTTAGACCGAACACACAGAATACATGCAGTCGAAGTAGAAGAGTTATCTGGTCTTTCATCTGTGTTCTCCCTCAACCATACACTGTAAAGCAGTTAGCGTGAATTTGACAGTAGCTTACATGCAGCTTGGTGGCAAGTAAAATTATGTATTTCATATTACATACACATACTGCAATATAAATACAGTATCAAAGCAAGTACTGTGTACACTACAATACTGTAAAATTGACTATTATATTGTAAAAATGTCAACGCCACCATAATCAGAATGAATGAATGGATGAAACATTGAGGGGAGGGGTTTGTATTTCACAATATTTGACTCTAATTACAAGGGATTGGTGCAAGCAGATTGGCTGCAAGGTAAAGTGTTCACAAACATCACAGCATATTTAAGCAATAAGGCCCAAGAGGGTGTGGTATATGGCCAATAGACAACGGCTAAGGACTGTTCATAGGCACCATGCAACGCGGAGTGCCTGGACACAGCCCTTAGCCGTGGTATATTGGTAATATACCACAATCCCTGAGGTGCCTTATTGCTATTATAAACTGGCTACCATCGTAATTAGAGCAGTACAAATAAATGTTTTGTCATACCTGTGGTATACGGTATGATATACCACAGCTGTCAGCCAATCAGCATTCAGGACTCGAACCACCCATTTAATAATAATTAATATTTGGTGTTTTATATCACATGCACTTCTAGAGGCCTTAACAAAGGCTCCCACACTGGCAGTGACTAAAGGGCAAAACAGACCCAAAGGTCATGGCAAAATCCTCAACCATTTAAGGTTTAAGACTTTCTGCTCCTCAAATCTGTCCCCATTTCCACATAGGAGTTCATTTGATACAGTTTTCAGTTTTCTCAAGTGTGCAACCAATATAGCCTCTTACAAGGCACGCCTCCCCCAAAAATATATGAAACCGGAAACAACAATACCATGCACTCATTTGTGGTCAAAAAGTATTTGGTGCTCCAATGATACAGTACTGTATTCTGTGGGGTGGAATTACAGTATAATTAGAAATACAGCAATTATTTCCCTGCCCACAACATCTGCTGTAAAAAGTTTCTTTACTTTCTTTACTTATAATTTACAGTTTTCCGTTACAGTGTACGTCTTCTGGAGTATTGACTTCATCATCCGCCGATCAATCAAATCTCCTAACCAACAGCCTTTTGGGAAGATGTCGGCCTGGACCGCGATACACTGGATATTCCAATGGGACATAGTGAATCCATATGTCTTGAAAGTATTAGCTGCATAATCTTAGGGTGAAATTGAAATTGGCCACAGCAATGGCTGCTGCGGAGTCTGATAGGGTCTCAGTTAACATTCTGCACCATTTTGAGGTCCCCTGGAACATGATGAACTAAACAGTGAAAATGACAGATCTCACTTAAAAACAACAGCCAATAAATTTTGGGATAAACTCATTTCCTGAACATTCTGTTCAGAGGCAGCATCGGCCAAGCTTTCACATGGTAGCACAACATGAATTTGACGATCGTGCAAATTCCTCAGGAAAGCAATATTTATGTTCTTCTGTATTTGAAGGCCAAATTGGCCAACAGAATAAATAAATACCTGTACCACCCAAGAGTTTTTCAGAATGTTCCACTTTTGGTCAATGTTGTCTGTGTAGTCCCAGTCCTTCGATAAGTAGTTCAAATGCATTGTTCAGGAGTAAAAAAGCTAGACAGTGTGACATACATCAACTAACACCCCTGAACCTTTATTGAAAGTTTGACTTCAAAGCGGTGCCTTTGGTTGGCGATTCATACACTGCTGTGATACACTAGACACACATGGAACTCATTCTGGCTGGCTTTTTGATGCGGCATGGTCACTGTGGTTCCACACATGAAAGAGCCCGAGCATTGGACAGTGTGTCATCCCTGAAAATGGATCCATTCATTAAGTAGGCACTGTTACTCAGACATAACTTCAACCATATTGGTTTTACTCTTTGTATAAAGACAGGTGTCTCGGAAACTGCTGGGCCGCACTATGGCCGCTCATTGTTTAAGTTGGTCTGCTTTCTCTTTGGCAAATGCAATCAGTCAATGTGGTAGTTGAACTTTAAACATTTCATCCTGACTAACAGAAACAGGCTTTTTGGAAGTGTAGCGCATATTTTCTTTGGTAATGGCTTAACGTGGAACTCAGACAGCGGCTCGTTCAATCCAGTTCACTTCAGATAATAGTTTTAATTTGGGAGGGGCCACTCTGTCTTCTTTTCTCCGGTGCAATGTCATAATAGTCAAACAAAAGCATGTCCTTTTGAGGCCCTTATGCAACACTTTTTCAACATGGACCAGTGCCTCTGTGTTGCTGCTCCGTATTTTGATGCAGTGCATGCTCTCACGTATGAATCATAATGCCTGGTGTTTAGAGTCAAGTCTCAGTGCTGATGGGCGGAAGCAGCCTCCGCAGAGCAGAGGTCTCACACACGCACACACACACACACAGCATCTGTCTGGTCTGACTTGTAGACAAGGAGCTGGCCCAGACTGGCACGACGGGGTGTGTTTTGGGTTACACACATCCACTCTTCCAAGTTATTGGTCATACCCCATGGGAGGAGGTAGAAGGGAATGCTTATTTTGTCTAACATCTAACATTTCTTGGATGCGTAACGCTGTAGTCCAGCCATTAGACGCTAGCAAGACATCTGGTGGAGACCGACCAGCGCAGTTCCTGGAGAAAAGAGGGAGAACCTTGCGTTTGCTCCGGCTTTGAACTTTCAGGGCGGGTTTTGCTAGTTTGTTACCTCCCCTGTGTGCAGTTGAGGTGCTCCAAGAGGTTGTTGCAGTAGACTTTTCCCCTGTGAAACAGAATCCCTTTGTTTATTTCAGAGTGCACATTTAATTAGTATGACACAATGACAGGGTGCTGAGGACGGAGCCAAGGGGCGCGCCCACACAGGGATTCCAGACATGCCAGTGGTGTTGGGCGATAATATTTGACGGACCCTGGAAAATCCTGGAGACTAAACTGTCAGCTTAGACTCCACAAACAGGTTCCAATCCAACTAAGGAACAGAGGAACTCCCATTGAATCGAATTCTCTCCTGAGTGGTTTTCCCAAATCAGTGTAATACCAGAAGATGAGGCCCAAAATTTTAAAATGTATATTACAAATATAACAAATAACAATAACATTTACAAAAGCCACTTCACTCAACAACATAACTATGTAAATTTTACAACATAACACAATGGAATTGTTCAACCCTTTTCTTCCCATGGATTAGTATGGTAAGAAACAAGACAAACTCTATCCCACTTTCCCAGGCCTATGAACCATGTTCACATTGACAGACAGATAAAGAGTGTGTGTTCACACAGACGGCCAGAGAGCATCTGTGAAAATGACGCTCCCACTGAGTAGCCATCTCATAGCGAGTCTTCTCAAAGCCTGCGCCAAGATGAATTCCCATCATAAGTCCAGTGGGACCAGCATCTCGCCATCTCTTGGAGATGAGTCAAGTCTTCCTTGAAGTGGAGGGAGCCAGGCTGTAAATGTATTATCCATAACAGTAAACATTACAGAGTCCGGTTTTGTCATGTTTGCACAGAGGTTCTCAAGGTCTTTTCACCCTGGGCGGAATACAAAGAGAAGCTTTCATTGTTTTGTGATCCAAAACACACAAGTTTAATTATTTCAACCCCTGACATCCATGCGCTGGGACTACTACCATGGCATTTATAGGCTTTTCTCATCACATCGAGGCCCACAGTTCCTTTGGAGGGGATGTAAGACCACAATGAATCTCTGACTCAGTGAATTATTGTTTAATGGTTATCAGCCTTTTACCAGAATTTAACGATGCAGGATATGACACTGTCAGTACAAGTTTTCTTCAGGCTGGGTGGTTGTAGCGTACGTTTAGTTCAGCATATCAAACTTGACCCCTTCCTATAACGCTTTGTGAATTAGTTATAATCTACACATACAGAATCTTGATGTCATGTCCCTAAATGAAAATGGCTGTCAAAAAAGTTATTGGCCTACCACACCTTCCATACACTAAAACAGTGTTTCCCAACCCTGGTGCTTGAGTACCCCCCAACAGTACACATTTTTATTGTAACCCTGTACAAGCACACGTGATTCAACTTGTCAACTAATCATCAAGCCCTCAATGAATGAGGTGTGTTTGTCAACGGCTACAATAAAACTGTATCCTGTTGGTTGTACTCGAGGACCAGGGTTGGGAAACACTGCACTAAAACATGTAACCCACACACTAAAACAGGTAACTGTTCAAGCATTACATCAGTTAACCTCTTGGCGCATGGATCCCTTTTACGGGATCATTTTCGTAAACAACCACTGAATTGCAGAGAGCCAAATAAATAAAAAATACTACAAATATTTATTTTCATGAAATCACAAGTGAAATATACCAAAACACAGCTTAGCTTGTTGTTAATCCACCCATCGTGTCAGATTTTGAAAATATGCTTTACAGCGAAAGCAATCCAAGCGTTTGTGAGTTTATCAATCACTAGACAAAACAGTAAGAACAGCTAGCCGCAAATTAGCTTTGTCACGAAAGTCAGAAAAGCAATAAAATTAATTGCTTACCTTTGATGATCTTCGGATGTTTGCACTCACGAGACTCCCAGTTACACAATAAATATTCCGTTTACCTTGGGAACGTTATTTTTCCAAACATAAAAATAGTGCCCCCTAGCTTAAAGAGGTTAAAGGGATTTTAAGTATGCAAAGCCCCCCTGGCCTTATCATGAAAGACTTGAACATTCTTCTACAGACTTCAGCTGGGCATGGTGTTACATGCTGACCAGACCGGACACGTCACGTGCGCAAGCGTTGCAAAATAAATTTTGAAATCCATGTCATTCAATTATTGCACCCACACTGCTCGCTCGCACCAACGAGCATCTGCGATGCCAAGGGCTAAAATAGAAGTCGTTCCTATTTCTGACACAGATTGCGCTGAAAGTCATCTCCTCATTGGTTTATAGAAGCACGTACCCACGTGCCATCTCCTGATTGGTTATACCCACGTGGGTGATTGAAAGACAAACTTTGTTGCCGGTTGTCGTGGTAATACTATGAAAGTTTAGATGTGATCACCATATAAGTTCAAAGATGAAAAAGCCTGGAAGGAGGAGAGATGACTAGAAACGATTTGGTTGGCCGTTTTATCTGTGGATTAATTGTCGGAGTAGAGGTCCTTGTGCATTTCAGGTAAAATAACAACTCAATGTTTATATCCCAGGACAAATGAGCTAGCAACAGCAAGCTAGCTAAATAGGACAAATTAACGTTAGCTAGCAAGTGCAAGCTAGCTAGCTAAATTGCCATACATGTTTAATGCTTTTCGACCTGTCCCCAAATTAATGTCATTGGTTCAGAGTTTGTTTTGATATTTTAACCTGCGTGTTGTGATTGCGTTTGGTGTGGGGGGGCAAAATAAATGTATGCACGATAGCGCACTATGGCGCACACGCGCTGCCGGTTTGGGTTCCGTGTTAGACAAGCAGGTCTTTCCCAGTAGTTCCCACCCCTTCAACCTGATCGGGAGAGAGCGTAAGTGAGAAACACACATTGGGATGACGACATTACAAGCTGGCCCTCTGTTGCCTGGAACCCTGGGAGTAGGCGGCTTCACTTCCTCTCACAGCCTGCTCATCCTTGTCTTTTCCCACCATGATGTCATCACAATGTCACCCGCCATGAGCCCGCTGCTTTCAGGTCAGCTGACAAAACAATTGAAGAGAGAGAGCGAGAGAGCGAGAGAGAGAGAGAGAGAGAGAGAGAGCGAGAGAGCGAGAGAGATTTTCCCAAAGGTTTGTTTGAAAGAATCGGACATTCCTCAGGATACTTTGATATGCCTGGGTCTTTCTTGTTGTGGTTTTGATGAGAGTCAAGCCAATGTCTCTCTGCGGTCCAGTTCTGTGGACTTTGAGATTACAGATACTGTTTGGGTTGCTAGAAGGGGATGTCCTGAAAAGGAAACAAAGGGCTTATTGTATTTTTTTGTGTCATATTTAGATTAAACTAAACTGCAAAGTTCAGCTAGCCTTTTTCTCAACCTAAGAAACTAATGTTTAGAATTCATTTTGAATTCATTTTTAACCTTTCTCTAAAGATATATTTCTCTATGGCGATTTCATTTCCGTAAATTTTATATTTCAAATGTAATGGGAAAAGTATATTTTGGCAGCGCTGACTAATGTTTTATGTTCTACTTTTAATCCATGTATTATATAGCTTGGAATTGCATGAATCACAATCTTCCAAAATACTTTACAAACTGGCAACCATTTAACATTTAATGCCCAAACTCTGCCTAGACTGTAATATATGGAATCATAGTATGTCTTAGGCTGTCTTATGTTGTTGCAAATCAAAGGCATTAAAGATCCTTCAGTGAATTTTCTCTACTCCCATCCGTACAAGTGAATATACTGTACTTCTGCATGACTGCACTGGGGAGAAGACTCATGGGCTTCAACATTAGATCCATGAAACATATTGCACCCTTTGACCCGGCATACCTGGCAGAGGTTTAACTGAGGATATAGCAGTGGGCTTAGGCCAACTCTGGATGAGAACTGCCTTTACAAGGCGTTCTTTCCAGCATCCTCTGCACCACCCCTGTGATATTAAGTCTTTTGCAAGTCTACCCATGTTTGCTCTTGATTTAGGATAAAAGGCTTTGAAGCCAAGAAACATGACTTGGCAATCAAATAGAGGTCCCGCAATTCAGCCAAGAGATTATTTCAAAGCAGACAGCATGGTTGTGGTCCAATGCCTACAAATGTATGAACAAGTTGGTACTGAACTGGGCAGTGATCCTCATTTTATACAGCTATGTTTCAAAAACTTGAAGAGAGAGTTCTAAAATCTTTGGGAAAATGTAAAATGCATACTCCTCGCGTCCTCTCTCCTTGTCTCCTTCTCAAAACCCATTGAAGGAGAAGGTCAGAGGGGAGGGTCCTCTGGCTTTCTTTACTCCCATCCGTGTAAGCGAAAATACTCCTTATTCAGAACATGCCATTGCACAATCAATGCTGATCTACACCACTACTGGTAGCAACCTGTAGGCCTATGGCGTATGCAATGCTTTCAATGCACATTCCACGCTCGAACGTTCCAAGTCCTCTTCTTATCAGGGGAGCCGTTTCCAGTGCATTGTCAGGCTTTGCCAACGGAGAGGAGATCTTGTTAAAGGGATCAAATTCCTTATCTTTATCCACTTCCCCAGAGTCAGATTAACTCAAGGATACCATTTGTATGTCTCTGCGAGCAGTTTGAAAGAAGTGGTTAACTAGTGCTAGCGCAATTGCTAACTAGCATTAGTGCAATGACTGGAAGTCTATGGCTATCTGCTAGCATGCTAGTTAGCATTGGCTCTAACTTCTTTTATACTGGACACAGAGACATAAACATGATATCCACCCATTTATCTGACTCTGAAGAAGTAGATACATAGCCTCAAAAATTCAGAAGTATCCCTTTAAAAGGTACAGCAATACACTTGTGAGACATTTTTGAAAACAGGTGTTTCAACATAGTATAACCACTACAAAGATGATGCTAGCTAGCTAGCCTCTTCCATAGACTTGACTGGTTAGCTAGCTAGCATCAGAGCCTTCTGACTAATATTATATAAGGTATATAACATTGTTTTACAGAGAACTTGTCATTTTACTTGAACCTAACATTAGTTTACAAAATGATTGATTGCCAAGGTGTATATTTGGATGGCTCTGCTATCTAACAAGCTGGGATCTCATTGTTCAATTTGGTAATCCAATCTGAAAACAGCTTTGCTAGCCCGCTGTCCAATACATAACATGCAAATATCTAATGTTATCCTAGAAAGCTAAATGTTACTTCTCTACTTCACCTACTTATTCCCTGACGTTGTCCATGTTCTTTTAAAGGTGCCCTTTGTGTATACATCCATAAACTGATTACTCATTCATTCTCCCTTCCTCCGATGTATTCAATATTACCCACTTTCTCAAGAGACAGTACCATAAAACAAATGCCAACATTGCTAATTTCACTCAACAACTTTTTAAAAAGCGATGTAGGCATTTACAGATCATAGTCTAGCGCAAACTGTTTCACCATGTACAAACTAACAAAAAAAGATATATAATCATTTTTAGCAAAAAATCACAAGGCAGCATAAAATAATCCAAGTGACTTGACTGAATATACAGTACCAGTCAAAAGTTTGGACACACCTACTCATTCAAGGGTTTTTATTTATTTTTACTATTTTCTACATTGTAGAATGATAGTGAAGACATCAAAACTATGAAATAACACATATGGAATCATGTAGTAACCAATAAAATCAAAATATGTTTTATATTTGAAATTCTTCAAAGTAGCCACCCTTTGCCTTGATGACAGCTTTGCACATTCTTGGCATTCTCTCAACTAGCTTCATGAGGTAGTCACCTGGAATACATTTAAATTAACAGGTGTGCCTTGTTAAAATCCTAATTTGTGGAATTTCTTCCATTCTTAATGCGTTTGAGCCAATCAGTTGTGTTGTAACAAGGTAGGGGTGGTAAACAGAAGATAGCCCTATTTGGTAAAATACCAAGTCCATAGTATGGCAAGAACAACTCAAATAAGCAAAGATAAATTACAGTCCATCATTACTTTAATACATGAAGGTCAGTCAATCTGGAAAATTTCAAGGACTTTTAACCTTTCTCGCCCCGGGGTTCCGCTAGCGGAACACCCACAACATTCCGCTGCCTTCGCAGAGCGCCACACATTAACAAGTCCAATACAGCAAATGAAAGATAAACATCTTGTGAATCCAGCCAACTTGTCCGATTTTTAAAATGTTTTACAGCGAAAACACAATATATATTTATGTTAGCTCACCACAATAGCCAAACACACAACGCTATTTATCCACCGCATAGGTAGATTTCAAAAAACCGACAAAATATAGATATAATTAGTCACTAACCAAGAAACAACTTCATCAGATGACAGTCTTATAACATGTTACACAATACATTTATGTTTTGTTCGAAAAATGTGCATATTTGAGGTATAAATCGTAGTTTTACATTGCAGCTACAATCACAAATAGCACCGAAGCGTCCAGAATAATTACAGAGAGCAACGTGAAATAGATAAATACTCATCATAAAACATTTATGAAAAATACATGGTGTACAGCAAATGAAAGATAAACATCTTGTGAATCCAGCCAATATTTCCGATTTTTTAAGTGTTTTACAGCAAACACAATATAGAAATATATTAGCTTACCACAATAGCCAAACACACAACCACATTTATTCACCGCAAAGATAGCTTTAGCAAAAACCAGCAATAAATATAAAATAAATCACTAACCTTTGGACAACTTCATCAGATGACAGTCTTATAACATCATGTTACACAAAACATTTATGTTTTGTTCGAAAATGTGCATATTTAGAGCTGAAAACCGTGGTTATACATTGTGAAAATGTGGCAACTTTTTCCCAGAATGTCCGGATATATTTCTGACACTCACCTAATCTGACCAAATAACTCATCATAAACTTTACATAAAAATAGTTGTTGTATGGCAAATGAAAGATACACTGGTTCTTAATGCAACCGCAGTGTTAGATTTTTAAAAATAACTTTAGTACGACATACAGCTTGCGTTATTGCGAGATAGCGCCCGCTAAAAGCGCGGAGAATAGGACTAAACATTTCCCAAAAAAATACGAAATAACATCATAAATTGTTCTTACTTTTGCTGAGCTTCCATCAGAATCTTGTACAAGGAGTCCTTGGTCTAGAATAAATCGTTGTTTGGTTTTAGAATGTCCTTTTCTCCTGTCGAATTAGCAACCTTAGCTAGCCAAGTGGCGCGAACATGTCCATCTTCTCTCGACACAAACAACGGAAAACTCCAAAAGTCCCGATAAACGTTGAATAATCTGATAAAACTCGGTTGAAAAAACATACTTTACAATGATATTATTGTCATGTTTTGTCTTTGATCATGTCTTGTCCCTGTGCTTCCCTCTGCTGGTCTTATTAGGTTATTTCTCTTTCTCTCTCTCTATCGTTCCGTTCATGCTCCCAGCTGTTTCTCATTCTCCCTACGACCTCATTTACTCTTTCACACCTGTCCCCTATTTTGCCCTCTGATTAGAGTCCCTATTTCTCCCTCTGTTTTCCGCTCCTGTCCTTGTCGGATTCTTGTTTGATGTTTGCTGTTCCTGTGTCCTTGTTTCGCCCTGTCGTGTTCTTTGCCTTCTTCAGATGCTGCGTGTGAGCAGGTGTCAATGTCAGCTACGGCCAGTGCCTTCCCGAAGCGACCTGCAGTCTGTGGTCGCGTCTCCAGGCGTTCCTCTCTATTGACGAGAGGATTTCAGTTTCCTGTTTTGGATTACCATTGATTATATCCAGGAGAATCATTATTTGTTTAATACTGGAATAAAGACTCTGTTACTATTACGTCGCTTTTGGGTCCTCATTCATCAGCATAACAGAAGAATCCGACCAAGATGGACCCAGCGACTATGGATTCTCTCAACACTGCCGTCGAGTTCCAGGGAGCAATGCTCGGCAGACACGAGCAGGAATTGTTTGCTGCTCGTCATGCCGTTGAGACCCTGGCCGCTCAGGTCTCCGATCTCTCTGGACAGTTTCAGAGTCTTCGTCTCGTGCCACCAGCTACTTCCTGGTCTTCCGAGTCTCCGGAACCTAGGGTTAATAACCCACCATGTTACTCTGGGCAGCCCACTGAGTGTCGCTCCTTTCTCACCCAGTGTGATATTGTGTTCTCTCTCCAGCCCAACACGTACTCAAGAGAGAGAGCTCGGATCGCTTACGTCATATCACTCCTTACTGGTCGGGCTCGGGAGTGGGGCACAGCTATCTGGGAGGCAAGGGCTGAGTGTTCTAACGATTATCAGAACTTTAAAGAGGAGATGATATGGGTTTTTGATCGTTCAGTTTTTGGGAAGGAGGCTTCCAGGGCCCTGGCTTCCCTATGTCAAGGTGATCGATCCATAACGGATTACTCTATAGAGTTTCGCACTCTTGCTGCCTCCAGTGACTGGAACGAGCCGGCGTTGCTCGCTCGTTTTCTGGAGGGACTTCACGCTGAGGTTAAGGATGAGATTCTCTCCCGGGAGGTTCCTTCCAGCGTGGACTCTTTGATTGCACTCGCCATCCGCATAGAACGACGGATAGATCTTCGTCATCGAGCTCGTGGAGGAGAGCTCGCGTTAACGGTGCTTCCCCTCTCCGCATCTCAACCATCTCCTCCCACCGGCTCAGAGACTGAGCCCATGCAGCTGGGAGGTATTCGCATCTCGACTAAGGAGAGGGAACGGAGAATCACCAACCGCCTTTGCCTCTATTGCGGTTCTGCTGGACATTTTGTCATGTCATGTCCAGTAAAAGCCAGAGCTCATCAGTAAGCGGAGGGCTACTGGTGAGCGCTACTACTCAGGTCTCTCCATCAAGATCCTGTACTACCTTGTCGGTCCATCTACGCTGGACCGGTTCGGCTGCTTCCTGCAGTGCCTTGATAGACTCAGGGGCTGAGGGTTGTTTTATGGACGAAGCATGGGCTCGGAAACATGACATTCCTCTCAGACAGTTAGGGAAGCCCACGCCCATGTTCGCCTTAGATGGTAGTCTTCTCCCCAGTATCAGATGTGAGACACTACCTTTAACCCTCACAGTATCTGGTAACCACAGTGAGACCATTTCCTTTTTGATTTTTCGTTCACCTTTTACACCTGTTGTTTTGGGTCATCCCTGGCTAGTATGTCATAATCCTTCTATTAATTGGTCAAGTAATTCTATCCTATCTTGGAACGTTTCTTGTCATGTGAAGTGTTTAATGTCTGCTATCCCTCCTGTGTCTTCTGTCCCCTCTACTCAGGAGGAACCTGGTGATTTGACAGGAGTGCCGGAGGAATATCATGATCTGCGCACGGTCTTCAGTCGGTCCAGAGCCAGCTCCCTTCCTCCTCACCGGTCGTATGATTGTTGTATTGATCTCCTTCCGGGGACCACTCCCCCTCGGGGTAGACTATACTCTCTGTCGGCTCCCGAACGTAAGGCTCTCGAGGATTATCTGTCTGTTTCTCTCGACGCCGGTACCGTGGTGCCTTCTTCCTCTCCCGCCGGAGCGGGATTTTTCTTTGTTAAGAAGAAGGACGGTACTCTGCGCCCCTGCGTGGATTATCGAGGGCTGAATGACATAACGGTTAAGAATCGTTATCCGCTTCCCCTTATGTCGTCAGCCTTCGAGATTTTGCAGGGAGCCAGGTGCTTTACTAAGTTGGACCTTCGTAACGCTTACCATCTCGTACGCATCAGAGAGGGGGACGAGTGGAAAACGGCGTTTAACACTCCGTTAGGGCATTTTGAATACCGGGTTCTGCCGTTCGGTCTCGCTAATGCTCCAGCTGTCTTTCAGGCATTAGTTAATGATGTACTGAGAGACATGCTGAACATTTTTGTTTTCGTTTACCTTGACGATATCCTGATTTTTTCACCGTCACTCGAGATTCATGTTCAGCACGTTCGACGTGTACTCCAGCGCCTTTTAGAGAATTGTCTCTACGTGAAGGCTGAGAAGTGCGCCTTTCATGTCTCCTCTGTCACTTTTCTCGGTTCTGTTATTTCCGCTGAAGGCATTCAGATGGATCCCGCTAAGGTCCAGGCTGTCAGCGATTGGCCCGTCCCTAAGTCACGTGTCGAGTTGCAGCGCTTTCTCGGTTTCGCTAATTTCTATCGGCGTTTCATTCGTAATTTCGGTCAAGTGGCTGCCCCTCTCACAGCTCTGACTTCTGTCAAGACTTGCTTTAAGTGGTCCGGTTCCGCCCAGGGAGCTTTTGATCTCCTCAAGAAGCGTTTTACATCCGCCCCTATCCTTGTTACTCCTGACGTCACTAAACAATTCATTGTCGAGGTTGACGCTTCAGAGGTGGGCGTGGGAGCCATTCTGTCTCAGCGCTTCCAGTCTGACGATAAGGTCCATCCTTGCGCTTACTTTTCTCATCGCCTGTCGCCATCGGAACGCAACTATGATGTGGGTAACCGCGAACTGCTCGCCATCCGCTTAGCCATAGGCGAATGGCGACAGTGGTTGGAGGGGGCGACCGTCCCTTTTGTCGTTTGGACTGACCATAAGAACCTTGAGTACATCCGTTCGGCCAAACGACTTAATGCACGTCAAGCTCGTTGGGCGTTGTTTTTCGCTCGTTTCGAGTTCGTGATTTCCTATCGTCCGGGAAATAAGAACACCAAGCCTGATGCCTTATCCCGTCTCTTTAGTTCTTCTGTGGCTTCTACCGACCCCGAGGGGATTCTCCCTGAAGGGCGTGTTGTCGGGTTGACTGTCTGGGGAATTGAGAGACAGGTAAAGCAAGCACTCACTCACACTGCGTCGCCGCGCGCTTGTCCTAGTAACCTTCTGTTCGTTCCTGTCTCTACTCGTCTGGCTGTTCTTCAGTGGGCTCACTCTGCCAAGTTAGCTGGCCACCCCGGCGTTCGGGGTACGCTTGCTTCTATTCGCCAGCGGTTTTGGTGGCCTACTCAGGAGCGGGACACGCGTCGTTTCGTGGCTGCTTGTTCGGACTGCGCGCAGACTAAGTCAGGTAACTCTCCTCCTGCCGGTCGTCTCAGACCGCTTCCCATTCCTTCTCGACCATGGTCTCACATCGCCTTAGACTTTATTACCGGTCTGCCTTCGTCTGCGGGGAAGACTGTGATTCTTACGGTTATCGATAGGTTCTCTAAGGCGGCACATTTCATTCCCCTCGCTAAGCTTCCTTCCGCTAAGGAGACGGCACAAATCATCATTGAGAATGTGTTCAGAATTCATGGCCTCCCGTTAGACGCCGTTTCAGACAGAGGTCCGCAATTCACGTCACAGTTTTGGAGGGAGTTCTGTCGTTTGATTGGTGCTTCCGTCAGTCTCTCTTCCGGGTTTCATCCCCAGTCTAACGGTCAAGCAGAAAGGGCCAATCAGTCGATTGGTCGCATTTTACGCAGCCTTTCGTTTCGTAACCCTGCGTCTTGGGCAGAACAGCTCCCCTGGGCTGAGTACGCTCACAACTCGCTTCCTTCGTCTGCTACCGGGCTGTCCCCGTTTCAGAGTAGTCTTGGCTACCAGCCTCCTCTGTTTTCGTCCCAGCTCGCCGAGTCCAGCGTTCCCTCC